>NW_026260782.1:1800000-2350863 GCF_024613125.1 Pisolithus orientalis | reverse complement strand
CAAGGGCCAAGCACCAGGCACAGCCAGTGGATAAGGGGAGGGGAAAAGAGTTGGGTATGGATGAGGCTCAAAGGATTCAGCTTCCAGGTGAGCACTGATTCTGAGGATGGCAATTGGGTAGACCACTGATACAGGATCCAAAGATGCACCCACAGACACTATGGCTAGGACCACTGGAGTTGTGATGCAGAAGCCAGGAAGTGAAGAGGATCAGAACAGGGAGAAGGCATGGGGCCATAGCCAGTCAAGACATGGCTGGCCAGCAGCCAAGCCTGTCAATGCCAGTGATCAGACCAGTAGAGGCTGGAGCTGGTCAAGGAGACCAACAAAGAAGGCAAAACCAGCAGTTGACAAGGATGTGCAGGACTGGTGAGGCATCAACAACCCTCCTGAGTCCTGGGAGGTAGTGCTGGAAGCTGAGCAGTGTGTGAGATGCCAGGACAAGAGTTGGCCCTGTATAGTGCTAGCTGGCAGGGCATGCTGGCAATGCCACTGTACCAAATACTCATGCAGCTTGTTCAAGGGGAGGGGAGACAAGTCTGAGATGCAGCAAAAAGCCTCCCATTCAAGGCCTCACCAGGAATGATCCCCAGAAGACATGGCCAGCCTTCCCACCACTTCAATGCTGTCTGTGCCAGCTCCATTGACCAGTCAACAAGCCAAATGTCAAAGGGAACCAAGCCAAAATCAATCCACTGGTCCATCCAAAGTAACAAGCTGTCATTCATCTCCTGGCCCATGGACTGGCCACCCCAGTAAGTTATTCACAGTCCTATGTTTTTCACTAATTGGTTGAACTAATATTTCTATTGAGTAGTGGAAATTATTACTCTGTCATGGCTATCCTGGTCACAGTCTCATGCAAGAAGTGTTGCAACAGACCCACCCATCACTCCAGCACCAACTACTACAACTGGTGCTGATGATCCATGCCATTGTGACAAGTATCAGGAAGAGGTTACCATCCTCAAGTGGGAGAATGCTGACATGAGGTGGGAGATAGAAGTAACCCATACTGAGCTTGCTGCTCTCCATCAGGTGGTAGATGCTATCTGTAATCACCTATTCCCAGCCCCAGATGTGCTTAACCATCCTCCGGTCCCATTTCATGCTACTTCCAACCCTACACTGGTACCTCACATGCTGGTCATGGTGGAACTTGGCACTGCAACTGGTGTTGTAGAGGTTCAATCATCCTGAAGTGGCTCAAGACAGGAGTCCACTGAACCCCCCCTGGCTTCATTTGAGGGAGGTGCCAGCTTGGAAGTACCTCCTTCAAATGTTGAAGCTGTGCATGGACCTGCTGGAGGTCTGGCAATCTCTATCACTCCACCACCAGCAGTCAGATCAGCACCCAGACAGGAAGGTAGGATGGAGGTCAACTAACAACAATGTACTTGTCATTTCACAATCCATTTGTGTTTTTTTTGTCTTTGTACTTGTACTTTGTAAGATGCAGCAATATATTCTATATTGTCAAAATGTGATCTCCAGGAAGAAGTAGCTACCACTACTGGTAGTTGTTACTGTATGATTCAGATACTGGAAAACCAATCTGGTATGGTGATGTCTGTACCAAGGCTGTGGTGTTGCAAGTGCTAAGGGCCAATGGAATCATGGTTCACCTAGGTGATTGAACGATGACTGGCCAGCATAACTCAATTGTTTTGCTGTATAGCATGATGATGACTTTCATGGTATTGTTCTGGCTTGCTGGAGGCCATAAGGCATTGAATTCACAGTTTAAATGTACTGGGTAGTTGGCTAGTCTTCTGGTCATTACCAGAGCCACCATTGTGGTAATACATGCATCTCCAGCATGGTACTGGTACCAGTATGTACATACACTGTGGACCTGCTCCCAGGAGGTCAGGCAGGTCAGGCATGGCATGATATAATTTCTGGGTGGGCCTCCATGGCATTGTCACTGGGATGGTGTTCATGGCATTGGTGCTGGGACAGCTTGACTGATGGCCTCATGGCATTGGGGATGTGCCAGAACTCATTAAAATGGTGCTGTGACAGCCTGCATGATGCCCTCATGGCATTGGGGATGTGCCAGAACATATGGCATAGGTGCTGGGACTGCTTCCATGGCATTGGTGTTGTGCTGGAGCACATTACATGGTGCTGGGATGGCTTGCATGATGGACTCATGGGGAATATAACAGAATACATGGAACTGGTGCTGGGGTGGCTTCCATGGCATTGGTGTTGTGCCAGAACACATTACAATGGTGCCAGAATGGCCTGCATGATGGCCCCATGGCATTGGGGATGTGCCAGCACTCATTACACAGGTGCCAGGATGGCCTGCATGATGGACCTGTGGCATTGGGGATATGCCAGAATACATGGAACTGGTGCTGGGCTGGCCTCCATGGCATTGGTCCAGTGCTGGTACACATTACAATGGTGCCAGAATGGCCTGCACAATAGGCCTCATGGTATTGGGGATGTGCCAGAATACATGGCATAGGTTCCAGGATGGCTTCCATGGCATTGGTGTTGTGCTGGAACACATTCCAATGGTGCTGGGATGGCCTACATGATGGCCCCATGGCATTGGGGATGTGCTGGAACACATGGACCTGGTGCTGGTGCTGGCTCACAATACATTGGTGCTGGGACATCTGCCATGATGGCCCCATGGCAGTGGCAATGTGCTGGAGCACATGGCATTGGTGCCAGCATGGCTTCCATGGCATTAGCATTGTGCCAGTTCACATTAAATCAGTGCTGGCCAGGACAGCTTCCATGGCATTAGTCCTGGGTTGGTGTTGGCCTGGCTCACATTGCATTGGTGCTGGGATGCCTTGAATGGCATTGGTATTGGGTCTGCCCACATGGAATCGATGCCAGAACAGCCAGCATGGCTTTGGTGTTGTGTTGGCCTGCATGGCATTGGTATTGGGCCTGATCATATTGCATTGGTGTTGGCCCAGCTCGCATGGCATTTGTCCCAGGATGGCCTGCATGGCATTGGTGGTGGGCCAGCCCACATGGTGGTGTTGCAAGGATGGCTAGCATGGCATTGGTGTTGGGCTGGCTTGCATGACAGTGTTGCCAGGGGTGAACTCAGGGGCTGAGCCCATCCATACCTTCTGGGGACACCCAATTCTGAGCTTACCTGGGACTACTCATATTGCAGTGGCTACACCCTAATCCCACAGCTGGCTTGTACCCCATGATGATAATTCTAACCTCTGCCCAGCCATTCTCCATAATGACTCCTACTCTTGGGCTCAGCTGTATGCTATGGTGACACACATTTATTGGGCTCTCCCATAGTCCATGATGACACTCACTCCCCAGCCTGCTTGTAACTGACAATGACAATTCAAACCACAGCTGCACCATTCCTCATGACAACATTTCCTCTCAGGCTCAGCTGTACTACATGGTGACACTCATCAGTTGGGCTCTCCCATACTACAAGGTGACAATAGGTTCATGGCTCTCATGTAACACATGTGCACAAGCCAAACATGGGCTCAACCTCTGCTGGCCCATCACCAACAGCTGATTGTCAGCCTCCACTGACCATCTCATATGGCCTAACCAGGTGCATGGGCTCACCAGCAGACTAGCAGGGAGCCATAGTAGGCCACAGGGGAGTGTTGCTAGAGCATTAACTACACTAGAATAGTGCATTGTAGGGTAGATCCATCCTCATGCATATGCAGACATTTTTTCTAATAAAAAAAATATGTACTTGTAGCTAAGATTTTCAACCTAGACCACTCTTTGATGACCTTTCAATGCAGTTCCCATAATTTATCTGGTTCAACAAGTGGGTGTCACAGTTTTGTAGCAACAGAGGTAATGTCGATGTGAGTTCTGGCTATCCCAGCTTCATTCAACAAAGAAAGTTGATTGTTTTCCTCAATCCAGGAGGGTCCATAGGTCACCTTGTTTACAAGGTCACTCCAGCCCGAAATCAGTAATGTTTTTTTGGTCTGCCATGATTATCATATTTTGGGCCTCAGCATGGTACTCCACAGTTCTGCCAATCTGAAGTATCACCATGGGCAACCTCACAATGCACACACCCCCTCATCTTGCAGCATGAATGATGCCTGAGCCTCTTTCTGACTTCAATCTTTGAGGCAATGTGTTGATGGTGAGCAAAGCCACACCCTGTTCAGGGCTCTCACATTTCCATGTCTTATTGCAGGTTGCATTGTCAGCCCCCCTTATGCATGATGAGAGGGGCCCCCCCTCTGCAAGTCAGTATGTATTTGTTCCTCTCCACAGCCCACCTCATTGCAAAATTCCTCCCACCATGAACAGTATTTCCTGTGCAAGCCCACCATTTCATGTCTGGGCATTTGTCATTGGATCATGCTCTGGCCCTCTCACCATTAGTGTTTGTACATGCACCCAGTGCCACATGGAAATCATTGATGTGCATAACCTCTTTCCCCCTGATTCCATGATTGACTTGACACATGTCTGTGTAGAGGATGACATCTACATCATCTACTTTGATTGGCTGTGCCATGTGGAGGACCATGACAATGCCATGTACATATATGTCCATGTGGCAGAGAACAGCCATCCCCTCACAGTATTTGTCCTGAGGATGAGATTGCAAATTTGTTGAGGTGTTGGACATGTAAGCATCCCTCTTCAGGTTTGGACACATAGGCTCATGTTTGATGCAGCATGGACCAGCAATATCTGGCTGTCATGGCATCAGAGACTCTGTAGTTGTGGGTAAGGCACAAAGATGGTATGGCAACTTTGGCCATGGTTGACACCATCAATGGTGTTGAGATGCTTTGGACACCCTAAGGCTCTCTGTGCAGTATGTATTCCTCTGATGGCAGTATGACAAACCTGGTGTGCACATTGGGCCTCCACTGGCACAACATTTGGCCTGCCATGACTGCCATGTGTATGACTACTGTTGTGATGCAAGCCCCCCATTGATGGGCAATATAATAGTTATTGGTGGCATACTTTTCATGCCATTCCAACCCCTAAAGTGAGCATGCATTCAGCCCCTCTATGCTCCTATGCTGATCTCCTACTAGGTTGGGATACAAAAGCATGTGTTGCATGTGAGGGGCAAGCATATTCAATGTCCACCACCATCAACTTCATGGCCCCCCAGTGGGGCATGACACCTTCATATCTGGATATCATCAACAAGGTTCTTGGGCACTGCAATCTTCTTGGCATGTTCAACCTTGTGTCCACTTGTTGAGCTCATGTGGAGGTGGTGCAGCAACATCTCAAGACCCACACCCAAAACATGGGGAGGGGTTTTTTCGCTGACCTGATTGTCCTGCAAGACATCTTGCACACCTGTGATGGTGTTGTTTTGGGATCTACAGCCTTGCATCTTTTATTGCTGGCCAGCCATACATATTCTACCTTGTGGCTTCCTACCAACCTAGACATCTATGTTCCCTTTTGGTTGGAGAACCTCATAGCCTGTCTTTTGGTTGGTCAGGGATATCATCTGCATGAGCCTGCTTCTGTTGATGTGGCTGTGTATGCAGGGACCTCCATCCATTCAGTACATGCTTTCTCGAAGGGTCACTACAAGATTGATGTCATCATCTCAGTGAATGCTGCCTCCATTGCACCTGTTTTCCAGTTTCACACCACCACTGTCATGAACATTGTCTCTGCAGATTGCATATTCTACACTTATCCTGCTCTTACAATGCAGGCACACTCTCATGTCAATCTCACACTCCTCTATAACAGTGGACTGCACCACAAGGCCATTGCCCTGCTGCAGAAATACATGTCACGTGGTTTCACATTCAAACCATGTGTCAAGTCTCATAGGTTCAGGTATGCATGTCACAACAAGACTTGCACTGTGACAGATGGAGGCTGTATGTGGGTTGATCCAGAGATGTTTCTGTGTGTCACTGTGACACAGCCAGAATTTTTTGGCCATCTGGGCATCCTGGACCTACACTGGATGTTGGGGGGCATGGTCTGTGGGATGGACACTGCATTCCAATGACCATGCATGCTCGTGATCAACAATGAGTTGTAAGTCTGCTCACAAATCTTTGACCTTGTCTCATTGTCTCTGCCCCAGTGGTTTGCTTATTGAAAGAAGGAGTGCCCTTGTAGAGGTTGAAGAGGAGTCTGACTGAGAATTTTTCTCACTCAAGAGACACAAACAATGATGGAATTGTATGTAGGGTGACTGTGATGTAGTGGATGTACTCAGGCTTCTACATGCATTGTTGCCCATCGCTGTATGGACATACAACATGTCAACAGATATTATATTAAATGATCTGCATCAAGTGCACCTCAATTCAATTTTACACACTGTATGACATCATGCCTTTCTGTTTACTGCAATACTCGGTGTTACACATCATCTTCCTTTATGCTACTTACATCTGTAGGCAGTCATCATTAGGGGGTGATGGCATGGATTGCAGTGATCAACACACCCTGTGTGCATTTTTTGATGGCCTGTTGCCCAAACTACTGATGCCACTCTCACCAATCCTGTGCCCTTGCTTCAGTGGATTCACAGGAGCAGCAACTGGCTCCCACAGGACAACCATGTCGCAAACAACAGCTGTGAAGATGGACTTCTTGTCCCCACCAATTGAGTAGTGCATCAGTGCAAAGCACACTTGAACAATGGCACCAGAGAGCTTGTGAGTGTAATCCAATGGGTCAATACTCTCACCATCAAGATCAAAGACTGGAAGAGGAGAGATATTGTGTGTCTCAGCTGCATGTGCCAGTGCCCCTTTCAAGCACTCCTGCACTGGCCACTCCATCATCCTCATCTCTGTTGACAGCATCAGCATCAGCCTTGCCCACTGGTCACTTCAACCCACCATTGTCAATGGCTGTTTCAGGGTCAGTGTCCATGTTTTTGGTCTGGAATTTGGTCTCAGTGTTGTTGTCTCCTGCAAGACAAACAGGTGTACCACAAAAAGCATGTGATTCAGGTGAATGCAAACCTTGCCACAGGCTTCCTGCATGCATGAGAGTACAGTCTCACCCTTTTGTGATGGAATGAGCTTCTCTAAGGCTCACAAGTTAGCCATGACTGCTGGGAAGTCATGTTGGCTTGCACCATATACAGAATCATGCCAAATGGTGATTAGATTGCACACCAGCCTCATGTCAACAAACTCCTTGTTGAATGCATTTCATGGAAAAAAGCCACCCTCAGGTCCCATAAAAAAGCCCTGACAGTTGATTTCAAAGATACCACTGAGTATCATCTTGACAATGTCATCCCCACTCCCTTTAACAACTGCTACATTACCAGATGGGCCCCCCATGAAAAATTCACCTTGACTCATGATATTCAGTGTGGCTGCATAAAATGCCACATCACTCTGCTTCAGATCTTCTACAATTTTGGCTAGTGCCAGGGGCATGCCACTCTCTGTGGAAACCTCTGTTGCATCATCTACTGCATTTGAATCCAAGGCTGCATTGATGGTGGCCATCTTGGACTGCCCTCAGGCTCTATTGGTAGGTTCTGTGCTGGATGTCATGGTCATCATCTGTAAGAGATGCTTGGCAGGTACCCTAAAGGCATGAGGGCATATTTGAACTGTTTCTTTTAAGGGGGGGCATGGAATGTCAAACTCTGAGGGGCATTTGGGGAAAGGGGATGGGGAAATGTATAAAACAGGTGGTAAATCTGTCCCTTGCAAGTCTGAGCACAAATGCCTGAGCTGTGGGGACACCTCACTCACCAAGAAGTACTTGAGGCCATTCCCTCTGGTACATTGTCTCCGAAGTTGCAGAAGTGGGCCAATCTCAGTCCTGCAATCCTTCTGCTTCCTGAGGACATCCAAGAGTGCATTCATCTGGCAGCAGCTGCCAAAGATGACACTGCATTGAAGTGCAAATGGGATGCCAATGCTGAGCAGCAGGCATGGTTCAGAGCAAAATGTCCAAGATGGGGGGTACCCTCTGTGCCAAAGGTGAGCATTACTGAACACAATGAAGTTAATAGTGTGGACATGCACCTGTACATGCAATTGCCTACCATGCAAGAGACATGGAATTGCATTGCAAGATTCATTGACATGACTGGTAATGATGCACTACAACATGCAACCTGCATCATCTGTGCTTGGGAAACCATGGGAAAGGATGGAGAGATGTGAATTGTGATAGACATACCCAACATACAACAACATTTATGTCCATGGAAAGCCCATCCAGCTCACTTGCTATGGCATGGTCTTCTAATATTGGGGGCACATGTGGATGACACTGGCCATGGGTGGGCATGTCATGATTGCCTCAGGGCCTTGCATGTGAACTGCTTACCATGTCTGGCCCTCAACAACAACCTATGGCTCAGGGAGCTGCCTCTCATTCTGCGCAGGCTGACATTTGTAGAGACTCTCCTCATTGCATGTCACTATCCCTGTTTTTACATGTTCAAGCTATACCCAAGGGATGGGTCATGCTCCTTCAACCCTAGACATCTGCAGTGGGCAATGGCCAGTAATGTGACACTATATGAAATCAACAGTTCAGCTATTGCAGACATGGTGCAGGGACATATGTTACCTCACACTGTGTGCTCTATGAGCAACATTCTCACAATCACTTTTGTGGGCACCAAATGGCTACCAAGGAACTGGCTAAACCTCACCTTCCATGTCCATCAAGATGCAATACATGAAGCACTGCAATGGTTGCAAGAAAACAATAACATCTATGGTGACATTGACATTTCTGAGCAACATATTAATGACTTCCCAATGATGATGTACCTCCTGAAATCAAGGCCATGATTCACCCAGAAGATGATGAGCTCACCACTGTCTGTGAGTGAGAAGGCTATGTGATGTCTGACAGGATTGATTGTGAAGGTATGTCCCCTCCAATGTCTCATTGTTGTAACAGTTGTCTCACCTACTGCACTCCATATCTCACAGACATGTCACCTGAGACTGCTGACTTAATGGTGGGGGACAATGATGCTGAGGCAATACTGGATGATGGCATCAATGGAATTGATGACAGTGGTAAGTGTTCATGTATCTTGCCAATGGTTTGAGCAGTCATCAATGTGGTTGGTTAGGAGATGTCTTACCTCTGCATGTACTTGCTGTAAGCGATACAGACCTCACAAAGATGTCATCTTCAGAGCTAATGGCACAAGCTCTGGCCAACTTGAATGATTCAATGCAAGAGGGTGGTTATGTCATGCACCACAGTACCACACCTATCACAGATTTCAGGTCTGATGCTGCAAAGAATGAGTGTCCCGATCCACTTGCTGCTGCTTTCCCCACCCTCTTTCTATATGGAATTGGGGGGCTCAAGGATGATCAGTTGACAAAGTTAAGCCTGCATGAACATTGTCAATGGGCATTGCAATATCATGACAAATGGTTTGCTACTCACCACTCATTCCCATTTGTTGTGTTCACTCTCATTCAAAAGTGGGATGTGATGCACTCAGCATGCCTTCAGATGCAATGAAAGGACTTTGAACAGGATGCATTGGTGTTGTCTTTGATCACCATCAATGACCTCAAAAAGGCAGAAGTTGAAGAGGCTAGACATCAATGCATAACAAATGCATGAGTCCATGCACTACACCATCATGTGACAGCTGCCAATGGCTGTGTTGAGGGCTCAGACAATGCTCACACATGATACCATGGCATGATTTGGGGAACATGTCTTGTGTTTGGCAGGCCATTGCTGTGGCTAATGATCAACCCTGTCAATATTCCCATTGTCCAGGTGTTTGTGGGTGAAGAGATTGATATGGACAACTTTAACTCCTCTCTGGGGCCTGACAGTAACTCCCATGTGGAGAATGTTGCTTCAAATCCATATGCTGCAGCTCTTTTTTTTCAACTTTATTATCCACTGGGTGTTGGATACTCTGTTTGGAATACAGAAGAGGGGTAGTCAGACAACTAGTCACATGGGGGTCCTCAGATGTCTCAGTGCATATTTTGGCATGGTAGAGGTGCAGGGCAGAGGTTTGCTTCATGTCCACATGCTCTTATGGCTGGCTCACACCCCAAATGCAAACAAGATGCAGGCCTTGTTGAAACAGGAGTCTTTTTGTGAACAGACTCACTCATACATCTCAACCAATATCTGTGCCCACCTCAATGACCTCACACCAAATGACATCATCAATATGCCCAGGGATCCTCAACTTGCATACTCTCGCCCCCCCAACCTGCATGTGTTAGCCTGGTCAGTCATCAATCATCAATTTGAACACTGGCTAGTCAGATCCCAGCAACTTCATTCTTGCTCTAGAGCAACATGTCTGTGCATGCACAATGGTGAACTCCTTTGCAAGAGAAGAGCACCCTGGCCTTTAAATGCCCAGGACTTCATCGATGAGCAAGGAAACTGGGGTCCAAGGCAGATGCATGGTTACATCAATGCATATTGCCCAACATTGTTAACAGTGATGCATTGCAACATTGACTTAAAAATCAACACCAATGGTGCTGATATGAAGGACATCAGGTTTTACATCACTGCCTATGCAACAAAAAAGCAAAAGAAGTTGCACAACTTGTCTGCATTGATGGCATCGACACTACCATATCACCATGAGAATCCTCGACATGATGATGTGTGAGAATGCAACCACTTACTACTGTACCACTGCATCAATGTGATCAATTGAGAGACAGAGTTTTCAGGACCACAGGTGATGTCATATCTCATGGGCTTCAGTAACAACTTCACATCTCACAACTACACCACCTTGTACACTGGTGCTTTATTCTCCTCTGTCAAAACTATGTTTCCTGAGCTTCGCACATCGAGCTCTGGCATGTAAGTTCATTGAGCTGTTGGACATTGGGCACTGTCCTGACTGCATTCATAGAGTCAGTCAAAACATCAATAGGTCCAGTGATGACACTAGTGACAACAACAATGTCATTACCCTCAGCTCAACCCCTGCCAGTGTTTTGTTTCCTTGCTTGCAAGTGCAGAACTATGTCTTTTGCAGGCTGGAGTTGGAGGACTTCTGTCTTTTGGCATTCATCACAGATACATGGGAGGAGCATTATACACAGTCTCAGGCCTGCCCACCTGCACCTTCTGTGCCCAAACATGGCCGGCCTGTGCATCTGCATTTGTACTATTCAGAGCAGCATCCAAAGTGGAAGTCACACCATTGTGTCTGTCATGCCAGTGAACACAACACATTGCCTCATCTGATTGGACCCTGGTTTCCCCATGCCAATGATGATGGCATTCATGATTATTTTCTGGCATGTATTTTGGCATTGTTGAAACCATGGCATCAGGCCTCCAACCTCAAGAACAATTTGGCATCATGGACTGACACATTTGAGGAGTTCAATGACAAAATGGAACCTTGGCACAGACATGTGGTTGCAGGGATACAATACTATTATGAGTCAAAGACTGCATGCAAATCCTCCCCCTCTGATCACAATGCTGGGCCAAGATCACAGGGCTTCCCAGAGGCTGAACAGCTGTTGGATTGCATTGGCAAATGGGATAGTCATGAGAGTCTTACACTGACAGAGGAAGACCTCAAGAACTTCTGGAGAGAACAAACATCTGCTCAAGAACAGAAACATGCAATGGAGGCAATTGACATTGGCACATGCAAAGGAGTGTTCTCTATCAACACATCTCTCTCTTGTGAACATTCCTCTTTGTTTCATATTGCTTCTGTGCAAGACCAGGAGCTGCTCATTCTGTGGCAAAGGGAAATGGAGGCAATGGTTGCCAAATGTGGTGTGACATTGCTCACCTTGCCATCTGATCCTCTGAGAGACATTGGCAGTGTGGATGCCAATGATGGAATGCTCCTTGGTGATAGTGGAGGTATGTACTTGCTTGCCCAACTCATTGAAGAATCGACTGTGCTGTGGCTGGCTGACCTGGATGATCTATTGCAAGACCAACACTGTGCATACAACATCGTAAACTGGCACCTAGAACAGTTCTTGATGGGAGGCAATCCAGATCAACTGCAAATGATCATACCTGGAGAGGGTGGCATTGGTAAATGAAAAATGATTCAGACCATCACTGAGAACTTTGTGCAATGAGGCATGGCAGGGATGCTAGTGAAGGCTGCCTACACAGGCATCATGGCATCTGTCATAAATGGCAAGACATTACACTTCATAGGTTTGTGGCATTTTCATCTGCACTACTATGCTCTCTGCTGATGATGTCTTTGTCTCCTTAGGCATGGTCCCACTCAATGGCAGTAAACAATCAGCACAGACTCTGAAGGTGTTGGAGTTGTATTGGTGGGATAAGCACTATCTGATCATCAATGAAATCTCCATGGTTTCCTGGGAGTTCCTCACCAAACTTTCAAATATCATCTGTCAGGAAAGGTTGGCATGTATGGGCATTGCATCTGAGGAGCCATTTGGTGGGTTGAATGTCATCCTTGTAGGGGATATCCATCAATTTCCTCCTGTGGCCTCCAAAACATCTGCACCTCTTTACTGGCCTTGCAATCTTGCAAAGGATACAGAGGATCAGGTAATCAGTCAACAGATCTTTGAACAGTTTGACATTGTCATATGACTCAAGACTCAAGTGCAAGTGACTGATGCCAGATGGATGGATCTCTTGCATCATGTGCATCACAGTAACTGTAAGGACCATCACCTGTCAATGCTGTGAGGGCTGGTGCTCTCTGACCCCCATTGTCTGGCAACTGACTTCTTGCAAGCACCTTGGAGAAACACTGTGCTGGTCACACCTCAACATGCTGTGCACATGCATTGGAATTTGATGTGCACTCAATCTTGGTCAGGGGACCTCAGGTCCTATCTGGTTGTTTGCCCTGCATGGGATTCCATAGCCAGGCATCTGCTGTCATTGCCTGAGAAATTTGCTGTGGCTACTAAACTGAAGACTGGCTGTGCACAAAACAGGCAGGAACATGCTGGGCTGTCTGATGAAATCAAGCTTGCCATCAGAATGGAGGTGATGGTCACCTTTAACATCTTGACTGACCTAGACATGGTGAATGGTGCACAAGGCCATATTGTGGACATTGTCCTCAACCCCAGAGAATGTGTGCAACCTTCTCCATCACATCAGATTGTGTTGCAGTATCTGCCTGCTTTTGTCCTGTTAGAAATGAAGCACACCAAGGCAGGGTCCCTCCCAGGTCTGCTGTCAGGAGTACTGCCCATCATGCCTCTTTCAAGAACTTTCACCATCATGATGACTTCTGGCAGCAAGTGTACAGTGACACAGATCCAACTCCCTATCATGCCTGCATTTGCTTTCACTGATTACCATGCACAAGCACAGACAATTGAGTACTGCATTGTTGACATTGGTTCCCCCCCCCCCACAGGCAAAATCACCCCATTCAATGCCTATGTTGCTCTTTCCCATAGCCATGGTCAGGAGAACATTCAACTGCTAAGAGACTTTGACGAATGACTATTTATGCAACACCCCTTTGAGCACTTGCACAACAAGGATTGGCAGCTGGAAAGGATGGATGGTGCAACTGAAGCTTGGTGGGATCTTATTGACACTGGTGTGGATGCATATCAAGGAGGTGCCTGTGGCTGCACAGCTTGTGTAATCTGCCATCTGGATCTCTAATCTTCTGCGTACAAAGATGTATGTTATATGGGGTTGTAGCACCATGGGCGGTGTCACGGGCCTCTAATCATCTACCCGCGAAGACGCGTGTTTTAGGGCGTTGTGGGGTTGAATATTGAGCTCAAGCGCGAACGCGGTAAACAAGGTGCCTGCCGTGCGAAACGGCCTTATTCTGGTACGGATAGGGAAATGTAATGGTCAAGATACGCAGGCGACAGTCGTCACCTTTGTAGCACATATTGTATTTTGTCAAGCAATGGAAACTAATAGGATTAGAAATCTTTATATAGGAATTTCCAAATCCTGTTTTCGGCATTTGTCCATCACATTCGTCCTAATATTGTTCTGTCTTTATCGATGGTGGTTTTATTTGTTGCATTGTCGGGTATACGTTCTCAATCCGTTCTCTGTCCCCCTTGGCACGGTGGAGGCAGTTTATGGTGCTAGGCGTTAATCGGCATATTGATGCCAGGATAACCCTTATACTCGTATCGGCGAAAGGAGAACGAGCCTGATTCGTACGTGAAGACATTCGCGACCTAATATAGAGTTCGAATAATATGGACGGTTGAAAGCCGCATTGAGGAGTACTTGTGAAATGACCTGGTGTAATCAGAGGTATGGTAATTTCATGGCGGCTAGACTGCCCAATAGACACTGATCTTTGCCTTCTCCGCGTACATTTGCCACCCCGGGAATCTCGCACTTGCCCACAGTACAATGCAATCTCCCACTTTCAAGTTACGCACGAAGCTCCCATCACCTGACAACCGACCTCGTCCGAGATCCTCGAGTGCGTGTTGATCCTCTGCAGAAATAGCCTCATCGATATGGCTCCACTCCACTGTATGGTGAGTTGTCTTGTACACCACATGTAAATTTCGCTGGAGCGATTTATCGTTTGAGATGGAAGGGCGGATTTGTTCATTCTGGTGGAACTGCACAGGTAATTTCACGTCCCTGGTTGCTTGCAACTTCTTTGCGTCTGTAAACACGAGCAAAGATGGCCAGGAGATATTCGCGATACAAGCGATCTCCGGATGTGGGGTCTCGAAGGAAGCGTCCCACCAGCTGAATGATCCGTTGTACGTTCCGCGGTCTAAGGCGCTGGAGGACCAGCCCTGGTCGTGGCTCCACAACTCAAACACGATCCGGCGGCATGGATGTAACCTGTGGTATAAGGAGAGGTTACTCCTTTCTAGGCCTGTGCCGAGGCGAATTTCCTTGGGTTCTTGAGGAGAAAAGACGAAATCACCTTCAGTTCCGGGCATTGCAAGGGGGAGTGTGCGCATATACATGCGATCCGCTGAGTACCGACTGTCTGCACAAGCAGGGTATTTTACTGTGACCGTGCTGTGAGTCCAGTAGCAAGCTTCGTCTAAGATTTTGTCGACAAGCTCATAGGGAAGGCGTAGTAGAAAATAAGATCGAACAGTGAGGATGTCTGGAACTGTTGGTTCGTATGTCCCCGTCGGGTTAGGTTGGAGCAAACTGGTAGAGTTAGGCGCTTGGGGTCTGAGAGGAGCGGTCGGGACGATTAACTTCGGGACAATACTGGACTTACGCCGGACGAGTCGAACTATTTTCGGAGTTGCGCTCGACAACCTGTCTGTCGGCATTGGTTTTTCCGACCATTGGGAGTGACAATAACGAGGAAAGGAACGAAAGGTTCGGGAGAAAGCGCAGCTTGGACAGGAGCGGCGGCGGCGTTATAACGTCAGGTATCCTGGGAATCCGCGGAGAAACGACGTCGCAAAATTATAGGAAGCCCGTTCCCTGATGGATGGAATCAGCGGTCCATAGAAGCTGTCTGGACAGATTCTTATCTGCCAGGCAGGATAGGCTGAACGGAACACCATGCAGCGTTTCAGCCACATGAGTCGAGAACGAGAACGTGAGACACACAGCTGACATCACCTCAATGGTGTGTAGAGCACGAACAAGAACCATAACAGTGTTATAACCATATCAACGAATCAGAAGGCGAGGGATGAGATAGGAGTTGATGTCCTGAGCCCCAGAAATTCCCCGTAAACACGAATCACCATGGAAGTGACTTGTGATCAGAAGGTCGTCCGCAGCGACGGCTGTTGGATGTGCTGCGTCCGAGCACTCCGCCGACAACTCAAAGCACGTAGGGGCGACCTACATCAAGAAGTTTAAATCATTGGACATGCTCGAAAGTGTGACAAACCAGGATAAACCGGTGGTTTGCATAATTGCCACTACCTAGCCCAACACAAGAACATGTGCTGGATCGAATTACTTTACACTGGCAGTTTTCCCGCATGAGCAACCTTTCAAGGCAGTCCAGGTCTGGGACAACCCTTGGCCCTTGAAGATCGCTGCGGTCCGAAGGTTCCTGTCAGACAAATGGGGAATGGAGGCAGGAAGAAATCGTGGGAGTGTGTTGGTCGTTATACTGGGACATGCGGTACCACTGCGGTTTCTGCATTGGCACACACGTGGTCTGGTTGTATTGCCACGATCAAATGGTTGATGAGTCGCAGCACGACATACCTTCAACTTGCCATGGAGCTTGACCTGTAAAAGGGGCCTCGGGGCGTCTGTCAGCCTCTGCTCCTCGTCAAGACCAATTATGGTGGGGATGCCTCCACATCGTCCGCATCGCAAGTCGAATTCCTGGCCTACTCGGTCCTGCGGCCCTCGCCTATGTTGGCTCCAAGGTCTGAGCAATGCTCTTCGAGGAGCCAGACCCCCGCTGGCTGAGGGTCTCCGTGTATTTATTTTCCATCTCAGCAGCGGCATGCAGCATCTACATCTACGTACGTGACAGGATGGAAGCAGCGCGTCGATGCGCTGTCCTAGACCTGCAGGTGAATGGTATGTGGTCTGATGGCCTGGTAGGACAGCCTGAACGAAACACTATATATGTATCGCTCGAGCTACGTGGTTCGAATTGGGTAGGGGGACTACCTGGCTTGCATGGAGAATGGAATTCGCGCAGCACATTATCTCAACCTGGTGTGTGAAACACGGAAAGGACCTACAAGAGTGTCACAACCAAATGAATGAATCAGAGGGAGAGAAACAAGAGAAACAATCCCATCTCATCAAAATCCGCGAGGGCAGTTAACGAACCCATGATGTCAGCGGCGTTCCAGGCCCGAGAAGTTCGCCGTACATACGAATGGCCGTCGCGAAAGTTACTTGCGATTGGAGTCTGTCACTTATCTGAGTCCTGTCGACCAAAAACTACCCACATTGGCTGCTGATAACTGCTAAGTCTACATGAGTGGGTCGATGATTCAAAGCTGTTCGATGGTGTGACAAACCAGCAACGTAATTCCCACTGCGACCTATCTCAACACAGGATGTGCCCATTGCTTTGCACCTGAAGGTTTCCTGCGACAGATGCAACGTTTCGAGGGTCCGGGGTGAACGTTGCGATATTTGAGCATGGCACGGCCTACCAACAAGAGTCCCAAGTATAGACAGCTGTGCAAGTTCCACCTCACGATTGTGGGACCTACTACATATACATACACCTACATTGGAAGCGACCGTGTCCAGTAGACGGGCCAAAATTACCTAGCTCTACAACGCCAGGCCCATAATAAGAGCTCGGTATAATTGTATTTTAGTGATCATGGTAATCATGATCCTGTCGGATGAAGGGAGATGCGGAGCCAAACTACACACCACAACGGTGTGCTTCCATCTACGAATGCCCGTTACTGTCATAGACTATGATCCACAGCGGGACACAGGTCAACCCTTCATAAATCGTTACCGTCAGTGACTAGCCTGCAGACCCCGGGCTATTACGCACTGAGTACTGATTACATAGTACATAGTAGTCTGGTGGTATTGTGATAGGGAATGTAAGTCGCGCCACTGGGACACACCTTCAACTCACGATGACCTATACAAGTACAAGGTGTCTCTGAGCGTCTGTCTACTTCTGCTCTTCGTGAAGAACAGCCATGGTTGGGATCCCTCCAGGCTTCATCTACATTGCACGTCAACTTCATCGCCTTGTCCGTCCTCTTGCTCTCGCCTATACGGGCCTTAGGATCTGGACAGTTCTGTTCGAGGAGCCAGCCCCCCACTGGCTGAGGGTTTCCGCGTATCTATTCTCCATCCCCATAGTAGCGGCATGCAGCGTCCTCTACACCTACCTACGTGACAGGAGGGAAGCAGCACGTCGAGGCGCTGCCCTTGCCCCGCGAGTGAAGAGTTTATGGCCTGGTGGCCTCGATATCATTCTCTCAATCACTCAGGACTTTCGGGATGCGCATATCGGTATGGCAGCACGGTGTCGTGTCTCTTGATTGCGTTCATGGTGGCTTTTGGCTCACGAAACACGATTTAGGATCACCGTTTGACCGATATTGTGAAGAGTATGGTCCCGTCGTCAATGTCAGGATCATGTTCGAGGATCAGGTTAGACTTCTTTTCAGTTCAGCCAATTTATCTGAAGTTGGGGATAGATTTTGACGACAGAACCCGAACATATCAAAGTATGGCGCCTTATCCTCACATAAGCGTCGTGCTGAGCAACTACCATCAGGCAGTTCTTTCTACGCAGTTCAATTCATTTGAGAAAGGCTTGTTGCTTCCTATGTCAACTAAAGTGCCTTTTTTTATACAACAGCCCCAGGTCCGGTGCTCTGGGACCAACTAAGCGCTCTACTTGGAACCGGAGTATTCAACTCGGACGGTACACTTCTTCTGCATTTTCCCAATCCGTGCCCGCTGACATCTTTACTCGGTTTGGAATGCAGGCGAAACATGGAAGTAAGCGCAGTTAACTCCATTGGCATAGATTGTCACGTGCAGATAATGAACTAGGTTCCATCGCTCGATGACACGACCGTTCTTTAGCAAGGACCGAATTAGTCACTTTGATATAATCGAAAAACACGCCGAAGATGCTCTCAACCAAGCAAAAGCCAGACTACAAGAGGGCTACCCCGTGAATTTCCAGGTACGTGATACCATAGCTCAGGGAATACCTCACTGACCAGCCACTAATGCAAGGATATGGTCTGTCGGTTCACCCTTGATTCGGCGACTGAATTTTTGTTGGGGAAATGTGTTCGTTCACTCTCCGCTGGACTGGTCTATCCAAAGAATTCGCTGCGAGGGCAAGACGAGGATTATAAAAATCACCCGTCGAACGTTTTCGCCCGTGCGTTCCTCAACGCGCAAACGAATGCCGCGTTCAGGAGTCGTCTCGGATCATTTTGGCGGTTGGCTGAGTTCTGGGGTGACTGCATCAAGAAGGAAATGGAAGTCTGCCACAAATTTATCGACCCCATCCTCAAGGAAGCCCTGGCAACAAGGAGATCAATGAACGAGAGAAAACAATCTACAGGACA
This sequence comes from Pisolithus orientalis, assembly GCF_024613125.1. Classification (NCBI taxonomy): domain Eukaryota; kingdom Fungi; phylum Basidiomycota; class Agaricomycetes; order Boletales; family Pisolithaceae; genus Pisolithus; species Pisolithus orientalis. The sequence goes on along the minus strand of NW_026260782.1, from coordinate 2,331,937 downwards.
GGCGCGCACGAAGGAGAAAGGGGTTCTTGAGGATACATTGCTTGGACATCTTATTAACTGCACTGACGGCAAGACGTTTATTTATTCCCCCCTCGGACTTACACTCAACAATCTGTTACAGATCCCACTGTCATTAGGGATGAGATCGTGAACATCTTGATAGCAGCACGTGATACCGTAAGTTACCTGGTTCATCATCCTCTTTGTTCGTTCAGTCCGAGTTGCCAGACAGCGTCTACCTTGACCTTCCTGGTCTACATGCTCTCTCAACACCCAGTCGTTCTGAAGCGGCTTCGTGCGGAGGTTGTCAGCACGGTTGGGAGTTGCAGAAAACCCACTAACGATGACGTGCGAGACATGAAGTATATGCGAGCTGTCATCAATGGTGTGTTATGTCGTTGTTTCGCGAGGGACAGTTGTCATATCCCGATGCACAGAAACTCTTCGTTTGTATCCTCCAGTGTAAATTGCCTGCTGGTCGTTTGATCCTTTTTTTCTGATGGCTTTTTTTTCTCAGCCCCTTCAACGTTAGGTTAGATTTAACTGATGTGATCAGTGCTCTAATCGTGCGCGCCTGACATGTTTTCTGCATTGTAGGACAAGTGTAGGAGCTGTGACATTACCTGGCGCGAATGGGGGTCCGCCTATCTATGTCCCACCCAAGACGCGGTCGGTGTTGCACCCACTCGGGTACGTGTGATCTACTGACACACGACAGAACCCCGTATTCTGTGCTCTTTATGCATCGTCGAAAAGATCTCTGGGGTCCCGACGGTCAGCCTGCCCCATTTACCGCTGAACGGCAACTGGGACTGATGAACTCACAGCTGAAGTTTTCGATCCAGACCGCTTCCTCGATGAACGATTGAAGTATCTAACGTCGAATCCGTTCATCTTTCTCCCCTTTAATGCAGGTCCGCGAATTTGTCTAGGTCAACAAGTGAGTCTTCTGTTTGGTTTTAACGTTTGTGATGTTGATCGGAACCTGTAGTTTGCATACAACGAGATGTCGTTTTTCCTCGTCTGCCTATTGCAAAGATTCTCTTCCATCACATTGGCAGAAGATGTCCAGACCCGACCTTCTGCAGGCTGGACCGAAGGAACAGGTCGCCATTCACAGGAAAAAGTGGTCATCAAGCATCACCTTACCTTGTATGTGGAGGTGGGTACAGGCTATTCCAGTTTCATACAACAAAGACAGTTGATCGTTGTGGCGTTTTTCTTCATCTAGGAGGGTTTATGGGTACGAATGGAGGAAGCTGGCGACGCTGACATTACATGATGTTGGATATCAGCCAAGAATGTGTAGAACCACCTGCTAGTGATAGACAACATTCTAGCATCAATCGTACTCTGTCAAAATCTCAGAAACCCACAACACTGCGGTTGCACTTCAGGGAGTAAATCCACCGTTACGCGTGCAGTGCGGTGCATAATACACAAGTTGCCTCGAGGGGAGGTAACAGGTACTTCTCCACAATGTAGGCGAGGTCCCCGACGGCAACGCCCCCTGTCGACCGTGACAGACATCGGTCCCACGACTCCGCAATAATACCAACAAATTGGCCCATGGGAGAGCAGGAGCAGGAGGGAACAGAGGAGGCATGGCGGCCATAGAGACCAGGAAAGCGGCGCAGGGCTCTAGTTTGAATAGCTGATATATAATCGCGGGCTCACAGGTCAGAATGTGAATTGGAAAAAAGGGAAGAACGTTTTGCGCGCGAAGGAATTAACATTTAACCATCGTCAAGGAGTCGAACCTCAATTATATCCTGGTGTCGGCCCGGTAGTAACGTAGCTTCCACGCAGCACTTCCTACATACCATGCTATCGTTGTTTCTAGGGTTGTTCACAGGTAGCACCGTCGGAGAACAAACCGTGCCCAAAGCAGCACGGGTTGACACCGACTCGTCCGACTCGCAGGCAGTGCAGTCAAAGAGTGTCATTCTACATTCGTTGAGAGGTTATGTTGACTAGCTAAGAACTGTTGGAAGGAAAGAAATAGACAAAGCACGCAGATTGGCGAGCACCAGCTCTTTCTGCGCTGCTAAGTTTGAAATATCAACACTCAACGTTCAGTTAGTTATGACTAGAGGGCTTACCTAGCTCTCCATCGCGGTCCGTCGGTACTTGGTAGGTCGGAAGTCAGAGTTCTTGGGGAGGGAGAAGTGTGGCACATTCGTATGGGACGAGTTTTCTCTGGTTTGGTAGTGCCTTTGGTTGGGAGCAAGAATGCACCGCCAAGGGCAAGAAGATCATCCCTGCACCTGTAGCTTGAGAGGGGTGATCATATGCACAGATCGCGATCTCTTGACTGACCCGACGAGTTCGGGCTCGTGTTCTACCTTCATTGAGGCGGCCTTGTCATCGTTTATTCTGCTCCTGCAGGCCCAAAACCCGCACGTAGCTTAGGAAACGCAACAAAGCGGGCTCGAACATTTGGCTTTTCTTGACTTCCGGCGCTGTGTCGATTTGAGATTCGTAACAAGACATTAAAGCTGCTCGGTGGATCCGCAGTCAGGATCGAGCTGTGCTCCTTGCGGAGTGAACAATTCAGAGGAGCTTTATTCCGAATGTATAGAGCTTGAATTCTATCCCAGTAGTTCGTGGAGTCAATGATCGCCATTTCGAGTCAAGGAGTCTGTGTGAACATAGCTCATAATAATGACTTCCAGATTAGACAGCTTACAAAGCAAGTACGTCACTCTGCTTCAACCTTCCCCTGCCCAGACATGCAGCACTCGCTGGTTTTCTCCTGCAGGGGGCGAAATCATTCACTGTAAGTGTGATTTGGTTCGTCTTGAGTAAGAAAAAACTAGGGCTGTACGTGGGTAAGGGTAACACCGTGGTATCTTGGCCACAGATATGGCGGGTACGGGTGTCCGTGCCAACATCATAAACCGCACCCGCTGTGTACGGGTTTTCGCAGATAAGCCCATGAATGATTCACTAGTTCATGGACAACGTTTTCAGGACATCTAAGCTGCTCAAGTTTGACTTTGACTTTACTTTGACTTTGCGGGTTGCATTATCGCAACAGCTTTAACCCACTAAGAAGAGAAATGACAAGCTTGGGCTACCGGAGCCCACGTCGTCATGCCTACTCCGTTTTTGTTTGTCAGCCTCAAAGACCACATCCGAAGGCCCCGTAGCATGTGACTATCATCGGCCCTTATGCTTCTTCGCAGAAGATCAAAACCGTCGGCACCCCCTTCCTGACAGATCTGATCATTTGCGATGATGCACGGAGCCTCGCAGGCCACTAACCCAGATCGCACTGACAACAGTGCAACTACCACTAATGAGGGTGATGGGGATGTGCACACCGTTTGGAAACTCGAGAAGGCTCGTCCCGATGGCTCCAACATCCCAAGACTGGGCTGTTTGCATAATGAATTACTCGCTCTCCTCTGATGCCCGCCACACCATTTATTTAAATTTTTCACTCCCTTCATAACGAATGCGGTTAAATCTTTAAACATCGTTGCTATCGGACCATCGTCGCCTACTTTCGTCCCGGGATAACGCAGATGGTGATCGGGAGAAAGAATGGATTTGCAGGGGTCGCAGCAGGACACACCTTCAACCCACATGACCTTTAGAATAAAAGGCGTCTCGGGGTGTCTGTCTGTTTCTGCTCTTCGTGAAGAACAGCCATGGTGGGGATCCCTCCAGGCTTCGTCTACATTGCACGTCAACTTCATTGCCTAGTCCGTCCTCTGGCTCTCGCCTATGCGGGCGTTAGGATCTGGACAATCGTGTTCGAGGAGCCAGCCCCCCGCTGGCTGAGGGTTTCCGTGTATCTATTTTCTATCCCCATGGCAGCGGCATGCAGCGTCCTCCACGCCTACCTACGTGACAGGAGGGAAGCAGCACGTCGACGCGCTGTTCTTGCCCCGCGAGTGAAGAGTATATGGCCTGGTGGCCTCGACATCATCCTCTCAGTCGCTCAGGACTTTCGAAGTGGGCACATCGGTATGTACGGCATGGTATCGTGTCTCTTGATCTCGTTCATGGTGGCTTTTTGGCTGACAAAACACGCTTTAGGATCACCGTTTGACCGATATTGTGAAGAGTATGGTCCCGTCGTCAATGTCAGGATCATGTTCGAGGATCAGGTTAGACTTCTTTGCAGCTCAGCCAATTTATCTGAAGTTGGGGATAGATTTTGACGACAGAACCCAAACATATCAAAGTATGGCATCCTATCGTCCTATAACCATCGTACTGAACAACTACCGTCAGGCAATTCTTGCTACCCAGTTCAGTTCCTTTGAAAAGGGTGGGATTCTGGATACATTGGCTAAAGTGTCTTTGTTTACACCGGTCTTAGGTCCGGTGCTCTGGGACCAAGTAAACGCTTTACTTGGAACTGGAGTATTCAACTCGGACGGTACACCTCTCACGCATTCTCCCAATCCACGCTTGCTGACGTCTTTACTCGGTTTGGAATGCAGGCGAAATATGGAAGTAAGCGTGTTGACTCCATTGGCATAGATTATCATGTGCTCATTCATACCATGAACTAGGTTCCATCGCTCGATGAAACGACCGTTCTTTAGCAAGGACCGAATTAGTCATTTTGATATATTCGAAAAACACGCCAAAGATGCTCTCAACCAAGCAAAAGCTAGACTACATGAGGGCTATCCCGTGGATTTCCAGGTACATGAAACCATAACTCAGGGAATACCTCACTGACCAGTCACTAATGCAAGGATATGATCTGCCGGTTCACCCTTGATTCGGCAACTGAATTTTTGTTGGGGAAATGTGTTAGTTCGCTTTCCGCTGGACTTGCCTATCCAAAGAATTCGACGTCCGGGAAAGACAAGGATTGCACAGATCATCCTGCAAACGCTTTCGCCCGCGCGTTCTCTGACGCGCAATCGAATGTCACGTTCAGGGGTGGTTTCGGCACGTTGTGGCGGTTGGCTGAGTTCTGGAGTGACCGCGTCAAGAAGGACATGGAGGTCTGTCACAGGTTCATTGACCCCGTCCTCAAAGTCGCTTTGCAAATGAAGAGATCGATGAAGGAGGCAGGGCAGGTGCGCACCGAGGAGAAAGGGGCTTTTGAAGATACATTGCTAGGACATCTCGTTAACTGCACCGAAGGTAAAGCATGTCTTCAATTTCCTTTGAAGTCGCACTCACCAATCTATGACAGATCCCATTGTCGTTAGGGATGAGACTTTGAACATCTTAATGGTAGCGCGTGATACTGTGAGTTGCCTGGTTCATCTTCGTTTTTATCTTTCCAACCCAAGTTGCCAGACGGCGTCTACCTTGACATTCCTGGTTTACATGCTCTCCCAACACCCGGACGTTCTGAAGCGGCTTCGTGCGGAGGTTCTCAGCACAGTTGGGAATTCCAGAAGACCAACTAACGAGGACGTGCGAGACATGAAGTATATGCGAGCTGCCATTAATGGTGCGTTACGTTGTTGTTTTGTGAGGGACAGTTATCACATGTCGATGTGCAGAAACTCTTCGTTTCTATCCTCCCGTGTAAGTGCCTGCTGGTCATCTGATCTCTTTTATCTTATGGCTTTTCTTCTCAGTCCATTCAACGTTAGGTTAGACTCAACTGCCGTGATCAGCGCCTTAATCTTGCGCGCCTGACATACTCTTTTACTTCGTAGGACAAGCGTAGAAGCTGTGATATGGCCTAGCGTGAACGGGGATTCGCCTATCTATATCCCACCCAAGACGCGGTCAGTGGTGCACGCACCCGGACATGGTATGATCTACTGACACCCAACAGGACCCTGTATTCTGTATTCTTAATGCATCGTCGGAAAGATCTCTGGGGTCCTGATGGTCGGCTCGCTCCCTTTATGGCTGAAAGGCGACGGAGACTGATGAACTCGCAGCCGAAATCTTCGATCCAGATCGCTTCCTCGATGAACGATTGAAGTATCTAACGTCGAATCCGTTCATCTTTCTCCCCCTTTAATGCAGGACCACGAATTTGTCTAGGTCAACAAGTGAGTCTCCTGCTTAGTTTTAACCTGCGCAATGTTGATCGGAACCTGCAGTTTGCATACAACTGAAATATCATTTTTCCTTGTCTGCCTATTGCAAAATTTCTCTTCCATCACATTAGCAGAAGATGTCCAAATTTGACATTCTGCAGAGTGGACCAAAGGAACAGGGCACAATTCACAGGAAAAAGTGATTGTCAGACATCACTTCACCATGTATGTTGATGTGAGTACTTCATTCCTGGAATCCTAGCTCCCTTGGACAATGCAAGCTAACTTGCATTTCCCTGCATCTAGGAGGGTCTATGGGTGCAGATGGGAGAAGCTGATCATGTCAATAATATGTGATGCTGGCACTTGCAAGAAATATGCAGATGCCCAGAGTCAGTGTTGTAGTAAAAATGGACTTCATTGAGCAAAGCATTTTCTCAGCCCCTATCTCCACATAACACAGTAATCAGTCTTGAGATGATATCCAGTTGGTACTGGTTTTGATAATAGGTCACTGAGATTCAGCAGCAGGACACCAGGCAGAACTTTTCTCATTGAGACTCAGGACACAGTCACTACATGAAGATCTAAACACTAGAGTGGCAAAACCCTTGCATTCCATTTGCCAAGCACCATGCTCTACCCAATGGCAGAGAAATAGTAGCACAACAAAAAGAAAGCAAAGATATGAGATCCCCTGACGACACAAGCCAGCAGTGCAATAGCAAGGTCATCGCGCCCCCGGAGGTGCAAGCAGAGCTCGCAGGGACAAGGGCGGCAAAAATTTGCTAACCAACTAAAGGGGGCAGTGCCCCCGTTACAGCGGTTATGCTGTAAAGAACAGATACTACACTTGATCTAAGCCAAAAGGCCAGAGTGGTAAGGATTTAGGGATGTCCAGTGCAAGCTTATATACGTTTTCAGGAAACGCACGGACCATCCCACTCAAAAGTTGCGGTGACTCGTGTACTTTCCTTTATTTGGAAGGTGCGATGTCCAAACTTAGAAAGTGCACCACCGCCACTATAACTGTCACAAAGTGGAATTACTTCTGCTCAAGCTCCTGGAATCATTAAAGGTTTCCCTCAATTAAACTCTCGATCACACCACCCGCAGTAAGTGGGTATTCCTTCAGGACCACCTCGCCATCGACAACAAAGGTATTCGGTTGCAACATCATCTTGCGCGGCTGCTTCATCTTCAACACCACATCTCGGATTTCTCCTAGCCATCCCGGTAACGGCGTCGTCAACTCGGTATAGAATTTCCTCGCGCCTGGACCATCCGCTGTGCTCTTGAGAACTTGTAGTTTGAGCAGAAGTTTTCCGACGATCGATCGTCCTTTGAGTACCTTTTCACGATCCACCTGAGAAAAGCATCGTTGATATCGTGTTTGGGATATTTAAGGAGGAGCACATACCCTAATGTAGACGTTCTTCAATTCGCCGTGCGATCCACGAACTTCCTCGAGGCGCACCAAACCCTCATTCATCATGAAATTCGTGATTCCTAACCTGGTATTGCAGAGAGGGTCAGCGTGTTCCGTGTTCATATCGAAAACAAACGGAGTTAAGTTTGCCCACCGAGCCTGCATATGAGCTTTACCATGCTATTTGGTGATCGGATCATAGAACTCAAGACCACACAGACCAGCACGTGCCACGTGAAGAAAGGTGATGAAGACGATGTCCTCTATTTCGTTTTTGTCCGTGTACTGTTTGGGAAGTCAGTGCATTGTTAGCTGAGGCATGGGAATGTGAAAATCACCCCAAAGATTTTGAGAATGGCAGGATGGTTTGCGACTATACGGGACAAATTGCCCAATGAACACAAGAATCGTCAATGAGACTCACGGTATAATGCCACAGTTTCAGCACGGCATTCTTCCATGGAAGAGGAGACCTCTCCGAGAACCGAATCTGGGGTTTGACCAGGTTTATACCACGTCTCACTGCGGTAATGTAACACTTGGAAAAAAATGAGAGGGAGTTCAGTTACTCACACAGGTTTTCCAGTAAGCGGGTTGATGACCTGCGGTCAAGATTGATATCAACCGCATAATTCTCCATTCAAATACACCTTCTCTAGATCAAAGTTCTTCGAACCATCTGCGGCCTCCTGGAACAGTTTCCCAGAGCCATGTCCGAGCAATCCATGGTTGGCAACTTGCAGCTCGAATGCCCTTGCATCCCAAGCATTATACAGGTTAACGTCGCCGGGGTGAACGAAAGTCACGACCATATCTACAAGGATGGGTCAGGTCGCCAAGCCTGGGGGTTTTCCGATAGAGCTTACTGGACGCTTTGGCGACTAAGATATTCTATGCGAGCCATTGAATATGCTGTTCTTCAAAACATGTCGTGAGATGACTCGCCGCCAGAGAGACATTTTTGAAACTAGTCGATTCTCGTACGTTATAATAGTTCTCGGAAATATGAATAAGGGTGGGTGCGAAGGGAGAGTGAAATCGGTTATTAGGGGTATCTGGAAACTCGGTGGATTAGAAAAGGAAAGGGAGAACCAACAGTAGCACCACTTACATTGATCCCAGCTGGCATACCTAACAGAGTTAACCTTAGCGTTGTGCGAGGGATTAAAAAATACAACTGACTCCCCGTAGTAAACTGGACAATCTCTAGTGCAGTAAAGTCGGGCCTCCGGAATATATCGATTTCAAAGTCTTTGCCCCAAGGCAGGACTGTGATGAGCTCGGGAGCGTCGTTGACAAGTACATTGTACTTGGCGCTCAACTCCTTGTTGACGATGGCAGTGAAGCCTTTGCAGCATTAAAACATTGCTTGCTCTCATCCTTGTCGCTCACCTTCCCATTCAGCGCGTCCATCATAAGGATCAACGTAGGTCTCTACGAACCCGATGTGACTCTCGACAGTAGGGCCAACATCTTTAACCCAGTACGTAGACCCCTTTTTGTGCTCTTCGATTGAGCCGGTCTCAGAGCTGACCGAGCATTTCACGTCAACCGAGAATACCGAACAATGTGCACGTACGATTTGATGTAGCACTCCAACATTTTCGTTTGGGTTTCGTTGGCAGTGTATTTCTTTGCCTATCAAGAAAAAGGTCAAGATAGCGAAATAGAAATGCAGATCAAGAGATCTCATGCCTCTTGCAGCGCAGTGATGACTTCGGAAAGCGATTCTGAGAAGTCGCCATATTCAACAGTCAACTTTGCTGTTCCTGAAGCTATGCTAATATCATGCAGGGCCGGTGGTTGTTTGATGGCGGACGCAACAAGAAGAGTAAAGTCCCCCGGGCCGGTCTTGCACACTCTATTAAGAACTGAGCATGTGACCGGTGCCCAGTGTAAGTATGGATTTGATATACCGGGTGTTGAGAACGTCAACGCCAATCTTTTCCGCGGCTGCCTGAACCGCTAACACTTCTTCGTCAGTGATAACTTCACCCAAGTAGTAATTTGAGATGTGACCCTCGCTGCGCTTGCCAATGAACAGCGAACTCTCAGGGGTCGTAGAATATATGTGTTCCTTGAGCTAAAGCAACACGAGTGAGCAGACGAAAAGACGAGGTAACGATGGGAAGCACTTGCCGTTTCCCACAGAGGCATTGCATTGGCTGCGTTCGTCGACGCGGCTATGATTTTTGCAAATTCGCCAACTGGAATACGAGGGACAAACTTCGTGAAGCCGAAGCTCTTATAATTAGCCAGGTTTTGCATGACCTGCGATGATGAACCCGCCGCTCGAGTTACATACGCTCAGAAGATACCATCAATCTAGCAGACCTGAGCAGTATACTGGAGAGCGTCATCAAAGTCTTGTTCGCTTACACCTGATCGTTGCTTCAATGCCTCTAGATCGGTAAGTTTTCCGTTGGCGCTGAAGGTGAGGACGAGAAGATCGTAGAGGGTGTGTGCTTGAGGCGTCCATTGACCCTGAACGATGCGAGTACCTGCCCAACACGCTTGTCCGATGTAATGAGCGTACAGCTTTTCTCTCGACCTATCGACCGTGATCATATTCAAGTTACATACTAACCCACCTAAAGCGGCGGGAGGACGCACGTCAACTGATCAAAAGCCTTTGCGACATCCACCCTACAGACCGGGGGAGCCTTTGTCCGCTAGGTAGCGTTCTGTCAGGAGGGAAGCCATTCTAGTTTGCAAGTTAGGATTTACACTTCGTAATCTGACGAGCGAGGGATGATAGTGCGCTGCATGATGATAGGATCACCCGGACCGCATACCGAAGAACGCGCTTCCACTTGGGTAGCACTGGAGCGTCCCCTTCTACAGCGGTAACGACGCGGACAACTTGATTGTCATGAAGTGGAATTACTTCTGCTTAAAATCCCGTTATTTATGAGTAATCCATTTGACTTCGTCCCAAAGACAGATTATAGGTTTCTCTCGATTAAACTCTCGATCATACCACCCGCAGTAAGTGGGTATTCCTTCAGGACCACCTCACCATCGACAACAAAGGTATTCGGTTGCAACATCATCTTGCGCGGCTGCTTCATCTTCAACACCACATTTCGGATTTCTCCTAGCCATCCCGGTAACGGCGTCGTCAACTCGGTATAGAATTTCCTCGCGCCTGGACCATCCGCTGTACTCCGGCGGACTTGTAGTTCAAGCAGAAGTTTTCCGGCGATCGATTGTCCTTCTTTGAGAACCTTTTCGCGATCCACCTGAGAAATCATCGTTAACATCATGTTTTGGATATTACGGAGGCACACATACCCTGACGTAGACGTTCTCCAATTCGCCGTTGGATCCACGAACTTCTTCGAGGCGCACCAAACCCTCATTCAGCATGAAATTTGTGATTCCTAACCTGGCATTGCGGAAAGGGTCAGCATGTTCCGTGTTCATATCGAAAACAAACGAAGCTAAGTCTGCCCACCGAGCCTGCATATGAGCTTGACCATGCTTTTTGGTGACCGGATCATAGAACTCGAGACCACGCAGACCAGCGCGTGCCATGAGAAGAAAGGTGATGAAGACGATATCCTCTATTTCTTTCCTGTCCGTGTACTGTTTGGGGAGTCAATACGTTGCTAGCTGAAGCACGGTAACGTGAGAATCACCCCAAAGATTTTCAGAATGGTAGGATGGTTTGCAACTACATGAGGTAAATCAATTGCCTATTAGACACGGGAATCGGCAATGAAACCCACGGTATAATGCCACAGCTTCAGCGCGACATTCTTCCATGGAAGAGGAGACCTCTCCGAGAACCGAATCTGGGGTTTGACCAGGTTTATACCACGTCTCGCTACGGCAATATAACACTTCAAAAGAACGAGGCAGAACTCGATTACTCACATGGGTTTTCCAGTGAGCGGATTGATGACCTGGTATCAAGATTAATATCGGGAACATAATTCATTCGCAAAACGCGCCTTTTCGGGATCAAAGTTCTTCGTACCATCTGCAGCCTCCTGGAACAATTTCCCAGAACCATGTCCCAGCAGCTCATGATTGGCAACTTGCAGTTCGAATGCCCTCGCATCCCAAGCATTATACAGATCAAGATCATCAGGGTGGATGAAGGTCACAACCTCGTCTACAAGGATGGATCAGGTCCCCAAGCCTGGGAAGGTTTTCGATAGAGCTTACTAGGTGCTTTGGCGCTCAGGATATTCTATGCGGGCCGCTGAACATGCTGCTCTTCAAAACACATCATCAGATGACTCACCGCCAGAGAGACATTTTTGAAACCGGTCGATTCTCGTATGTTGTAGTAGTTCTTAGAAATATGGATAAGTGTCAGTGTGAACACCAAATGAAATCGGTCATTACAGGTATCTGGAAATCCGGTAGGTTAGAAAGGAAGGAAAGAACCAACAGTAACAGCACTTACATTAATCCCGGCTGGTATACCTAATCGAGTAAAACTTAGCGTTTTGTAAGGGATAGAGAGCGATAAAACTCACCGCCCGTAGCAAACTGGACGATCTCTAGTGCAGTAAAATCGGGCTTCCGGAACACATCGACTTCAAAGTCCTTTCCCCAGGGGAGAACCTTGATAAGCTCGGGAGCGTCGTCGACGAGTACATCGTACTTGGCACTCATCTCCTTGTTGACGATGGCAGTGAAGCCTTTGCAGCATTAGAACACTGTTCTCTCCCATACTTGTCGCTTACCTTCCCACTCAGCACGTCCACCATAAGGATCAACGTAGGTCTCAATGAACCCGATATAGCTCTCGACGACAGGACCTAGATCCTTAACCCAGTATGCAGACCCCTTTTTGTGCTCTTCGATTGAGCCGGTCTCAAAACTGCCTAGGCATTTCACATCAACCGAGAATACCAAACAAGAAGTACGTACGATTTGATGTAGCACTCCAACATTTTCGTCTGGGTTTCGTTAGCAGTGTATCTCTTTGCCTACCGAAAGAAAAAAGGTCAGGGTGACAAAACAAAAATCAATTGATCACATGCCTCTTGCAACGCTGTGATAACTTTGGAGAGCGGTTCTGAGAAGTCACCATATTCAATAGTCAACTTTCCCGCTCCAGAAGCTATGCTGACATCATGCAGGGTTGGCAGGTTGCTTGCTGGCAGACGCGACAAGAAGAGTAAAGTCCCCCGGTCCGTTCTTGCGCACTCTACTAAGAAGTGAGCATATGACCATCCAATATAAGTATGAATTGGAAATACCGGGTATTGAGAACGTCAACGCCAATCTTTTCCGCAGCAGCCTGAACCACTGATACCTCTTCGTCAGTGATGACTTCACCCAAGTAGTAGTTTGAGATGTGACCCTCGCTGCGCTTGCCGATGAACAGCGAACTCTCGGGGGTCGTAGAATATATATGGTCCTTGAGCTAAATTAACACGAGTGAGCAGACGAAAAGACGACACAACGATGGGGGCCACTTGCCGTCTCCCACAGAGGCACGGCATTAGCTGCGTTTGTCGACGCGGCTATGATTTTTGCAAATTCGCCGACGGGAACGCGAGGGACAAACTTCGTGAAGCCGAAGCTCTTATAATTAACCAGGTTATGCAAGACCTTGGATGAACCCGCCATTAAGTACATACGCTGAGAAAAGATCCCACGAATCTGACACACCTGAGCGGAATACTGGAGAGCATCATCAAAGTCTTGTTCGCTTACACCTGATCGTTGCTTCAATGCCTCCAGGTCGGCAAGTTTTCCGTTGGCGCTGAAGGTGAGGACGAGAAGGTCGTAGAGGGTGTGGGCTTGGGGCGTCCATTGACCCTGAACGACACGACCTCCTGCCCAACAAGCTTGTCCGATGTAATGAGCGTAGAGCTTTTCTCTCGGCCTATCGGTTGTAATCAGATTCCAGTTACACACCAGAGCGGGAGAACGCACGTCAACTGATCAAAAGCCTTTGCAACCTCCACCCTGCAGATCGGGGGAGCCTTGTCCGCTAGGTAGCGTTCTGCCAGGAAGGAAGCCATTCTCGTTTTCAAGCTAGGGTTGATACTTCGTAGTCTGAGCAAGGGTGATGGTACGTGGTGATAAGATCCCCCGGGCCGGACACCAAGAACACGCTTCCATTGGCTGGCACGGAACATCCCCCTTTTTCGGAGGTCAAGGCCGCCAAAATTGAAACCGAACCAAGGCCTGATTGGACGAAAGAGGAAAGAAGAAGAAAAAAAACGTAATTAAAAAAGTCAACCAGTAGCCCACCGCGAGGGTCGAACTCGCAGCCTTCAGATTGCCTAGTCATAAGAGTCTGACGCTCTATCCGATTGAGCTAGGCGGGCGACATATTCTGTTCATCCCAGAGATTTATGAGAAGCTACATACTCATCCTTACGGGTCCATACAAACATATAAGGAACAATCCAGTCCAAGAAGAAATAATATCACAAATCATCCATCCTAAACAAGTTGCATCCCGGCTGAAAATCTCCGTCTCGTTACAGAATTCCCTTGGGAAACCATCGCTTGAACACACATTATGAACGTACACACATCCCAATTTCGAGAAGACAAGTTGAAAATTTCCTATGGATTGCCGTAGATGAAGAACATGAAACTTGCGGATATCACCCGCGAAAGGAACCAGTACCATTATAGTTATCGTGCCTTCGAGCGTTTTCCTGGGATGATAAAATCACCATACCAGACGTCTGTGAGGCACCGCCATCGGTCTGCAGAAACTCCGCCGGGACGCGCGGTCGATGACGCCGTGATCTGCTTGGCAGGCGATGGACTCTGTGCATTGTTTCTGCACCCGTCAACGTCCCTACGAACATATTCGTGATGTCGCAGAGAACACTATCCTGGCTTGCCGCTTTCGGAATACCATGACGATCTCCTTGCGCTTTTGAGGGGGATCGCGAAGGATTAGTGCGCCTTGGATCCACAGTCGTACGCAGCAAACGCTTGCGAGTAACGCATCGAGTCAAAGTTGATTTTTGAGCAGGAGCATCCCAGTCGTAAATTGCGTCGCAACCTTCGTTCTCCTTGCTGCAGGAGTGCATGGTGCTTTCTCTGTCAGCACGTTCACCACGGCGTCCGTCGTTCCGGGCTGAGGAACCGTGACGCGAAAGCTTGTTATATGTCTTGAGCCGATTTTCGGCAGTCCGTGTCCTTAAAACAGCGGAACCAGCCACTTTGATAGTAGCCTTTCGTTGAAGTTTGATTCGAGGAATGTTGGGCGGAGAAAGAAGTGCGAGATGAAGGTAGGTGCCTGCAGATTCCGCGCTATAAACAGACACATCATCGTTGGAAATGGGTGACTTGGTTCGAGACTCGGGATCATCGCCAGGTGAACACGGCCGATCCTATGCAGGCGGTTAGCTGTGACAAACCACTCGTTGTTGATAATTACCACAGTAGTGTGTGAGTACGTGCACGCAGCTTGAGGGCCATACGATGCAACGATGCAGTTCTTGGGGACAGAAGTTTCCGGTGAATGGGAGAAGCTTTCAACTACCGCAAGGGCTGTCTTCCCCGTATTGCACGTGGACTCACAACACCAAGAATCCGGTAGGACGTTTGTCGACGAGATCAAACGAGGAGGGGAGATATCCAAGGGACAGCGGGCACCAGGGCTCGAACACTTTTCTTTGTTGTTTGAGGGAACGGGCGGAAGCGGTTTGTTAGAAAGCTGGAGTCATTACAATGAGAAGAGGGGCAACACAAGGGCTACTATGCGTACCGCTCTATTCCTACCAGATTTCTCACAGGGAAGGAACTGACAGGGCGCCATGGCCAGCAAGGCGCAAAGGCAGGAACGAGGAAACGCACGAGGACCTGAAAGACGATGGGTGATGGCAGGTGGGACGAGCAGCGCACCTGTGGTCCATGTCAGCCTCACCCAGGATAGGGGGTTGTTCGATCTCGGAATGTGTTTGACTAATTCGGAGTTGGCATAAAACTTGCACAAAACCTAATACATAATGTCTGGACGGAACACAACTCTTTTGACACTCGCAAGATGACCACGGCCCAGACGTCTCAGTTGACGCCTGCAGCCTTGCCCCCTTCCGTATTCACACTTCCTCAGACTGCCCAACTTGAAGCCCTGTATACGATCATCAGGGATAAAACAACTAGCCGGGGTGATTTTCTCTTCTACTCAGATCGCATCATCCGGCTTCTTGTCGAAGAGGGCCTCAACCATCTCCCTGTTGTCCCAAAGACCATTGAAACACCTACAGTCCGTATCACTCCCAGTAGTAACAAGTGCCAAATGACTGGCCTTTTGTTTACGACGAGACCATTCCACTGATGTGGATAACCTTTACAGGGATCAGTGTATGAAGGAGTTGGTTTCGAGGGAAAGATATGCGGTGTATCCATCTTGCGTGCTGGAGAGGTACATATATTCTGTGGGATGCGGTGAGCTTACTTTGAGTGCACACCCAGGCGATGGAGGCAGGATTACGAGAAGTCTGTCGAAGCGTCCGCATAGGCAAGATTCTCATACAGAGGGTGCGTGGCATCAGTGGCATCACCCGCCATTTTCTCAAGTTTTATCAGGACGAGGAGACTGCTCAGCCAAAGCTTTTCTATTGCAAGGTACCTAGTGTCGCGAGCCTGTCGCGTGCACTCTGACAGCGCGAACCAATTGCAGTTCCCAGAAGATATCGCTCAACGATATGTTCTCTTACTCGATCCTATGCTCGGTAAGCGTTGGTTGACCGACCCCGATTCACTTCTCAGCGTTCGCCACCGCTAGCAACTGGTGGATCCGCAATTAAAGCTGTAGAAATACTGAAGGAACAAGGCGTACCAGAAGAACGAATCATATTCATCAACCTGGTGATTTGTTTCCTCCTTTCGAACCTGGGATTAGTACCTAAACACGACAAAAGATCGCAGCGCCTGAAGGCTTGAAGAGGTTCTGTTCCAAGTTCCCCGCATTACGCGTCGTAAGTAGACTTGCACCGGTGACTACACCAAGTCTTTATCATGCCTGATCTGCTTGCTGCAGATTACGGGATGGATAGATAAAGGACTCAATGAAAAGGCATTCATCATACCAGGTCTTGGTGACTTTGGCGAACGACGGTAACGACCCTGCGACCCCTGCATTCATTACACGTCTGACGCGTTACCAGATATTGTGAATGAGACAATTTGAATCTGGATGCAACGCCTTTTTTTACACAGGATGTTGTACAGTGTATATCCGCCTTCGAATTGACATCGCCTTCGATATGACTTCAATGGTGTGTGGATGTGAATGGTTGCTTCATTCCGCAGTTTCGTATTAGTGCTATACATCTTCGAGGATACTAGTGCCGTACTTCCTTGAAGATATTAGATCACTTGCCTGTTATGGTAGGGAGCACTTACAATGTCGGGCTACATAATATGAGTGGTCACTTAGGTGAAACGTCCATACGCGACATGCTCAAATTCGCACTTTTAACTCGCTGCTCGTGGCTACGGACGAGTGAGCGACTGTCAGTTCTAAAGCCTCCAGCAAGGTGGACGCGAACACAGAGACGGCTTTATTCCGAGGTTCGCCATAACGCACCTACGGGTGCTCAGGATAGGGCCACGGTCGGGGTGAGGCGAGAACACCTCAGTCAGGTGGTAGCTTCACTTATGTCGTCGCCGTAGGTCTTCACTCCAAAAGCTGCCGCGCTATTCGTGGCAACGGGCATCGGACTGTACTTCTACTTCCATCACGAGAAGCAAAAACTCCTGGAGCAGAAACGTATGTCGCCCAGGATTAATACCTACGTCATGTCACTCGTCCTTTCACCACAGAAAAACAACTAGAGTCCCGTACCGTTGGTCGAGCACAAGTCGGAGGTCCGTTTACGCTGACGTCGCACGAGAACAAGCCCTTTTCAGACAAGGACCTGCTCGGAAAATGGAATTTCATGTACTTTGGCTTTACCAACTGTCCTGATATCTGTCCTGCTGAATTGGACAAGATCGGGGCAGTGGTCACTCCGCTAGGTAAGTCCATATGTACGAACTTCTTTGATTTCATGATCTTCGTCGTTACTATGGTCCGTAGAAAAAGAGTATGGGAATATTTTCCAACCCGTTTTCATTTCGGTCGACCCCGCAAGAGACACCATCCCACAAATGCAGCGCTACCTTGCCGACTTCCATCCTCGCATCATCGGCCTTATGGGTGACTATGCGACCACCAAGAACGTATGCAAAGCATATCGTGTCTACTTCTCGACACCACCCAACGCGGATCCGAATGGCGACTATCTGGTCGACCACTCTATATATGTTTACCTCATGGACCCGAAAGGCCAGTTCGTAGAAGCATTTGGCCAGAGCACGACAAGCGAAGAGGTCGTCGAAAGAGTGAAGAAAGAGATTGCTGAATATGAACAAGAGACCGGCAGGAAGGTATAGAAATTCGACGCCGCTAGCGAGGGGTCGTGGAGTATTTCGCAAGTTTTTAGATTACTTTATCTCTCCCATGTATTCACGGCATTTGGCAATTCACTATCACAACTCAGAGGACAGAGGTACGTGCAACGAACCGTACGGAGATGAATATTTGTAAACCTTGCGCACGGAGTTGTGTGGGTAACGTGCATCGATCTAATAAGTGTCCTCTAATTCCTCCGCCTGTTGAAGCTTTAGCTTGGACATCTTCTTCATCCGTCGCATCATGCTACGTTGGTAAGAAAGGTTAGCACCAGATGTCAAGCAAACATTGTTTTGAGGCTCACTCGTCGTATTGACACCTGTCGCCCGGGGAAATACGGTCAGCGAACGATTCATCGAAGTCCTAGGATATAGCACACCCACTTCTCGTACGAGTGACGCTCGTTTTCACACTGCCATGGAAGGTAGTAATTTTGTCTCCGGCAAACATTCAATGGTACCAGTAGTCTGCAACCGTCCAGCGGACCCGAGTGAGATAGGAAGAACGCCCAGCGGTAAAAAAAAAAAAAAAACATTATTTAATAATACTCACGCGGAGCACTGATCCCTCCAGGCTACAGGAACCTTGGCAGCCTTGAGTTCCTCTTGCAATGCTATGTGTGAGGATGTCATGGATGTTGGTCGCGAACTGCTAAACTGTCGGTTGCGGTCTGGTGGTGTGGCTGTGCTAATAGTTCTTTTCCTGGCACACTGCAGATTGACAACCAGATGGCATGACCCCCTCAGACTGGCGCAATACTTACAGGCTGAAACAGGTCGCCGGAAACCTGGCGAGTCGCAATATTCCATCCCATCAGGAAGTTGATTTATGTAGAACATTGAACTTCGCATACTCCGATCAGTGGAACGGACCACGGATTATGGTCCACCGGAACTCAAGGGTAGACCATATCTTTCACGGGCTTTTGGAATCTAAAGTGCAATTTTTTGACAGCTCGAACTCGTTGGCGGGTTACAGAACGCTAAAAGGCGCTGTCTCCCCCAGTGGTACGGTACGGTTAGTAATTGCCCCTTCTGGTGACAATGCCACTCAGAGATAGGAGTAGATGACAAAGCTAAATATCTCTGTTTGTGATTCCAAGGGAAGACTGAAGATCGATACGTACCGGTGTCCTACGGATAAGGCGGGCAATACGCTGCCCGCAGAGCCCTTCTAACTTAAGCATGTGGTACGTTGTGCGAACACAGGATTATCCAACGTAACGCCTTTCCTCCTAAGAAAAAATATTGCGGCATGTTCATGAACTTTTATAATTTCCGTGACTTCACTAGGTTCCGATCTGCCGCGAACAGTTTGTTTGCCGCTATAGCCCGCTGTCTACCTTGTCTATCAGCACCTAGACCCTACTTGGTCGTTATTCACCCATTCGAGGTTGTGGTTACCTTGTTACAATGATGGGTACGTGCGAGGATCGGAGAATGAGGTGAGAAAGGCTGGTTGCGCGACTCATGCGGTTAGTATGTCTCAACATAGTCTGTGACCCTTCCTGAGCAGATGCATAAGGAAACTGGGTTGGACACGCCGCATTTTCCCGGAAGCTGTAACCGGAATAATTTGTGCATCATCGTTCTCAACTAGAACATCCTAGGGTACTGTCTTTTTCTGTCCTAACATTATCACCGAGTCCACGAACTGCTACCCACTCCGCAGATTCACACCCTGCCTATTACAGCTTTCGGTCACTCAAAGTGCGATACTGCATATTGGGTAAGGACTTCTTATGTATGACAGCCACAACCTCATGGTGGTTCTCATATATCGCTGGTGATATCAACGAAGATATATCATTCGTGTAGGTTTATTCCGTCAAAACACCGCCTGGATCTCCTTGTCAAGGTCTTTGAATCAAACGGCCCCGGTTCACTACGACTGCCGTCTGACTAACTAGTGGGGTGCTCCATTTTATGCCTCACCATACTTATTGATTAGTTGCCGAACCCTGCTGCTGATCGGCGTATTTTCTTCAGTCGTCTATTTACCCTTTTAAATACAAAGGCCTTTGACTAATTAGTTTCCTAGTTCCGGCTTTTTATGATCAACCCGACACGTAGCGTCTCGGAAATTCTAATACTTGCGCTCCGACGCCGATGTTGACGATCCAACCGGGTCAGATCCCGTTGCCATGGGTTTTGTCAGGTATACAGCATGAAATCATTCCCTCCGTCAAGGGGATATGGCTTGCAAGTAAGTAGTGCAACCGTAGATTTACTCAAGCTCTGCCTCAAAAGAGCCACCATTCAATGCGTCAGGAAGGGCACATTCTATATTCTATGGTTATAGCGGAGAAACAGCAGTGGGTTGTACAGCACGAAATTGAGAGCATACACAGCTATCGGCAGCATCACCTGAAAGCACATGAAAAACTGACGTTTCCGGGACCAGCGAGTGAGCGGACTGCTACTTTGGCTGCTCCGCTCATCCCTCATGACTGCGGAGATACGCTAAAGCCTGGGCGGCAGCTACCTCCTTTGCTGCTGCTCGAGAAGGTCCTTCGCCGCGGCCGACCTCATACCCATCTACTAAATATACCAAGCATGTGTTACCGACAGCCACTTTGAATAGACAAAAAAAAATTGCGACGCACAGTAAGCTTTAACCTCCCATATTGGTTGGTTTTGGGGACCTCTCACTTTCGCGTCCCATTCAATTCTTCTAGTGCCACCGTACCTCCTCTGCATGAACTCATTCAGTTGGAAGCGTTGATCCCCTGTTCCGTCCCCTTAACGGTGCAAAACAACTGGATGAAGTCAGAGAACGTACCTTCCATCATAGAAAGGCTTGAGTAGTTGTTGTTATAAGCAATGAAGACTAAATGTTTGTTGGGCACTGCGGGGCATTTCCCTGTCCCTCTTATACCTTTGCAAAAAAAAAAGATGTTTAAGCTGTTAGATAAGTTCATGAGTGGGAATCACTGTTTGCAAGAATCAGATAAAAATGATTACCGGCGTTGACCGCGGTGGATACGGAGATGGAGAAAGAACAAGAGAAAATCAGCACTCGCAGGTATCGGACATAGTTCATCTGGAATATCGGGTATCTCATTTCCGACAGGGGTGTATTCAAAAGGTTTAGTACCCCTTTGCCAACGAACGCTCATGACGGAGGACTCAAGAACCTGTGTAAGGAGGGGGGATATTTAAGTGATTGCCTTGCTATGTCGTGAGCGACGCAGCGGAGCGACGAGGATATCTTGCTTAGTGGCCGAGAGCCGCCTATCCGGTAACCAATATTCCTCCTGATCTACTTTGCGGTTCATCTAGGTGGCATAATATGAACTAAAACAATCGTAACGAATTACCCACCAGGGAATTGAAAGACGAGCGTCTTACAGATAATTGAAGAGAGGGAGTCGGAGAGATAAGACAGGCACATGCTTCCAACGAATGCGCGCGACTACTCACAAAATCACATGGATCGTATATTCACCGGTATTCCGCAGTACTTTACGTTGCGAGATAACCTGGAAGCGGGGCATCCTACTCGGACATTCATCAAGTGAAAAAAAGGGTTGCGTTGTAAATGATACAAGCGAGACAAGGTCACCTACGCCTTCTCGGCACTATACCTACTGTTTCTTTTGTCCGTGTTCTTCTTGATCTTGCTTCATGCTCATCTCAATGGCGCGTGCAATTGCCTCTTCCTCATCCAAATCTTCCTCATCTTCTCCGTCCATATCCACGTCCCGACCCTCTGACATGGCTAGTGCTTGTCGAAGCGCGGCATCTTCGTCAGCATCACCGGTAGCGCCATCACGAGGGGGGGTAGTTTGAGAAGCGTCGGTGGAACCATGTGCTTGCTCCTCGGCTGCCTGGCGTGCCCGTTCTTCTTCCATAGACATGCGTAATGCCTGATGAGTAGTCAGACCCAAACAAAGAATTTCGGCGACACAGAAATTCACCATGGCAAGTTCGGGATCAAGATTGGGGTCGACGCCGAACTCATAGTCGTTAGTGCCACCAGTACCTGAGGGACCTGCGGCAGCAATAGTACCCGGTGGTATACCGCGATCTTCCGCCAGAACCGGTGACGAAATAATCACATCAGAGAGAAGGTGTGGACCAGGTGGAACTGACACAAGATGTCTGAAACGGAAAGGTCATGACCCACATCCAGCCAGGAAATAACACGAGGCGTACGAATTATCGGCACTTGATGCGTTCTCGATGAAAGCCTTTAGGACGCTTGATTCGCCTTCCTCAATACCGTCTCCAAATACGATAAGGTCGATCGCGACATTATTCTTCTTCAATTTCTTAGCCAGCTTTACCATCTCTCGTTCATCTGCCGCGGGGCCCTGCAAGGGTGACCCGATAAAGACTATTATCCGCTGCCGGAGATTCTTGTTTTCGCGGTGCTTTAATGCCAATTGAGCGATATTGATGGCCGTCGGAATGTCAATGTACCCGCCCATATTCAAAGATGCAGTGTGGAGCCCTTTCACAACCTGGCCAAGTTCTTTGGAGTGCGTGACAAGTACCTCTGGGCTGCGGCGAACTCGGTCAATGGAAGAGAAGACCAGAATATGAAGCAGACTTACCCCTTGTGGGCCATAGTCATGACACCAACCGTGTTTTCTGGATTGGAATCGATCTTGGTTTGGACGATAGTGTTGACAGCGTCAGCCTGGGCATCAAAACGGGAAGGCACATAATCTCCATTCCGCATGTACTCCGAGTTGTCAATGACCATCATAGTAGCCTCTAGCGGCATCGTAGCTGACGAGGCCCGCGAAATGTCCTGGCAGAGAGTTTCAAGTTGTATGGGCTGACGCGTGCCACGCAAACCCTAACCCTAATATTGTGTCCGGCCCGTGCGGAGCGGATCTCGGCGCCGTAGCCAAATACTACTGTGTGACAGTGCCTGCAATATTCTCGAGTCACTCCAGGCTTCAAGGTACGCATTTTGGTGAATGGCGGTGCGTCATCCCTGATAAATGGAGACGCGCATGTTGAATTCGCCGATTAGCAGAGTCAAATTTGCACT
Source organism: Pisolithus orientalis (assembly GCF_024613125.1). Classification (NCBI taxonomy): domain Eukaryota; kingdom Fungi; phylum Basidiomycota; class Agaricomycetes; order Boletales; family Pisolithaceae; genus Pisolithus; species Pisolithus orientalis. The sequence goes on along the minus strand of NW_026260782.1, from coordinate 2,309,133 downwards.
CTGAGGACCACCAAAACTCCCCGGTTTTCAAAGATGTAGAAAGTGGGGCTAGCTGAATTGACCATTAATGGTGCTTGATCATCGGAGTGGCATCTCCATAATCTGCCTTTTGATAATGTAGGTTAATGATGTTCTACACGCACAGCCAAACTGAGTTATAACCGTTAGTCGAACACGGGCATCTGTCGACTTCCAGGACCTGCAGAAGATGTCGAATGCGGCACTGACAACCCGCGATGTTCGTTCCATGGCACTTCTGGACGGTTTTACCAGATCCAACCAAGGTAAGGCGTGGTTTCTAGCAACAATGCCATCCCCGGCGCTTCCCCCCCTAGTACACGCATTCTAGCCTAGCTTACACGCACGAGCGCTCAGGACAGTGTTCCGTCTGTTTAGAAGGACAAGTCCCGGAACGGATCACTTCCCGTAGTCATTGTCCTCCCGTTCGGGAAGAGACACAATTTTGAACGATCATGAAGTCTGGCTCATACCGATTACACCGGGACGGCGGGATAGCTTTGATTTGTGAATCCAGAAAAGTCGTTGGCTGAGTGGTGGCCGCTATCAGCAGAGGGTGACGTTTCCAAAGGAACTGAGTACTTGTGTCATTAACTTACCCGCTCTTACAGAAAGAGAAACACGAGCCGCGTAAACGACTGGTAACCTCCCTACATCTAGTCGCTAGGAGAGGAGGCCAGTCTTCAGTGCAGTGCAGGAATAGCTTCGTTCCTTATTTCTTGCCGTGGGATAAGCAAACGGCGCCGTTTAGGCCGGGAAACTTGTGGCGAGGCAGGTGGTATCACATTTGTTCATTCCGCAGCAAGGCAGCGACTCTAACAAACATGTTACACTGTCAGTGAAAGGTGGGAAGAAAGATCATTGCGTTTGTCCGTGGCTTGCGCTCGGCTCGGAGTATGGAACCCTATGGCGGTGCCAAGAATAATGAGGACTAAATGGAGATGTGTTGCCATGACATCGCGCGCAGATCTCCCGCAAGACTTTCTAATACCAGACAAGCAATACTAGTGCCGCGAACTAACATTTGACTTCTATGCTCCCCACGATGCAGCATCTCCCAAAATTCCGCTCATTGTCGACCACTACGTTTGACTTGCCCACATCTTCATAATCCTCGACTTTCTATTGGCTTTGGTTTGGTTCGGTTCTATGTGACATGATAGCGTCTATCTACCAGTGGCATTGATGATCGTTGTAGCCAAGCTGCTCCCAAAAGAGCCAGGAGAATTCGTCAGCAGGATCATGCCTAGGCAAGGGGTGCGTGCGTGTTTGCACCCACCACTTCATCGGACTTGGAAATGAGTCACTATATACACGTAGGTCTTGACTGCAGTGGCGTCCCATCAGCACTTGACCGCAGAAGACCGCAGAGAAGTAATGGATGTTACAGTATGGCGGTGGGACCATCTACCTGGATAAAAAGGGTGGGGCGCAGGGGTACTACAACACCCTGCTCCCTACAGCCGATAGCTTAAGCGATGACACTCGACGCCACATCTTCCATAGAGCATTTCAATAACTGGCCAAATGATACTGGGGTATGCCCCCGACTGGCTATCCACGGTGCTTAACCTAACCCTCTTCCAGTTCGAAATCCTTCACGAGGAACGCGAGCCAGTCGAGCTCACTGTTTCCGGATGCATCCCTTCCTATGTTTCCGGGACCTTGTACAGGACAGGACCTGGGGGTCGCCAAGTGAAAACAGACAAGGGCACAACCTTCGCCATAGACCACTGGTTCGATGGTTTCTCTCAGAACCACCGCTTCCAAATCATCCAAACAGGCTCCTCCGCGCGCGTCATGTATAATTCTCGCCGGAGTATTGACCCTCTGATTGAGAACATCTGCCGTGCGGGGAACATGGCTGGCTTTAGTTTCGGACAGAAACGCGACCCATGCACCAGCTTCTTCAAGAAAGTGATAAGTGTATTTGTCCCCGACCCTCCTCGACCGCAAGAGCAGGTCAACATCGGTGTCACGTTGTCTATAAATCCACCAGGGCTCAGTAGCCCTCAAACTGCCGAGAACCAAAAGATCCACGGCGGACATGCGTCTGGTATCCACACCCTCTTGGTCAAAACTGACGCCTTCATCATGCGACATATTGATCCCGAGACGCTTGAGCCCAGAGGCGTCGTCTCACAAAAGACACTGCACCCCAAATTAACCGGCATCCTTTCCGCTGCTCACGCAAAGTCGGACCCCGTAACCGGCGACGTCCACAACTACAACTTGGCACTCGGCCGTAATCCAACATATCGGGTGTTCCGCGTGTCCGCAGCCACTGGGCAGACGGAGATATTGGCAACCATCACCGATGCCCCAGGCGCATATCTCCATTCCTCCCTTATCACCGAGAGCTACTTCATTCTGTGTGTTTGGAGCGGTCGCTATGCAGGAGGTGGTTTGAAGATTCTATGGGAGAAAAACTTTCTTGATGCAATTTCTCCCTTCGACCCGAACCAGAAAGCGCTCTGGTACGTGATCGACCGCAAGCAAGGCAAGGGAGTCGTGGCCAAATACGAGTGCGACCCTTTCTTTTGCTTTCACACCATAAACGCATGGGAGGAACCCTCCCCAACAGATCCACTCTACACTGATATCGTCGCTGACCTCTCCATATATAAGAATCTCGACGTCCTCAAGAGATTCTATTACAACAACATCAAGTCCTCTTCCCCTGCCTCACTCGACTACGCAGGCGACAGGCGCAGAAGCTGCGACCTGTTCTTCCGTCGTTGGCGGTTACCTTCGGTTAACGCAGCCAACCCACGCAAGCCCCAGGAAGCTGTGGTTGTGCACACGGCTGCATACAACCACTCCTGTGAATTCCCCGTCATTAACCCTTGCTTCCTCACCAAACAATCGCGCTACGTTTACGGTGCCTGTCACCGCAGTTTGAGCACGTTCTTCGATGGCCTTGTGAAATATGACGTGCAGACGCAAACAGCAACATACTTTTCCGTACACGGTCACAGTCCTGGCGAGGCTATCTTTATCCCTAACCCCGTTGGGACCACTGAAGATGATGGAGTGCTGCTGAGCGTGGTCTTGGACGGGTACGCAGATAAGAGCTACCTACTAGTGCTGGATGTAAAAACTATGAAAGAAGTAGGGAGAGCGAGCATGGACTTCGCTGTATCCTTTGGATTCCACGGGGCTTACCGATCGCAAGCTGTCGAGGGCCCAAATACTGATATTTGAAGGTAGGATATGGCGAAAGTTGGCGGGTGCTCGGCGTGTTTTTTAACCGTTTTTTATGTTGTAAAATCTTCTACCTGCTCGCTCTGGATCACAGTATGCTCAAGTGCTTCCTTAATACTTTTATAGCTCCATCATACTTGTGTCGAAGGGAAGATCCTTTGCGTCTATTGACGATGATGTGTTGCAAATTTTGTGCATGACTGCACTGCATATGCTTTATGATATGGGGGCCCGCTTTCAAAGATCCCGGCGTAGACAACCATAGGCTTCGGGGGTTAGTTCCTGACAGCGGTGCAAGCCTGTAGCGAGGTCACTCGGAGCTATTCACGGGTTGTCCGCGAACCACTAAGACTGGGCGGTGGGTCACCTACAGTCATGGTGAAGAAGGAATGGTTCTCTGCCGTCAAGTCTTCAGATCCTTTCCAATAAAAATATATGCAGCTTTCGCACTGGATACGTGCTCATGATCTAGTTTCCTAGAATTTAGTACTGGAGTCTTCGGAAACTTGCGTTAGTTGGATGTAAGGATTCGGTCCGACGCTGTCAACCGTATGACTAGATGTTGGTTTCTTTATGACAGACCTACTGTTCTTCCCATTTATTCTTTGATCCTACTTAACCCGTACGGATACTCCGACATAGAATAAGACACTCTTGTCTGGAAAACTCGAGTAGAGCGAAGAATCCTTCTCGTTGTGCCACCGTTAAAGGACTTCACTTATCGGCGTCACACTGGACATCAGAAGTTTGATGGGATGACAAGTACTGTGATGCTGTACTATGGCTGTTCGACGGCCTGCTACACAGCGCAGTAGATAGTAACACTCCGCACTTCCATCGCACCTGGATAAAAGGGCTGAGGCATGTACAGCACGTCGCCCTCTGCAACCACCAACAAAGGCCATGGAAATCAACGCTACATCCTCCACAAATCATTTCAATGACTGGCCGAATGATGCCGGGGTACGTCTTTTACGAATGCTTGTTCGTCTACCACCATTCGCCTAACCGTCTTCCAGTTCGAAATCTTTCACGAGGAACGCGAGCCAGTCGAGCTCACTGTCTCTGGGCACATCCCTTCCTATATTTCCGGGACCCTGTACAGGACAGGTCCCGGTGGTCACCAAGTGAAAACAAACAAGGGCACGACCTTCGCCATAGACCACTGGTTCGATGGTTTCTCTCAGAACCACCGCTTCCAGATCATCCAAACAGGCTCCTCTGCGCGCGTTGTGTATAATTCTCGTCGGAGCATTGACCCTCTGATCGAGAACATCCGTCTCACCGGGAATATGGATGGCTTCAGTTTCGGACAGAAACGCGACCCATGCACTAGCTTCTTCAAGAAAGTGATGAGTGTATTTGTCCCCGATCCTCGGCCTCAAGAACATCATAATATTGGTGTCACGTTGTCCATAAATCCCCCCGGTCTCGGTAACCCACAAACCACTGAGAACAAGAAAGGAGGCGGCCATGCGTCTGGCATCTACACCCTCTTGGCCAAGACCGACGTTGCCGTCATGAGACATATTAATCCTGAGACGCTTGAGCCCCGAGGCATGGTCTCACAAAAGGCACTGCACCCCGAACTAACTGGTACCTTGTCTGCCGCTCACGCAAAATCGGATCCCGTAACTGGCGACGTCTTCAATTACAACTTGGCCCTCGGGCGTAGCCCCGTATATCGAGTGTTCCGCGTGTCTGCAGCCACTGGACAGACTGAGGTTTTGGCAACAGTTACGGACGCTCCGGGGGCGTATCTGCACTCCTCCCTCATCACCGAGAACTACTTCATTTTGTGCGTTTGGAGCGGTCACTATGCATGGGGCGGTTTGAAGATTCTGTGGGAGAAGAATATGCTTGATGCCATATCTCCCTTCGATCCGAACCAGAAAGCGCTCTGGTATGTGATTGACCGCAAGCAAGGCAAGGGAATCGTGGCTAAATACGAGTGCGACCCTTTCTTTTGCTTTCACACCATAAACGCGTGGGAAGAACCCTCTCCGACGGATCCACTTCACACCGACATCGTTGCCGACCTCTCTGTATACAAGAACCTTGACGTCCTCAAGAGATTCTATTACAATAATATCAAGTCCTCTTCCCATGCCTCACTTAACTACACAGGGGACAATCGCAGAAGCTGTGACGTGTTCTTACGTCGTTGGCGGTTGTCCTCGGTGGATACAGCCAGTCCACTCGAGTCCCGGGAGGCCGTGACAGTGCACACAGCTAAACACGATCGTTCTTGTGAACTTCCCGTCATTAACCCACGCTTCCTCACTAAGCCGTCGCGGTATATTTACGGCGCCTGCGACCGCGACTTGAGCACGTTCTTCGATGGTCTTGTCAAATATGATATGGAGACGCAAACAGCAGCATACTTTTCCGTTCACGGTCACAGTCCTGGCGAGGCTATCTTTGTCCCTAATCCCAATGGAACCACCGAGGATGATGGAGTACTGTTGAGCGTGGTCTTGGACGGGTTCACAGAGAAGAGTTACCTGCTGGTGCTGGATGCAAAAACTATGAAAGAGGTGGGTAGAGCGAACATGGACTGTGTTGTAGGTTTTGGATTCCACGGGGTTTACCAATCGCAAGCTGTCGAGGGTCCCAGCACCGATGTTTAAAGGCTTGATTTGGGACGGGGGTTGCTTTATGGTTTTTTGCATCCTGTAAGTAAGTTAAGGTCTGGTCTGGATTGTACTACGCTCTGTTCCGCCTTGTGGTATGTAACACCACCCCCTACATTACAGATAATAGATTTGTAGCGAGACTCAGTACTGGCGCCGAAGATGGACTCGAAAGTATAGTGTAAGGCAGTAACATTCGATGTATGCTGCCAATCAAACTCTGGTTAACAAGATTTCTGGAAGGCTCAAATGTGACACGACCCACATAGGCATGGTATTGAAACGACAATTGTTATTGTATCCCCCCGTTGATCATCCGCCACTGCACCGTACTGGTGTTCGTTATAGCGGCAACGAACTGAAGAGTGACAGAACGTTAGTAAAGCTACTGGAGTAAATACTAAATACTCGTGAAGAGCATTTAGAGGAACGGGAGTTGCCCAGCTCAGCGAATGAGACAGGGGTGAGAAACAGAAGCTTAGTAAGAACGTATGCGCGATTGCCTTTCGCCAACGGCAAGTACTATCTCTTGCACACGATAGGACCTTGCGATGAGCGTCGTCAATAATGATGGTATATTCCCTCCTCTCACTCCAGATTATATTCTAGCTTTTCAGTTCTCCAACTGGTACCCATCATTCGCTCGTGTGTCTCCCAAATCAACCATCATCAGACCACTGGGAAAGGACTTCAAGCATTACTTAGAATCTGATAGTATATTCGTCCCGGAGGGTTCTGAAGACGTGTTTGTCAAAAAAATATTGGTCACAATTCCCACTCGGATAACTCGATGACAGGGCAGCGGAAAGCACGATTTCTGATGACGACGATGACGGCGAACACGATGACACAACGACCACTGAGGAGCATTTTTCTTTCCCAGAATTGGACGAACGAATAAGGTCTGTTATTAGAGAATACAAAGCTGTCTTTCCCAAGCTGAATTTTTCATCACCCAAGGTAAGCTCCTGCTCCGTATATGCTTGAGTTTGCCAAGATGGACCTTACAGGACGCTTCGTGGGTGCTACCGGCGTCTTCTCCGCTCAAATGTACATCCCCAGCGGATGTCTACCTTCTTCTGAAGTCCTCTGATTTCATTACCCACGACCTCACCATCGAAAGTGTATTGGATGATTGCAAAACCGATGATCTTCCCAACTACGAACTAGAACTTGTACTTCGAAAATGGTACCCAGTGGACCATAGTCGTGAAGTCAGATGCTTCGTAAGGAATGACATACTTGTCGGTTCGTAATGTTCTTTTCTACCGATTGCGTTCATGTCTAAGGACAGGTTATGCCACAGGCATATCGCAAAGAGACACGAACTTCTACGACTTCGTGATCAACCTCGAGATCCAAAGGACAATCAGGACAACTGTTTATAACCTCTGGAAGGAAATCGTCCGACCCAATTGGACCTTTTCACAGAAGGATTGTGAGTGCTTTGTGTGCTAGCTACCAGATTGTATGGGATTCCGATATACTGGATAGATGTCATTGATTTGCTATTAACACGTGATCTTTCAAGCGGACACATCATCGACCTCAATCCTTATGCTCCATGTACCGATCCGTTGTTATTCACGTACGAGGAACTTCATGAAGTACTGTCCAAGGCAAATCAAGATACCACAGCAAGCTGGACATTCCTCCCAGAACTGCGTGTGATCGATTCACCACTTCATCCCGCTGCAACACTCAACATGCCGGCATATCGGCACAACAGGGTGCCAATCGAGGCGTTGACCTTGAGTGAAGGCCGAAATATAGTGGAGTTCAGCGAGGTATGGCAGGAGGAAGTAGCCCGGGCAGTACGTGAGGACAACTAGTAGACTATGGTAGCGTGCTCCTAATAACTTGGCTTCCGGTTGTACCTTCTTACGTGTTGCTCTTTTCTAGGAGACAGGTCGATTCCGTCTCACCGCGAAGCTGTGCGTTCTCGTAAAAGTCGTGTCTGCGGGTAGGAAATCCGGTGCTCTAAGCCCTAAACGGTGAACGGACTGATTTGAACAAGGAAACATAATGGGCCCTCATAATCACGGACTACTTATTCAATTTTTGATAATACGAGTCATATAGAGCTTTTTTAACATGCATTGGCCAACTGAATTACGACCGTCAAGCAGTGTTCTTGGCACCTTCCGGAAGGTGCACATACAGTCGTCATAACGCCCGTCTTCCCGGGATACACAGCAGTTTGGTATGGGGTACGAAGGAACATGGTGTCATTAGTGAGATCAAATTCCACATTGCATTCGGTTCGCAAATCTGTCGCGGAAGGAGATCTCCCTTAACAGTACTTCTGTGTGGATTGAGAAATGATCGCATGCAAGTAGATCGATCAATGTGAGGTTGGGGAAGAAAGTCCTTTTCCGTGTCATCCTTTCCATGTTCAGGCAGGTTTTTCTTCATCTTCCCTTGTCTTTATCGAGCACCATAACCACGGACGCATCACCATTTGCTGATGGCTTATGCAGGTCATAAAGTTGAGTGCAGTAACTCGTCTATTACCCCTCATGAAGGCGTCTCATTCGTGAAGAGGATTTAGAGGAGCGAGAGCTCTCCATTTCAGTATATAAATATGAGGCGGAAACAGATACCCATCTTGCATGATAGGACCTCGCGATGAGGGTCGTTACTAACGATGGTAGGTTCCCTCCTCCCACTCCAGATTATATTCCAGCTTTTCAATTCTCCAGTTGGTACCCTTCATATCCAAATTTTAGTGGACATCGGTTATTCATTAGTTTACTTATCTCTCAGGGTGAATGTCACCACACCAATAGCGCCCGGTCCAAACGGATCGACCTTTTTATCTGTCCTTGGCCCTGGAAAATCGGTAGCATCGAATCCCATAAGCTACATTCAACCAACACGACGTTCAGCTCGCGGATCTTTCGTGGAAATTGCTTCTGCGTGGAATGCCCATGTGCAGGTTGATCGATCAGTGTGAGATCGGGTGAGGGTGTCTTCTGCGAATAGCTGTTTTGGTACACGTGGATCCAGGTCATTTCATCTTCCCTTCTCGTCGAGTGCCATAGCCACGAACACGTTAACTTTTGGTCCCGTACCATGGAGGCCTTCGAGTCGGAATTTCGATGACCCCTACATCATTACCAACGTGGATGTCCTGAAATTCTGGATCATACGTTGCCTGAACCATCGATACACTTACGCCCGATTTGAAGTGTAAGATCCACTTTTGTAAACCTGCAGGTCCCTCGTTTTCCGTGCCCACTGCGGTGATGAACAGCAGGCAGCTGCGGAGGGCTTCGGCGTCATATACACTGGATGGTCGTTCTTGTCCTCCTCATATGGTTCAGGCACACCACGTCTTTGCATCGGAGATGTAAAACCCTAGTTTGAGCTACCCATCACACGATGTATGCGTGGGATGCTAAGCAAGGGTACCTGAACAGATCGATGACACTGCCGTTTCCTTGCCAATGTCGGCCCGGAACGTGGTTTAACAGGTCGGCACTTACGACTCATCCAATAGGCCGTAGTGTTCGTGCGCCCATAAACCTAACGGAATGATCCACTTGGCCGGACGGATGGAATAAATGTGTAAGTGCTTCATGATGATCCTGCTCGGTCGGAAGATTGGAATGGCTGTATTGACTCATTGCGTATTCCCCAATATGTAGCACCTCGAAATTCAAGCTTCAAGTCAACCTCAAGCATGGTCCTACTAACCAGGTATTGGAAAACCTGTAGTGTCACCCTGGATACGAGCCGTTCTTTGGGTAAATACTAAACATTGAACAAAGGATGTGATAGGGCCATCAAGCCGTACAGGATTTACAGCACGTCAGCCCGACTCAAGCACACGGACTAATTATATGATAGCAAATACCTCCGTCTGAATGAATGACACAGTCGGTTTTCCACGAGATGGCCGACATCTCACTGACCGGATGTGATGCTGTGGGAAGGACAAGGAGCACAGCCACTTGATGCTTAATCACCACGCCTTAGAGTCGACCGCCCCTGGGCATTGTGGCATGGTCCACTCTGCCTTGAGGGGTATGTACAGATCCAACAGTCCACATCATACCACCATGTAACATTCGCCTACCGAATGCGTCCATGCCCAGGCCCACCCGGAGGTTTTCGTTAGACATCGATTGGATTTTTTTTGGCGTAGTTGGTTTCTGGACCAGGTAAGCCAACCCCGTTCCACATTGTAGCAACACTTGTTACAAACTTGCAAGGCATCAAGTGACTCATTATCACTTTGGATCCTTCTGCTTTCCCTCTGTGGCCTTGGCAGCCACGTTGTAACAGGTGCCTTACTGTTCGCAGCAGGGTATAAAATACCTCGCTTTTTCTTACCAGAGAAAAGCAGGTCCAGAAATGTGGCGGCCTGAACAATGTTTTGATGTACGTGAAATGCCGTGAACATCCTCAAGGCATCCACAACAAAAATGTCAATTCCGAGGATTGATGGTATACCCTCTGCCCATGCCCTGGGAGATGACAAAGCGATCCGACTACCTATGAGCTTAGCGCTCTAAGTGTACCCCTTATTTTATGATTATGGTGGGTTTAAATACAGTCGGCCGGTAAGGAACATTACTACCCGCCCCCCCCCATCCCCCATAGACAGCCTTGGCGCATACTCGAAATTGCAGCGCTGAACGTCGCGAGAGTTCACCTAACCCTTGATAATCCGTTATCAGCAGGTTGCAACATGACCGCACAGTGGTTCCGGTCAGTCTTTCTTGTCGGTAACCCATCGGGAGCCTACATATGTCCCTTCGGGGATGGATGCACACTACCTCTGGAGAATACAACCGCTTCTATTTACGCCCACCTTCGCCTGCATGGTCACGTTTACAAGCATCGTGACCGTGCTCCATGCCCCTGGCCGGGGTGTCGGAAGGAGACACGCTGGGGAAACGTCGCTCGACACGTCATAGAGCGTCACTTGCGGGTAAAATCGCAATGTATGTGGTGCGGACATAGTTACGTGAGAAGCGGAGCACTTGCAGCGCACATGGATGTTTGTATCGAGGTAAGACGTCATCCATGTCTCATCCAGACTGTGGCTTAGCTGCATCCTCCGCACAGGCTTATATCAAAAACATCTTCCAAGAATACCCAAATATAACTCACTACGAGGAATAATCTGTTACTGCGTACTAGACGCCTTCTCAGTGATTGCCTGGTTGGGATTTGTAAGCGTACCACAAAAATGTAAATGTATCTTCCATAGTCTGTTAGGTGACTCTTTTCTGTACCTCACCTAGTATACTTGTTCTATGTGGCGTGGTGTGAACCTCGCAACACATGTTGGAAATTCAACTTTTGAATCGGAGACTCGTTTGGGCGTAATCTTAGGTTAACTGGTATGGTTCATGAGCATTGCCTGACATGACTTGTGCCATCGACAATATTGTTGATATCTGCCTGGGCATATATGTTCATAATCCTTGCATCCGTGTAATTAATATTGTGCGCATTACTAGTAAGTTACAAGAGCCGCGCAGGATGGCCGACATCGTCAAGTCTTGCCCCATATGTGGTGCATCCCTTCACACATTCCAGCTCTTTCATTCGCAAATCTCACCAGGCTCTTAAGCGCAGCGGCGTTCCAGGTTGATGGCAACGCTATCTATCATCGACCATAAGCTGGTTAAGTAAGTGAAGGTAATGACGTCAACCGACCCACCTCCATGCCAATGCTACGCTGTTCCTCAAAACCTATAGATCCCCGGATTTATATTCTCCGCATGCCCGATCTCGGAATATGATCGATCTATGTGGGCACGTTGACTTCATTTAAAGATCGTCCAGAAGAACCCTATGCGGTAATACGTCGGCATACTGAACTCCCCCCTCGTAGCATGCTCTGCGAACGCCGATCTCCCTCGTAGTAGAGGAGTACGCAGTTGAGTGATCGATACCCACCAAATCTTGGACGCATTGGCATCGCGGCCAAATCTGCGGGGAAGAAACCTTTACCCATATGGGCAGGGCAGCGTACTGCTGGCGTAGGCTTGGTGAATCCACATGGAAGTCGCGAAGCTCTGATACGAAGAACTACGTAGCTGGATACGACGAGCTGCATCTGACGCTCTATCCTGCCGCTGAGAGTAGATACGAGGAAGCGAATATCTTCCGCCGAGTCTCCGATAGTCCAGCCCACTAGCGTCGGAGGTGTTACTACTCCAGATACTTGACATCATCGGATATTGGTTTTCTTCCGACTATGTCTCATGGATGCCACCCTAAGAAACCGTTTGTGTGCCTCAACTCGTGGAGGTACTGATGAGATTTTGAGCGTGGCCCCTTCGACCCCGTTTTTAGGCGCCTCGGGGCGATGATACGGGTTGCGAGGGCCGATAAGTACGTTCGGCACGGGGTTATAGCAAGCAGCTATGTTATACTAAAATCGGTTTGTCCATCAACCGTAGCTGTAATCCAGTGTTCACTGTGGAGTGACCCACACCGCTCGCGAAGGCTGCAGACAATTTCGCGTACCGATATTCAATACCAGATTCACCTCAACTCGTGAATGGAATACGGGGTTCATTTTTCCCGATATGTCTGGATAGGTACACTACTTGAGTACGCATGCTGATTTCAGGAAGCAAAAGTACAACTTCTGGCTTTGACGGCCATGAATTCGATCGTAAATGTAATGTCGACATGGGCCAAGAAGATGTTTGAGGGTTCAAGACAAGTGGTAAGCTCTTATGTATGTAGGTCGAGTTAGCACGTGCAGGCGTCGGACGGTAGCGGGATGTGAGTGATTGGTAGGTCAACTCTTTCCGGGCTACAAATCATGAATCTGATCTACCCGTTTCAACGGTACTCACCAGTAACTCCTCAGGTTGCATTTAGCATGGGCGTGAGATCGGCACACGTTGAACGTAGTGTGTGGACTATGGTGTGTAGTGTTCATGAAGGTATTACATAAGCTAGAGGGCTTCCGCTTCGGGTCCGCGCTATTTCGGGACAGCTTAACCTTCGCAAGCGATGTTGTTGCCGTTTTCCATGTATCGTCGTGGACCTCAGCTTGCAATTGAAACACGCAGGAAAATGAATATTGGGGATACCTCAGTCCGGAAAGATCATTTCCGAAGCTCGGATGATGTCAACCAAGTTCTACGTTGTCAAATAGAGTACGTGCGTGAAACTGCTTCACCTAGTGACAAGTGTACGTATTACAGTATTAAATTGCCGATATAAAGCCTTAGCTGGTCATGACTGAGTACTGAGCTTTTACTCATAGCTGCAGCCCAATTCCCTCCTTCAGCCTCCGACTGCGATGGCTCCCGTACATTCCTTTATTTTGCCAACTTTCCGACCCTCCTTTCTTTCTCTTAGTTTGATTTTTGTCCTGCTATCTGCGTTTTTTTGGAGTGGCCATGCTTCTCAGGTGCCAGTTCCAGTCACCGTTCAGCAAGGAGGTGTCTCCGGAACCATTGTTCAAGACAATTTTCTCGGGATATCTTTCGAACTGTATCCTTTTAATACGCTATGTGTGTTCCCTTTTCTTCTACTGCTGCAGTTTGACTGAGGGAACCACGTTCAGGGGGGGAATCACCGCAACAGATGCCAACAGCTATGGAAAATTACTTGTCAAACCTGCGCGCCCGCATCCACTTGCCCCTCCGAATCCGCATTGGTGGAAATAGCATGGATAGTGCCGTCTATGTTCCTACTCAAACTGAGATGATTATTGTCACTGGTGATCCTGCTGTCGACCCGGACGATGTCCCCGTCGATTTTGGGCCCATGCTTTTCACGGTATTGGACGCTATGGAGAATGTGGTCGGTCAAATGGAGTTTATCGTCGGATTGAGCATGCGGAGCTCCAACGACACAAATGCCGTCGAAGTTGCTAGGGATACAAGGAAAATACTTGGATATAGGCTTGACGCGATGTTGTTGGGCAATGTGGGTGGTTTAACTTGCGCATTGTAACGGTGCTATGGTGAACCTTTCGCTTTCTAGGAACCCGATCTGTATGCCACCAATGGAGTACACCCGGGGTACACCATACCGGAATATGTATGTTGCACCCGTCTCAAGCGATTCAAGCTTTGTTATATTCCTTATTCTAGATCACAGATATCGGTACAATGCTTCAGGATTTGCGCAATTCACCATACGGTGATCTGGTTCCCGACACTATTGTTGGCGGACCCACTATTTGCTGTGACTGGTGAGACTACTTTTCTAGTTCTTTTTATCTTTTTTCTTCTCCTAACATATTGTTCAGGAACCTGTCGGATGTCCTCGCTGCAGGCCTTTCAACATATCCTTATAAATACTATACGGTGCAGCATTACGCCAAGAGTATCTGTAGCGGTCCAAATGCAAGCAACCAGAATATTACCTACTTCGTTTCGCACGTGAACGGTAATTTAGCGAATAATCGCCGACGATAGTGGCGCTGACGGTTATACGTGATAGTTCCGACGTACACTAACTGGCAAAAACAGGGGGTGCAAATGGCAAGCGATGCAGCGATTCCGGTTCTCGTTACTGAGTACAACACCGTCTCTTGTGGGGGCTCGAATATCTCGGACACGGTAGGTTAAGTGGCTCGATGCGTGAGCTTCTGTGGATCGGTTTTCTGACACTTTCGGTCCCGCCTTGAAATAGTTCGCGGCGACCTTGTGGGCCATCGACGCCGGGCTGAACTTTGCTTCGTCAGGCATGAGCGGCGCTTACATTCATACACGGGAGTACGGCATCCTTTATAACCTCTTCGATCCCCCGTCGCCGGAGACATCGACCGAGCCCAACTGGCGCACAGGCTCACCGTACTATGCGGCACTTTTCCTCTCGGAGACGTTCATCGCAGGTGGAAGTGTAGTCGTCGATCTCAATCTCGACAATTCTATCTACGACCCTGCAGCTACAGTTGCTGGGTACGCAATTTACGACAGGGCCGGGATGAAAGCCAAGAGACTCGTTTTCTTTAACTATTATCGTGCCGACGATGCAGGTTCAGAATCAGCAGCTCGCAACTTCACGCTGGAAGGTGGCTTGGCCACTACTGCGGGGGTCCGGGTCCTCGCTGCTCCAAGCATCTACGAACGCACGGATATCAGCTGGGCTGGCCAGACGGTTGGGCTGAATGGAGAACTGGATGGTACTCAGACCACCAATTATTACTATAACTGTGCGATGGGGTGCAACATTACTGTGCCTGGGCCGGGGGCTGCTCTTGTTCTGCTCGATGACGTCCCTGACGACTCGGAGTTCTTTATTGGGAGCTCGACTGTAGCACCACTAAGTTAGATTCTGGCACTGTCGACATCGTTTGCACATTTGTCCTTTTTTTGGCCTGCCGCGGGTTTACTGAAATTACATTACAGCACGTAATCATCCTGGCATTCAGATTTGACACGTTAACGATTGGGTTAGAAATAGCCCCCCACCTGTTGGAGTCTCCCATCGAGAGTTGGGTCCCCGATCAAATTTCATGGTAATCTTCACTTATGTACTGAACGACTGAAACTCTTGCTTGAGTCATACCACTTTGGAGAGCTTCTGTGTCCATAACGACGTCAAGATGTTGCTCAGGTTCCATCGCATCCCTGCTGGACGATTGAAGGACGACATTCTAATCGGCCTCCACGTACAGCCCGTGTCACTTCTTCCTGCCATATTTCGTTGCACTCCACTATATCTCGGCCTTCAATCCTAGGAGGAATGCTTGCCGAGGCACCTTGGATAGCCTTGGACAGAACCTCGTGAAGCTCTTCGTATACGAGTAACACCGGATAGGAATTAAGGTCGATGATGTGTCCGCTTGAAAGATCACGTCTGGATGGCAAATCGGAAACATCTATCAGTAATCCAGAATTCCATACAACCTTGTCTGGGTAGCCGCGCATAAGGCACTTACAATCCTTCTGCGATTTGCGAAAGGTCTACTTCGGTCGGATGATTTCCTCCCAGAGGCCGCGGTTGTAAATAATACACCAGCCCTTCGGGCAATCCAAGACGCGGACACTGAATAGCATCTAAATTGGTTTACGAACTCTGACAGAGGGTTTTCGGTTTCCCAGATTCGTATGACATGAAATGTGAAGTATTTGTGGGAGGTGTTTTTCAGCATAAGCGTATTCTTCTCCCACAGAACCTTCAAACCAACTCATGCATAGTGACCATTCCAAATGAAGTAGTTCTCGGCCGTAAGGGAGGATACTACTCCGGTCTTTGCGGTCGAGGAGGATCGGGAGCAAATACGCTCGCGCGCTTCTGCCCGAAACTGAAACGAGCCAGTCTCTATCGGATGGTCAATACTCCAACGGGAATTGTGCACGGCAGCCATCGAGTCTCGAGCCCGTTTGGATGATTTGGTTATGAGAGAAACTATCGAACCTGTGGTCGTGCCCTTGTCTGTTTTCCCCTGGCGACTGATATTGGCTCGATTAAATGATTCGCGCCGGGGGCTCGTTCAATTACGGACATGGCGTTGCCCTGTTTGGTTCCGTGAGTGTCGAAAATTAGCACAGCCACACAGTCCAACACGGGTGGCAGCGTTGAACGTTGCTGGATACCCCGCGTGTGGCCGTTCAGATTGACTGGCACTGGGCAGTGCTGAAGTTTTTCTGGACTGTTCTGTTGGTCGGGACATGTTTTTGGCGCTCTCTTGGACTGGTTTCTTTTCGTAACCTCCACTCAACCGACCGCATCGGCCACACTTGCGACCGTCTCTTCCGATTAACACATAATGCAAGCTCAGGACCAAAGCCCCCGTCGCGCTGTCAGACGTCAAGACACCTTTGACCTTCGCGACCAGATCATGGCGAACGACCACACCAGTTCCAACATGCACGCTCATGCTGACGCAACGCACGGCATCGCGTATGCTGGGGGAGCGTCCGACGAGGAGCACTCCGTCCTTGAAGACGATTCGGACGGCGAGGACCGCGAGATGGACTACATGGACGAGGAGGACGATGCTTCATCATCCCTTTCCATCCCAAACGAGTCCATCGACTTTGATTTGGTGTATTCCCTGCACACTTTCCAGGCCACTGTTGAGGGTCAGGCTAGCGTCGTCAAGGGCGACTCCCTCTTCCTAATGGACGATTCAAACAGCTACTGGTGGCTCGTCCGCGTGCTTAAGACACAGGATGTGGGATACATACCTGCAGAGAACATTGAGACACCGTTCGAGCGCCTGGCGCGCCTCAACAAACATCGTAATGTTGATGTACGTCACCTCCCTTTGTCCTTGTCTACTCAGCAACAAATAGTAACCGTTCAAACGTAGCTCGCACAACCTACCCCACAAGAAGTCCAGAAGGATGTCGAGCGTGTGCGCAACAACCTTTCTTCGCGCGCGGGTTCTCACCATTCACCCTCCCCCATCCTCGGTGTTCCTGCAGCCATGGCCTCATGTCCTGGCACGAAGTCTGTTATGTTCACACCAGCGTTGTCTGTGCACAGATATCCCCCTGCGGTCTGGAACGAGGAAGAAGAGGAGGAGGAAGATATAGAATGGGACGATGGTGCATATGAAGAAGAAGATTCAGAGCTTGCCGAGGAAATTAGTATTCGCCAGAGGCAGAGCCAGATACAAGACGACACCCAACATATGGATTTAATCCACATGGAGCCAGATGACGGCATGGGTTGGGACGACAGTGTCGCGGACGAAATACAAGCAGGCCGCGCTCAGAAATTGAAAGAGCAGCAGTTGCTTATGGTTCCCGATGCTTCACTTTCGGGCACTGTGGATAGGCAGCAACAACAGGCACAAGAGATACTTATGGCACAGCAACGTCAGCGGGAGCAGGAGCAGCAATTCCTTGCACAACAAGCTCAAGCACTGCGGCATCAGTCGTCGAAAGATCGCTTGGCCGCCGATGCCGCCCGCAACTTGTCTCCGTCTTCACCTAGCAAAGCCGTCGATCCTGCAGAAGCTACTGGGACGAGGAAGCTTTCTGCGACACCCTCCATTGCGCGCGAGGAGCAACCGAGGCAGGGTCCCTTGTTCCCAAGTGCTATCATGCAACAACAAGAGGAGGAACGCAAACGCACACGAGAAGAACTCGAGGCATTAGAAGAAGCCTCCAAGAAGAAGCACAAAGGAAAGGACAAGGGTGGTGCAAGTCCTGTCCCCGCATCCGCATCCAACCAACCTGTGAAGCCCTCATCTGGGGGTAAACTGCGGAAAGAGCACCGTGATGCCACCGACGACGAAGGTAAGGAGAAGAAGAAGAAGGGTGGTGTATTCAGCTTGTTTGGGCGAAAGAAGGGCAAGGATAAGGACAAGGTATCCATTGAGAGCACTTCTTCGGACACCCTCCGCGGATCGCAAGAGTCCGGCCGTTCCTCAGGCCTGCAGCCTGGCGTGACTGTGGATCAGGCAGCTGCAACTGTAGTGATGCAGCAGCCTCAGCCATCCCTCCGCACTTCTTCTGATACCAAGACCCTACCGCGACAGCAGCAACGCCCAACACCACAAGCGGCCCCTCATCAGCTGCAAGCACAAGTCTCCCAACACGCATCTCAATTACGCCAGCGCGACCAACAACAGCAGGCACTGTACCAACAATACCTCAATCGTTCACCATCTTCACCTCCAGAAGCTCCATCCTATGGTTTGCAGTCCGCACCTGTTGTACTGGGCAACTCAAATGTATACAACGGTCCCGCTACTTCGGCTACTGGCTTGGGCCTCGGCCTTCCGTCGTCTCGGCCGCGTCCTGGATCTTTGGTCCTCACTGCTACGGCAGATGGTCAAGGAGTCGGCGTTCCCGAGCTCAGTGTCATGCGGCTTTTCGCAGGTAAAAATGTCCAAACGGAGGCAACTTTCAAAACCGTTCTGCTCAACGCCTCCACTACGACTGCCGAGCTGGTGCGACAGGCGATCCAGCGCTTCCGATTGCACGTGGGCGAGAGCGAAGCAGACTACTATCTCACTATTAAACAGGTTGAAGGCTCCTCTGCAGTGTTGTTACCAGATGAAAAACCCCTCCGTGTCTTTGAGTCTCTTGTCGAAGCAGCTAATATGGAGTTGCCGAAAGTAAAACGGAGCAGCGTCGGCAGTATTAGTTCCGTGTCGTCCAACCTCTCGATGCATCCCGCCATCCGCAAGTTATCCATGAACGACTTCACTGATGACTCAGCTGTGAAGTTATACCTCAATAAGCGCCGTAACGGGGAAGAGGGTTCGCTACTCGAGGAAGGCGACGAGACGATGATTGCTGAATCAACCCGTGACTCAGCAGAGCTGATGACGTCTTCCGGCGTCAATGTCACCCCGGACCGATTTAGCTCGCCAAATTATCGTTTCGCTCTGCAACTGGTCATTTACCCTGAAGATCTTCCGGATGATATGGTTTTCGACCCGCTAACGGAAGCCATCGTGTTCAAGAACACACTTCTTGAACGGACGTCTACTACATCCATTACTTCCGGCGTATCGCTGAGCTACCGACGGAAAGTCTTCACGTTCCCTAAGAACGTGACCGTTGCGGAAGTTATCGAGCTCGGGTTAGAGCGTTTCGGTATCGTTGATGGTGTGGTAGATGGAGGGGACGAAGTGGAGGACAAGTTGACCAATAGACGTAGTTCTACGAAAGTTCGCTACTGGTTGACTGCATCTGTGCGAGGTCAAGGTGAATCCTCTTCGCTTCGTGTGCCTATTCTGTTCAGGCTGACTCGCGGTTGTGCAGAGCGCGAACTTTCACCGTCAAGCAGAGTGGTGGACGCGTACACTCGACCCCCAGTGTTCAAGCGTGTACTGGAAGGAAAGCGAAGGTCTATGGATTCCGCGCAACTACTAGGAAGTATCGAGGATGTCAGCCCTGAAGATCCCGTTTTTATCCTTCGTCGCGCCATCTCTTACCGCACATCGACTTCGCGAAACCGCCTGTCCGCTCCCCTCGACGAGATCGCACTCCAGCATCTACGCGATTCTATTTCCGGATCAAGCGTTAGCTCCGACCCCGGCAACGCATCGTCGGAGGATGTCAAGCCCAAGCAGCTTTCTCGTCAGGAGATTATTGCTGCACAAAGGGCTGCGTCACGGGAGAAGCAACGCGCTATATTGTCAACCCAGGCGAATGCTCTCCGTGGAGTTGACGTGCTTCTTCCTGGAAATGCGATGATTCGTAGTTCGCGGTACGACTCCAATGAGAAGATGCGGTATTCGTACGTTCAAGACGGCGAGTCATATGACATCAGCGACATCGTCGAGGAGGAACTGCGCGAGACAAGCGGCGCGCACAAGAATGACCTTTTAGAAGGCGCGTTCGATCGCACCAAAAATGGAATGCACGAAAAGATCGATCGAGTGTTGACTAAAATTAAGGATGGGCGGCTCCAGTCACAAATCTCAACTTCGCAGTCGACTTCCAGCCAGACTGACAGTTTGGACTCTGCACGGTCCGCTTCATCGGCGTCTGAATATTCCGTTGATGATGGGCCAACGCTTCGTAGTGATGGTCGTACACCAACCCCGCTCGCTGGAGGGAGGAGGACGACCTCCCCGATTGCTGATCTTGGTTCGCGTGACCCGACCCCTACAGTAGATGGCCGTTACGGCCGCGCACGCTCGGGTAGTCCTCATGTATCCACTACGGTCTCTTCTCAGGCACATGCCATTCGCCAACCGTCCATCGCATCTGTGATGTCTGACCTATCGGCATCGGCATACGCAACTCCCACTGCGCAGCTGCTCAGTCCCACGGGGAGCCCACAAAATGCTGCCATGCCCAAACTTCCAGTCAAACGACCGTATATTCCAAAAGACGACTTTGGCGTGTCGCAGATGATGGCTATTATCGAGATTGCGAGCAGGACCCACCGTCCTATCGAACCCCCTCTGCACCCGGTGGATGAATTCCTCTTCGGGAAATCAGTTGAAGTCCAGTCTCTGCATCCCGACATTAGAGAAATTTATTCGGGAGCGTTCCAACAGTTGGACGAAATGGACAAGGTAGGTTTCTCTCCTGGCTCCGTTGTGAACACGACCGCTCAGCGTGATTATTAAACAGACTCTAGACGAATATCTTCAACATGCACTGACCGTTTGAAACACATTGCATTTTCTATCTCTAAATCTGGTTTTTCAAGTCTTGGTACTCACATATTATCTAGTATTTGCTTTTCTGTACGTCCGTCCTTATGCTTGAACAAAATACATAAATTATACGACTGCGTCAACTGTGTGCTAGCCAACGATAATATGTGTATTATGCATGCAGCCCGAGGCCAATGGATAGTGTTCAGCCTCTGAGTAAGCTGTATCTAACAAATGAGGTTTATGTGCTATTTGTAGGGTTCATGCAAGAGGTGGGTGTCCGTCAAATGCTGAACACTCACCTGTTGTATATTCTGTCTTTCATATTATACTTTCATCTGCATCCCACTTAGTATTATGGTGCACATTTGGCTATATTACATAATCACATTCATTTTCATACTCGAGTAGCATACTCACACCTCAGTTGGCTACTTAACCCAACTGAGGTGAGCACTGTCTACATCCTGTGTTTACACTCAGCTAATAGTCCTGTAGTATATATTCTACAGGTTATGAGCCCTGTTGCTCACTAACTGGGAACCCATAGCAAAATGTTGTTCACATCCAAGCTTGGAGTGTTACACCTGCATCAGGGGTCTTTCCTTTTTCAACTTGTCATGGTCACGTGCATCACATGCCTTGTTGCATCTCTCATAATCATTGCCATCCTAGGGGTTCATATGCTGTGAGGCTCCTTTGGATCTCCAGCTGTCAAGGTATTTCCAATACCTGTTGAGACCACACCTCCTGTTTGATCCAGTGTTCCACTGCCCTCTCTGATGGATGACATGTTATGTTCTTACTTTCTGACTCCTTTCTGACTCGTTTATGTTGCTCAGATGTTGTACTATAGCTCCAGTGTCTGGCTCCTCACCGTGCATTGATTGCACAGCTGTTATAACCTTTGTTTCCTTGTCTATCCCCATCATATGACACCATATGACTCCACTTGACTTATTTATTTGACTGATGCTTTTGTTGATTACTGTGGATACATGTCGCAATGTGTCATGTCATGACTGGTACAGTACTCATGCTTAGGAGTATTTAGTCTTGTGTACTTTACCCTGTATCCCCAGTTTTTCAATAGCTTGCAACTCAGCTTCATCCCTTTGCTTTCATCCTTGTTCCCTCCTCCATACACCACCCTAGCAGATGCCAGAAGGAGTGAACCTCTGCTGGACTTCAGCAATAACTGAGCCATAGGGGTTATGACATGTTTGGCCTGTAGACTCCCCCTTGTGCACTTCATGCCTAGTCCATTTGATGAAGTCACTGTGCTCAGGCATAACAAAATTGAAAAACTTGTGCAGCTTTTGGGACTCATCGACCCCTTTGTGCAAAAGTCTACTTGTCCCTGGTTACTGAACTTCAACAAACCACTCTATACTCTGACAACAGGCTTGTCAGTTTCCCTATGTGTAAAGACTGACTTGCCTCCCTCTCTTGCTAATTGACCAAGATCGAGAAGCACCCTATTACTCTCAATCACATCTACCATTCTACAGGCAGCCACTAGGCTTTAATAGATTGCCTCCCTAGTTTGGATTCCACTCTCATGCTGACAGGTTTCTTTCAAGAAATAATCTCATTCACTGAGAACTATCAAAATGAGAATTGAATGCTGGACGGTACCATCTACTATACTGACACCTTTCAAAGGTTTGTTGAAAGGCTCAAGGCAACATTTGAATCTGGCGACCAAACCGTGCTAGCAATCTTATGGCTTTTGGACATTACCCAAGGCAAATGAGAATTAGAGGCTTACATTGCCAAGTTCACTGGACTTGTAAACAAGGCTCAACTCAAGGAAGAATCACATGAAGCAGGGATCTTCTTTGGAAAAGGATTGAACAAGGAGTATCGCAATTGGGTCCTTAATTCTGGGCATGCCCCTTCCATGGTCATTGAGTGGATACAGTGTGTGGGAGAAGCCAGGACCACAATCACTACAAAGCACATCCTAGAAGGGAAGGAATCTTGGTATGAATGGAGATTCATTCATTACCATGGAGGTTCCCAAGATCCTGATGTGATGGATGTCAACAAACACAAATGGAGCGTTAGATGTTCCAGTTCAGAAATTAAATGCTTCAATTGTGGAGCCAAAGGTCACATCAAGTGTGACTGTAAAGTCAAGGTCAAGACTCAACTTTCCAATGTCTGTATAGTGGTAGCTGAAGACGGCACAAAGACTGCATATGTTGGAGATCATGAGGCTAATGCAGAGGAGTGGAAGGTGTTGGGTTTTTAAAGGGGACTGATGAATCTCCTGATCAGTCAGTCCCATTTCAATTTTGTCTGCTAAATGTACTCCTATAGATGATGAATCAAATATGTGAATTTGTTCTCCTCTCAGGTTGGTAATTTTGCCAGACTACAAAGCAGGAATATGGGCCTGTATTGACTTGGGCACAGAAGTCTCCCTCATCTCAGAGAAGATGGTCCAGAAACTCAAGATCCTGATGTATTGGGTGGAAAAGAAGTTCAAGACCACCTCATTCACTGGAAAGGATGAAGAATGGGTAACCTGCAAGGTAACCCTCAAGATGGAGATCAAGGAGCGCATTGTGTGAGTCAAGTGTTACATTGGCCCATTGGTAGGGAAGGAACACATCCTTCTCGGAATGCTGTTTCTCAAGCAGTTCAAACAAAGAATGAACTGGGAGACTGGAAAAATTACTTGCTGGGATGACAGTGCAGAGGAAACTCTGGATACCCCCCAGAAGTCAGTAAAACCAGATTTGGGTGAAACCCCTGAAGTGAAAATTAATAACACAACTTTGTCTACAGAGCTTGAAGCTGCCCTGGCAGCAGGTAAGGAGGAGGTCAAACTCCTGGAGGTCTATAGGGAGTTTGCCAAGGTGTTCACTGAGGATGACATCCCACTTCCCACACATTGGCCAGGGTTGGATCATGAAATCAGACTTCGAGAAGACTTCAAGCCCAAGAAGGCAACAGTATACCTGATGTCTCCTGATGAACTTAAAGTTTTAGACAAGTTCTTGGATGAAAACCTCAAGTGCAAGAAGATTCGACCATCAACTTCACCTCAAGTGGCACTGGTGTTCTTTGTCACAAAGAAAGATGGGAAAAAGTGGCTAATTCAAGACTACCACTATCTGAATTCATACACCATCCCAGATGCACACCCCTTGCCTAACACACAGGCATTGTTTGATGAGCTTGTCAAATCCAAGTATTATGCTAAGTTTGACATTTGTTGGGGGTTCACTAACCTTAGGGTAAAAGAAGGTGATGAATGGAAAGGAGCATTTATTACACCAAGAGGGTTGTTTGAACCCATGGTAATGTTCTTTGGTCAATGCAACTCACTGCCTTCTTTCCAAAGATACATGGACAAAACCTTCAAATCTCAAAGAGGAAAACAGGTAGGCTATATGGATGACATTGCAATCCATGCCAAAACCAAGGAAGAACTTTGGACTTGGGTTTGTGAGTTCCTGAAGATCTGTGAAAAAGAAGGTCTACAGCTCAAGATCAGCAAATGTTGCTTTGAGGCTGAAGAAATCAAATTCCTGGGAATGATTATTGGAAAAGGGCACATGGAGACTTTGCCAATGAAGACTGATGCCATCAGTACCTGGGAAGCCCCTGACAACCTTACCAGGCTTCACAGATTCTTAGGATTTTGCAACTTTTATTGCAAATTTATCCCTTCCTTCTCAAGCATCACTCAACCCCTTCACAATCTCACAAAGGAAGGGGTCTCCTACCAGTGGACCACTGAATGTGATGCTGCATTTGAAAAGTTAAAGTCTTTGTTATGCTTCTCTCTGGTCCTCACTATCCCTGACTTCTCAAAGCCATTTGCCTTGTTCACAGATGCTTTGAAGCTTGGCACTGGTGCTGTCCTTGCCAAAAAGGAGCTGACAATGAGTGGCATCCTTGTTCCTACCTCTCACAGTCCCTGGTCAGAGCTGAACAGTGCTACCAGGTCTATGACTTGGAAATGCTAGCCATCATCCAGGCCCTCAAGGCCTTCTGCCCTTACTTGCTATCCCCAGTGGAACCTACTGTGGTCTTTACAGATCACAAAAACTTGGAGTACTACTGTGAGCCTCAACAGCTCACTCCTCATCAGGCCCAGTGGGCCACCACAATCCAGTCTTACCCCATCTGGTTCTCTTGGCAGGCAGGCTGCTTGCAGGTACTGGCTGACACCTTGTCCTGCAAGGGGACACTCAAGGAGCCTGCCCCCATTGCTGTGGTCCTTCCCCTGGACCTCTGGCTTTTGGAGGGGGTGGATCCACAAATTTGACTTGTTTCCCCCATGTTTTCCATTACAAAACTACAAAAACAGTTAAAAATCAATTGTCTAACACAAATTGGACATCTTCCTGCTTGGATTCAGTGTTCGAAAAATAACTCAAAGCTGTATTCTCACCCAACTGAGGAAAAGTCAAAGAAGAATCAGCTGCCAACACTCACCCTTTGAGGAACCCAGACAAAGGAGTGTGGGGAGTATATGCTATATCTGCAGAACTGTATGAGTGCATCAAGAATGATACACCAAGGACTCTACAGGACTGGAACCAAAGGATAACATCATGATCACAGAAGACAGAACAAAATTGTTTGGAACCACACATCTCTACATCCCACCTGAAGATTGCTATCATTGCATGCAGTTGTATCATGACCACAGGTCAGCTGGCCACCCTGGACAAAAAGCAATGTTTGCAAAGATGCAGAAAGAGGTTTGGTGGGAAGGTATGAGCAAAGACATATGAACTTATGTTGCAGGGTGCCCTACATGTCAGACCACCAAAGTGGTGACTCACCCACCTACACCACCCATAGTCCCTCATGATATGCCCAAGACCACATTCCCATTCCAACAAATATCAATAGATCTTATCACAGATCTCCCAGTATTGGGAGAACAAAAATACAACTTGATTCTCATGGTTGTTGATCAGGGGCTTACAAAGGCTGCCCTGTTTGTTCCATGTCATAAAACAATAGACTCTGTTGGGATCACCCAACTCTTCCATCAATTCATATATTCCCATTTTGGCATACTGGAGTCAGTAATCTCAGATTGCAGACACAGTTCACCTCTTCATTTATGAAGGAACTCTACAAGGTGATAGGGGTAACCCCCAAACTTTTGACAGGGTACCATCCACAGACCAACAGAGAAAGCAAACATGTCAACAAAGAAGTGGAAGGATACCTCTGGCTGCACTGTGTGGAGGCACCAAATTCATGGGCCACCAAACTCCTGTCAGCAGAATTTGCCCACAATTCCCATGTCCACTCTGTCCATCAAATGACTCCATTCTTGCTCCTTCTAGGCTATGACCTGTCCCCCTATCCAAAAAAATGGCTCACTGCAGTCCCTTCTGTCAATGAATGATTAGAAAGGCTGGCCTCGAATCACAATGTCGCAATTCTTGTGCACAAGAAAGCACAGGACTTGATGCATTTGTGCTCAAAGGGGTCCTATGTTGTGCCCAAGGTCAGAGATCAGGTCCTTCTGGATACTGGGCATCTTTGCATCAAAAACCAGTGTGACAAGATTGTGCCCTGATGTCTCAGGCCTTTCACAGTGACTCAGGTTGTGTCCCCAGTTGCCTTCTGATTGGACTTACTACAGACATGGAAGGTTCATCCTGTGTTCCATGGGTCCCGAATCTATCCTTATACAGAAAATGACACATATGGATGGACTCTGCCTGCACTGCTTCCAGAACTGGTAGACGATGAAATTGAATGGGAGGTTGAGTCAATAATCAATCACAAGATTGATGGGCACAGAGGCAAGCACAAGTATCTCATCAAGTGGAAAGGGTTCCTGCATTCGTCAAATATGTGGGAACCTGAGGAACATATAAAAGACCATGCATCCAATGCCCTTGACCAGTACAAGCTCACTTGCCATCTCTGTAACTAATGGACTCCCCTTGATCTGTTAACACTGAGAATGACTACACCAACCTCCCCCTTGCAGAATCTGTTTATGACCCCACAGCTGACAGGGATGACCTCTTCATCCCCCCCATCACTGTCTATGCCCCAACCTCACCTCCAATGACCACTGCCAACTTTCCTGACTCGTACCCCTTGTCCCCCAACTCACAGCCTCATGCAACATCGCCCCCTGTTGCCCACCCTCTCTGACCATGTCCACACATGGCTGTTACAGTTAAGAGGGTCCCTGCCCCCAAGGCCAGAGTCTCCCCCAGAGGGGACAGTAACCAGTGGGGAAAGGGAAAGGGTAAGGCACAAGTTGATGATGATACTGATAGTCAAGCAGCTGAGAGCAGCCCCACCTATGCTCCTGAACCTGCCAACCTACACACCACCTTCACCACCTACTCTAGTGGGGCACACTATGCAGCACTTGACCTCCTTGCCTCAGCAGCCACTGCCCAGGATGACAAGGACAAGCTGAGACTACCAGTCTCAGCAGCTGACTACCTGGATGTTGTTAGGGCACTTGACCTCTTCAATGACAGGGACCACATTGACTGGTGCACACCAGAACAAGTTAAGTATTTTGGGCTGCTGTCTGAGATCTACAGAGCAACAGATGTAGTCAACAAGGCCATCTCAAAGATCCACACCTGAAAGCTTAGCAGCACTGCCCCATTGTTGGAGGTCATCATGATCAACATGCTGGAATGAGGATCATTGGAGCTTTTAGAAGCCATAACCAGTGGGGCCTGCCATCATCTTTGACATCAGCAGATTGGGGAGTTCCTCACCCTGCCTGCTTCTCATCTTCTTGATCAGATCCACCCAAAGCAAGAGGAACCATCGGCTTCTCGCATTCCTGAAGAAGACAGGCAGAAAAAGGTTGACAATTGGAAGTCAATGGAACTTACCTTTGTTGATGGAGCAGCTTTATATAAAGAGGTTGGTGCCTGCCTTGGGACTGGGACTCACAACTCTGCCTTGGAAGTACTTTTGCAGGATGTGTCGTGGGCTGGGATCCATAAACACTATCATAATGCCATCCACTCCACTGACCCTCTTCCTGCTGCCCCCTTTGTCCCTGTCCCTGCCAACCAACTCTGGTTCTATCTCAGAGGGCAGACCCCCATCCCCATTGGGCATCCCCTTTACCAACATGCATGTTTCCAGTGCCATTACCTGGGACATTGGTCCTGCAACAACAGACATGGCTCCTGTTTTACACTGGCCCTTGAGGAACCACCATCTCCATCACCTCCATCACCCATTGCTTCATGCACCCATTCCCATGTCTACACCACTCACCAACCCCTTTCCACATGCCCTGCCAATGCATCAGGCTCGTCCTCAAGGGTCTGAGGACCCCAGAGGGGGGGTGATGTTATGCCCATGTCAGGGGTCTTTCCTTTTTCAACTCATCATGGTCATGTGCATCACATGCCTCATTGCATCTCTCATAATCATCACCATCCTAGGGGTTCATATGCTGCAAGGCTCCTTCAGATCTCCAGCTGTCAAGGTATTTCCAATACCTGTTGAGACCATGCCTCCCATTTGATCCAGTGTTCCACCACCCTCTCTGATGTACAACATGTTACATTCTTACTTTCTGACTCCTTTCTGACTTGTTTATGTTGCTCAGATGTTGTACTATAGTTCCAGTGTCTGGCTCCTCACTGCACATTGATTGCACAGCCAGTATAGCCTTCATTTCCTTGTCTATCCCCATCATATGACACTGTATGACTCCACTTGACTTATTTATTTGACTGATGCTTTTGTTGATTACTGCAGATACACATCACAACATGTCACATCATGACTGGTATGGTACTCATGCTTAGGAGTATTTAGTCTTGTGTACTTTACCCTGTATCCTCAGTTTTTCAATAGCTTGCAACTCAGCTTCATCCCTTTGCTTTTGTCCTCATTCCCTCCTCTGTGCACCACCCTAGTGGATGCCAGAAGGAGTGAACCTCTGCTGGACTTCAGCAATAACTGAGCCATAGGGGTTATGACATGTTTGGCCTGTAGACTCCCCCTCGCACACTTCGTGCCTAGTCCATTTGATGAAGTCACTGTGCTTGGGCATAACATGGAGATGATTCCTTAAGGTCCCAAAGCTCTTGGCAGATGGAGAGAACTGGGTAACATACAAGGACAGGCTAATGTGGTCTTTGGCTGCTCATGGGCTGCTCAGGTACATAGATGGTACTGAGACAATGCCAGTCGACCCAAAGACACCACCAAACCAGAGCAAGAGCTGGATACCTGTCTCTGCAGAGGAGAAAAAGGAAGTGACAAACTACCAAGCCACTCTAAAAGAATGGAGGCTCAGCCAAGCCATCATCAAGCAACAAATTGCTGGCACAATCCCTGACACACTGTTCATCCAAATAAAGAGTCTCACTACTGCACTTGGCATCTGGACATACCTATCCAACCTCTTTGAGAAGCACTCTCATGTTGTATTGGTTGAACTGCTGAAGAAGCTCCAAACTATAAAATGCATGGAGAAAGGAAACATCAGGGAACACTTTGACAAAATGCAGCAAACACACAAACAACTTGCCTCAATGGGCCAAGCCCCAACAGACAAAAGCTATATGGCCATGGTCATGACATCCCTCCCAAGCTCTTATGATTCTGTCATCAGAGCAATGTCCACACTTGCAAAAGTTTCCACCTCCACTACCCTAACAACTGCAACTCTCATGGATGCAGTACAAGACAAGTATGACTGTCATGCCACAAAGCAGAAAAAGTCTAGCAATGCAGACAATGCAGCACACTTGGCTGGAGGAAAGCAGAAGAAGTTCACTGGAACTTGCTACAAATGTGGAAAACATGGGCACTGAGCTTGCAAATGCAGGTCAAGTGGGGATAACTCACAAAGTGGAGGGAAGTCTCTGAACAAAGGGAAACAAAAAGAGCACACAGCAGTGGCCAAGGATGACAGCAGCAGTGACTGAGATGGGGTATGGCTCGCACATATCAATGACAGCTATGAAGCTGAGGTCAACGAAGCTCAACCATCCCCAGAGACATTCACTATTAGTGCATGCATGAGACCACTGAATTACACTACTCTATACAACTCTGGAGCCTCTCATCACATGTCATCATACAAGGAAAACTTTGTCAACTATAAGCCCATTACTCCCAAACCCATTACTGCAGTGGACAAACAAACCTTTGAAGCCATTGGAAAAGGAGATGTGTACATATCCCTACCAAATGGCAACTTGCCCACTCATATCCTCTTGAAGGATGTCCTCTGTACACCTAAGATCAGCATGACCCTGGTATCCATTAGCTGCCTAGATGCAAGTGGATATGCCATACTCTTCTGTGACTTGCACTGCAAGATCTTTAATGGACAAAAGAAGCTCCTTGGGGAAGTACCAGTCAGCAGTGGCCTCTATACAACCAAAGCCATGCAGAAGGTTTATGTGGGCTTGGCAAACTCAAGAGTAACCCTTACCATGGAAGATATCCATGCACAGCTCAGCCATATATCACCAGATGCTATTAAACAAATGCTAAAGGATGGCATTGTAACTGGAATAAGCCTAGACCCTTCCCATGCAACAATTGAATCTTGCAATGCATGCAAGTATGCCAAGGCAACCCAAAAACCCATAGGAAAAATCCAAGACCCCCCACACTGAGACAGGGTTGGTGATGAAATCCATACAGACTTATGGGGACCATCCCCTGTCCAAACAAATGCAAGGAGTCAGTATTTTGTGTCATACACCAATGACCACACTCACTTTACAAGCCTGAATCTCCTGAAGTCAAAGGACAAAACCTTTGAGTCCTACCAGAAGTATGAAGCCTGGCTGCTGACACAGTTCAACATGAAGGTTAAAAGGCTTTGCTCGGACCAGGGTGGGGAATTCCTAAGCAAAGAGTTTTCACATCATCTTGGGCTGAAAGGAACAGAGAGGAAGCTCACAGTGCACAATACACCACAGCATAATGGTGTTGCTGAAAGGCTGAACAGCACACTTGTTGAACATGTATGCACCATGCTAAATGCAGGTGGCCTCCCAAAGTCACTATGGGGAG
Source organism: Pisolithus orientalis (assembly GCF_024613125.1). Classification (NCBI taxonomy): domain Eukaryota; kingdom Fungi; phylum Basidiomycota; class Agaricomycetes; order Boletales; family Pisolithaceae; genus Pisolithus; species Pisolithus orientalis. The sequence goes on along the minus strand of NW_026260782.1, from coordinate 2,278,248 downwards.
AAGCCATAATGCATGCACACTGGTTAAAGAACCAAACCTCCACCCATGCTCTCAACAAAAAGACACCCTATGAAATTCTGTATAAAAAGAAACCAGATCTATCTAATCTACTGATCTGGGGCTGCCATGTCAAGGTCCACACAGCTGGTGGTTTGAAACTAGACATGTGTGCAAAATATGGTTGCTGGGTGGGCTTCAATAAGGACACAAATGTGCACAGAATTTATTTTGAGGACTCATGACATGTGGGTGTTGAACAAAATGTCCAATTCAGCTTGCAGGAGGTCACCATTCCTATCAGCATGCAGCTTGAGGGGGAGAAATGCATCACAGATGATGAGGGAGCATCATCCACCTTGCACATAGCTGGTAAAAACAATCAGCATGCCATACAAACCACAGAAAGTGCACCTATGACACCAAGTACTCCCATTGACCACCTTGGACCAGGGTTCAAACCTGCAGCACCCACCTGTCACTCTGGTCACACATGTGTCGAGTCAGCATATGTATGGCACCTGTGTGAGGGCAAGGGTACATACAATGGATGAATCCCACTACCTACACTACCATTACCTCAAGGAATACAACCAGGTTCACAACAAGAGGAGAATAGAGAGACAGCAAACCTGGGCATGATGGGGGTGATGGATGAAGACAACAAAGAAGTTTTTGCCTTGGTTGCTGGGACTGCAGAGCTAGAAGGGACAGATCCCATCACAATCGAAGATGCTCATGTGAGACCTGATTGGTCAAAGTGGGAGGAAGCAATTAATAAAGAACTTACCTTGTTGGATGAAGCACAAACATGGAGCATCATTGAGAGACTGCATGGTGTCAATGTGGTTGGCTGTAAATGGGTATTTTGTATCAAACATAACATGGAGGGAGAAATTGAAAAATACAAAGTGTGACTTGTAGCAAAAGGCTACTCACAGGTCCACAGCACCAACTACTATGATACCTACACACCCATTGCATACATGGCATCTATCCACACCATCCTCACTATTGCAGCACAGAATGACTGGGATGTCAATGTTTTTGACTTCCAGAGTGCTTTCCTAAATGGGAAGTTGGATGACAATGAAGTAATCTACATGCAACTGCCACCTGGACTCTCAGTTAACAGCAAATATAAAAATCCTGTTGCCCAACTGCATGTAGCACTTTATGGATCAAAGCAAGGAGTGTTGAAGTGGTATGAGTGGCTGTGTGCTGCACTTGCTATGCTCAGTATGCATCGTGCTGAAGCTGACTGGGGTGTTTTCTTCATGCACACAGGCCAGGACATCCTACTCCTCACATCACACATTGATGACTGCACCATCACTGGCAATAACCCTAGCTTAATTAAAAGGTTCAACTCTGAAGTGGCTGCAAACTTCAAGTTAACAGATTTAGGCCCCATTTCATCCTTACTCAGAATAAAAGTCATGCATAACCACTTGGCATGCATGCTCTCACTCTTGTAGGCATCCTACATCGATTCTATGATGTTAAAATAAAATTTTGTAGATCTATGGCCCACTGCAACACCTATGGACCCCTCAGTCCAGTTCTCGACTGCCCAGTGCCCAAAAATGCATGCTGAGGCTGTGCACATGAAAAACATGCCATATCATGAAACTGTTGGCTCACTGATGCACCTAGCAGTTGCCACATGCCCTGACATGGCTTTTGCTGTTGCAATGTTGTCACAATTCTGCAATAACCCTGGGTGTCATAGCCATGTGTTCACTCTAAGTCCTTACTCACTCTGCACCCTCTTCCACCAGTCATTCACTCACTCTGCACCAACTCCACCCAACTTCTGTTGGTTACAAACCATCTCCACTCCAATGGCTGTTGGACTTGTGTTGCTCTCCTACTGGACTGAATGGACCATTCTCTGAGGGGTCATGTGACTACCTTCAGACTCCTCCCTGACAGTGCACAGTCAGGTACTCTGCAGCACATGCACCACATGGTCCAGCACCTGGACTGTTTCCTTTTCTGGATGTTCTATGTTACCATTCATATGTCCTCTGTCTACCCTTCATTCATCATCTAGGAAATTTTACTTGAAAATTTCTGGGTCTCTGTATGTCAGTTCCAATTCTGATTACTGTACCTCCATAGTAGTATAAAAGCATGTACTGTACTCTGCTGTTCCTCAGTATGAATATTGACTTAGTTCCAACTCCCTCTGTCTCCATCTTCTGTCTGTCAGAGTTACCTCCATCTGTCTGTCTGTACTCTCCCTCTGAAATATGAGGGCTGAGATTGTGCAAGGGGGTAGTGCACAAGCTAAACCCAATGCCCTCACTCCACTCTGCCTTTATCTTGGTGGATTTCATTCCTGCCAACACTCTTCCAGTTGGAGTTCAGTTCTTTCTGTTGGGCTTGCTTCTGAACCTCTCCCCAGCCCTTGCCTAGTGTTGGAGTTGGTTGGAGTAGGCCCAGACTTGACACTGGGTTAGCACATTGGGAGGGTGTAAAAAGAATATTTAGATACCTTTTAGGCACAAAAGGGCTCGCATTGATGTTTGGAGGGGATAGATATGGCCTCGAGGGCTATATGGATGCAGATGGTGCCTCACAGGAGCACTGGCATGCCATTTCCAGCCATGCCTTCCTGCTCAATGGCAGAGTGATCTCCTGGGCCTTGAAGAAACAAGATCTGATTACTTTATCTACTACAGAAGCCAAGTACATTGCTGCCCATGCAGCAAAAGAAGCCATCTGGCTTCATCACCTCATCCAAGAGTTGTTCTGCCCACTCTCACTCCCAACCACAATTTATTGTGACAATCAGTCCACAATCATGCTTGCTCACCATGGCAATTACCATGCCCATACAAAACACATAGACATTCATTATCATTTTATACACTATGCTATTGATAATGGTTCACTTTGCTTCATCTACCATCCTACTGGCAGTATGGTTGCAGATACCCTTACCAAGGCTCTTCCAAACATCAAAGCCAAGCACTTTGCCTATGAGCTTGGACTCTGTGATGTTTGAGGGGGAGTGTTGTATATTCTGTCTTTCATATTATACTTTCATCTGCATCCCACTTAGCATGAGAAACTTGCAGGTGGCGATGCCATGGGAACTTCCTTAAAAGGAAAGGCCACCCTCAGGTGAGTGGGTGGGGAGGGGGTTTGAGCATTCAAGTGGGCCCTGCCAGGCATCACAATGTCAGGGCTTGGGTGGGATGGCTCAGGAGGGTGCCGAGGCACTCTGTTCACATCCTACACATGTTTATCTATGCTCTTAACCAACAAAAAGTGGGAAATTGGCATCAGGAATGGGTTGTAAAGTGCAAAATCCATTGTAAAGTGTGCTAAGTGACTTAGCACCAGGAAATTTGCAGCCAGATAAGCAAATTTTCCCAGGTGGGAGGGTGGCCCATGCCAATTCTTTTGCAAGTGCATGTTCACATGCATGCAGCTGAGCCCAAAGCACAAGCACCACACACAAGGCATGATCACATGACCACTTCCTGCACCCAAACACCACTCATCTAGCAAATTTGGGTGGGTCTCTTTGCAGAATACCCATTTATTTTGTGAATAATTACATGGCTGACATAGAGTGGCTTCCAGCAGCATTGAATTGAGTACAGATGTACAGGCAAGGGTTGTGCATGGCCCACAATTCTCCTGACCCTCACTTTACCCTCACTTTCTCACATGCACACCTTCCGCTTAGTCAGCGAAATTTGCAGTGGCTGTAAGCACAGCCACCTGCAAATTTTTCGGAATAAACTGACTTAGTATTATGGTGCGCATTTGGCCATATTACATAATCACATTCATTTTCATACTTGAGTAGCATACTCACACCTCAGTTGGCTACTCAACCCAACTGAATATATATTCTACATCACCCAGGTCTGGTGGTACTGCTTATGAGTACCCAGGGTCCTACTTTTTTTCCTTTTTGAGAAATTTTGCATGTCCTGCAGCATTTTCATTCCAAACAAGTTTCTACAACATAGCTCTGCATTTTAGCCTTTATGATAGTGGACAGACCCACCCAAATATATGTTGTCCCCATCATTCCAGATAGTCAAATTGTGATATATCATCGCAATTTTGAGACTTATGAGCGATTTAACTTACCAGTACCCAAACCTGGATTTGGCAATCAGCCATCCTAATACACATCCAAGATCTAGATCAACACATCTGTTTACTGTAAGACTTGGTAAGACACATTAAATGCATCTTTCTCAACATGATCATCCTCTCTCATCATCCATGTACCATACCACCCCATAGTTGCCTTACATGGTCACTCAAGAATGAGGCTCTCAAGGTGGCTGTGGATCTTATTTGGATACAGATGTTGGAGATGAAGATCCCTGTATCAACCATTGCACTACATCAAGTGGATTCTACAAATGGGCTATTCCCTTACTGCTTAATGGATGGTGAGTGATGCATTCTGTTACTTCATTAGTAATCTTATACATTTTCAGGTTCCACTCCTCTCATTTGCAAGGTGGCAACTCTGCAACTGTTGTCTACCAAGGCCATCACAGTGATTTGCCCATGATGCAATGACTTGACAGATGATCCATGGTCCCATATGGGTGCACATGATTCAGTCACTTGTAAGCCTAAAAGTGGGTCATCTGACATGTACATTTTGTCCTGAAACTGGGACTAACCAACATTGGCCAGTGGTCCCTAGGGGTGGGTGGGCCAGACTGTGAAGGTGGGGTTGGCTGACCTGTTTGGAGGGTGGACCCAGTGCCTGGAAGTGGGGTTGGCTGACATGATTTTGTCATGACATCATTGTGGCTGTGTACCTCATGCCATCACTTTCCCACCATCAAAGTGGAGTTCAAATTTCTCATTGATGTGGCTGTGTTTATTATGTACACAGTTGTATTCAGTTCAACAAATGGCCCCTGATGGTATTAATATCAGTATGCTTATGTAATTAGTTGGGGCAGAGTTTCAATCTAATTTTATCATGACATCATTGTGGCTGTGTACCCCTTACCATCACTATCCCACCCTCAATGTGGAGTTTGAATTTTCTCATTGATGTGGCTGTGTCAACATATGCATGGCTGTATTCAGCTTCACAAATGGCCCCTGATGGTATTAATATCAGTATGCTTATGTAATTAGTTGTGGCAGGGTTTCATTACAAATGTGCCATGACATCATTGTAGCTGTGTTTTTATTACCAATTAACTAGTTTACTTTGTAGTGTAAGGTCTGCTTTTGTGATTACATAAAAGTAATGTTGTGCTGTGCAGTGTGCCATTAGCATGTCATGTGATGTCATGTGACATGCTTCACTGTACATGCTGTGACCAGTGGCTGATGACCAAACAGCAGCAAACAGAAAATTTTATAAAAGACACACTTCAACACACCACTCTTCATCTTTCTCTCTCCCATGTTCCTCTTACCACTCCCTTGATGCCAGACTTCACCTATGTAGACTGCAGCTGCATGGGTTTAAGGTATGTCTTGTAGTATCCTGCTGTTGTCCTACAGCCCACTGTGTGCCTGGCCAGCACACTATGGGTGTGTGTTATGCCTGGGCGTGGTGACTTCTTCAAATGGAATAGGCACGAAGCACACGAGGGGGAGTCTATGGGCTGAACTTGTCATAACCCCTATGGCTCAGTTATCTCAGAGATCTGACAAGGATTCTGTCTGCTGGTGAGTCCCTAAGGTTGTTCATGCAGAGAGAGAACAAGGATGAATGAGAAGGAAGTTAGCTGAGTTGCAAGCTATCAAAAAACTGCAGATACAGGACAAAGTACATAGGTACTTATACCCCTAAGTATGAGTACCACACCAGTCATGATGCATATCTGCAGTAATCAACAAAACAACCAGTGAAATAAATAAGAGTCATATGGTGTCACTTGATGGGGGTAGGGAGGCGACAAAGGCTATACTGGCTGGTGCAATCAATGCACAGCGAGGAGCCTGACACCAGAACTATAGTACAACATTCGAGCAATATAAACAAGTCAGCGGAACAAGAAGTAAACAAGTTGTCCATCAGAGAGGGTGGTGGAACACTGGATCACAGCAGTGACATGGTCTCGACAGGTATTGGAAATACCCTGACAGCAGGAGATCTGAGTGTGCCCTGGAGCATTCGAGCCCCTAGGATGGTGACAACTACCAGTGACACAACAAGGCACATGACGCATGTGACCACGAGGAGTCAAGAAAGGAAAGACCCCTGACAGAAGTGTAACATCACCCCCCCTCTAAGGTCCTCAGACCCTTGAGGATGGGCTGGAAGTCACATTTGTAGGGCAGGAGGAAAGGGGTCAGCAAGGAGTCAAGAAAGGAAAGACCCCTGACAGAAGCATAACATCACCCCCCCTCTAAGGTCCTCAGACCCTTGAGGATGGGCCAGAAGTCACATTCATAGGGTGGGAGGAAAGGGGTCAGCAAGTAGTGTACATGCAGGAGCGCATGCGAGTGGTGATGGGTGACAGAGGCAATGGAGATGATGGTTCCTCAAGGGCTGGAGTATAATGGGAGCCACATCCATTGCGGCATGACCAATGTCCCAGGTAATGACACTGGAAGCAGGCATGATGACAAAGAGGGTGTCTGTCAGGCACTGGGGATTGTCCACTGAGGTAGAAGCGAAGTTGATCTGAAGGGATGGGGACAAAGGGAGATGCAGGGAGAGGGTCAGCAGCATGGATGGCATTGTGATAGTGTTTGTGCATGCTGGCCCACGAAGCATCCTGCAGTAAAACCTCCCAGGCAGAATTGTGAGTCCCAGTTCCTAGACAAGCACCAACCTCTTTAAACAACTCTCCTGAGTCAACGAACCCTAACTCGACAGTGCACATGCCTTCTCCTTCTCCTGATCCAGGACATCTTCTTTGATCTTCTCCAAAACTGATGGTTCCTCTTGTTTCAGATGGATACAATCAAGAAGTCTGGTAGAAGGCAGGGCGAGAAGTCCATCAACCCTAGAAGTCCAAAGATGATGATAAGCTCCTCCAGTTATGGCTTTGGAGATATCCGAAGAACCCTTCTCCAACATGTCGATCATTATTACCTCTGATAAGGGAGCAGTTCCCATGAGCTTCCAAGTATGGATTTTGGATACTGCTGCGTTAATTAAGTCTGTTGCTCAGTAGATCTGAGACAACAACCTAAAATATTCAACCTGTTCTGGTGTGCACCCATCAATGTCATCCCCATTGTGGAAGACATCAAGTGCCCACACAACGTCCAGGTAGTCACCTGCTGTGATTGGTAGTCACAGCTGGTCATCCCTGGCAACAGCCATGCTTGCAAGGAGGTCGAGTGTGGCAAGTTCAGGTCAACTGGGGTAGGTACAGAAGGCAGGGCATAGGTTGGAAGATTGGGCAGCATTGGTGGTACCCTTGCTGGCAATTCCACGATTGGGGTCATCACCAGTGTGCACCTTCCCCTTTCCCAACTGGTTACTGTCTCCTCCTGGGGAGACTCTGGCCTTTGGGACTGGGATGCACCTGACCGAGAGGCCCTCGAGTGGATGTGGGCCTCGAGCTCGGGGGACAGGGGGTGATAGCAAGCAGGGCTGCAACATTGGTGAGGAGTATCTGGAGACATAAAAGCTGGCAGGGGATGTTGGAGGTGAGGTTGGGGCATAGATAGTGATGGGGGGCATGAGCCTGTCGTCAATGGAGTTACAAAGGGATTCTGACCCAAGGAGGTTGGCATAGTCATTTTCTGTATTGACCGAATGAGGGGAGTCCATTTAGTTATGAAGATGGTGGGCAAGCTTGTACTGGGAGAGGGCTTCCAACGCATGGTCTTTTATATGTTCCTCAGGTTCCCATGTGTTAGATGAATGGGGGAACCCTTTCCATTTAACCAAATAGTGTCGTTTACCTCTGTGCCCATCTATTTTGTGATTTATTATTGACTTGACCTCCCACTCGATCTCATTGTCAACCATTTTGGGCAAAGGGGCCATGGGAGCAGCACCATAGGTGTCATTCTCAGCAAAAGGAAAGATCTGGGAGGCATGGAACACAGGATGGACCTTCCAAGTATCCAGGAGTTCCAATCAGAAGGCAACCAGGGAAACCACCTGAGTCACTTTGAAAGGCCCAAGCCATCTGGGCGCAATTTTGTTGCACTGGTTTTTGATGCAGAGATGCCTGGTATCAAGGAGCACCTGATCTCTGACCTTGGGCACAACATAAGTACCTTTTGAGCATGCATGCATCAGGTCCTGTGCTTTTTTGTGTGCGAGAATTGCGACATTGTGGTTTGAGGCCAGCCTTTCCAGCCTTTCATCCACTGAGGGGACATTAGTAAGCCAAAATTCCAGGTAGGGGGAGGGGTCATAGCCCAAGATTAACAAGAAAGGTGTCATGTGGTGCACTGAGTGGACACAAGAATTGTGAGTGAACTCGGTGGAAGGGAGTTTTGTGGCCCAAGAGTTAGGGGCTTCTGCACAGTAAAGGCGTAAGTATCCTTCTACCTCTTGGTTAACTTGTTTGCTTTCTCCATTTGTCTGTGGGTGATAACCTGTCAAAAGCTTTGTCTTGACCCCTATGGCCTTGTACAGTTCCTTTGTGAATGAGGAGGTGAACTGGGGTCCATGATCTGAGATTACTGACTCCAGGATGCCATATCGGGAATATATGAACTGATGGAAGAGACAGGCAACTCCGACAGAGTCAATAGTTTTATGGCACAGAATGAACAGGGCAGCCTTTGTAAGGCCCTGATTGACAACTGTGAGAATGGAGTTGTACTTGGCTTCTCCCAAGACCAGGAGATTGGTGATGAGATCCATTGATATTTGCTGGAATGGGAATGTGGTTTTAGGGGTTTTGTGTGGGATAACCAGTGGCATAGGTAGGTGCATCACCACCTTAGTTGTTTGGCAGACCAGACATCCTGCAATGTAAGCCTTGATGTCTTTCCCCATACCTTCCCACCAGACCTCCTTGTGCATCTTTGCGAACATAGCCTTTTGTCTGGGGTGCCTGGCTGACTTGTGATTGTGGTATGAGCACATACAATGCCAGTGGTGATCGGGAGGGATGTACAGCCACATTGTACTGAACCGTTTTGTTCCATCTTCTGCAGTGATGATGTTATCCTTGGGTTCCAGACCTGTAGAATCCTTTGACATATCGTTCTTGATGCATTTGTACAGATCTGTGGATATTGTGTACACCCCCCACACTCCTTTTATGGGTTTCCTCAAAGGGCGAGCATCAGGCAGCCTTTTCTCTTTTGACTCTACCTCAGTTGGGCAAGAGTAAGGCTTGGGGTTTTGTTTTGAGTGCATTATCCAAGCTGGAAGGCATCCAATTCTGCAAAGATGGCTTATTTTTAACTGTTTTTGGATTTTTGTAATGGAAAAAGAAGGTGAAACAAGGCAAATTTGGGAGTCCACCCCCTCCAAAAGCCAAAGGTCTGGGGGAAGGACCATGGCCACTGGGGTGGGTTCTGCAGAGACATTCTTGCAAGAAAGAGTGTTGGCTGGGACCTGTAGGTGACTGGCCTGCCAGGAGAACCAGACAGGATAAGACTGGACAGTTGCAGCCCAATGGGCCTGACAAGGAGTGAGCTGTTGAGGCTCATGATAGTATTCCAAGTTCTTATGGTCAGTGAAGACCACAGTAGGTTCAACAGGGGACAAGAGATAGGGATGGAAAGCCTTGAGCACTCTAATGACTGCAAGCATCTCAAGGTCATAGACTTGGTAGTGCTGTTCAGCACTGACCAATGACTGGGAAAGATAGGAACATGGGTGCCACTCATTGTCTGCTCCTTTTTGGGCCAGTACTGCACCAGTGCTGAGTTTCAAAGTGTCGGTGAAAAGAGCGAAAGGCTTCAAGAAATCTGGGATGGTGAGGACTGGAGAGGAGCATAACAAAGATTTTAGCTTTTCAAACATGGCATCACATTCTGGTGTCCATTGGTAGGACACACCTTTCTTTGTGAGGTCATGTAGGGGACGAGTGATGCTTGAGAAGGAAGGGATGAATTTGTGATAGAAGTTGCAGAATCCAAGGAAACAACAAAGCCTGGTAAGGTTGTTGGGGACTTCCCACATACTGATGGCATTGGTTTTCATCGGTGAAGCTTCCATATGCCCTTTTCCGATAATCATCCCCAGGAATTCAATTTCTTTGGGCTCGAAGACACACTTGCTAATCTTGAGGTGAAGACCTTCCTTTTTACAGATCTCCAAGAACTCCCGAACATGAGTTTGAAGTTCTTCCTTTGTTTTGGCATGGATAGCCACATCGTCCATATACCCTACCTCTTTTCCTTGTTGTTTATCAAAGGTGCAATCCATATACCTTTGAAAGGAAGGTGGTGAGTTGCATTGTCCAAAAAACATCACCATGGGTTCGAAAAGTCCTCGAGGGGTTATGAAAGCCCCTTTCCATTTGCCTCCTTCCTTTACCCTGAGGTTAGTGAATCCCCAACAAATATCAAACTTGGCATAATACTTCAATTTGACTAGTTTGTCGAACAAGGCCTGCACATTTGGTAATGGATGTGTGTCAGGGATGGTGAATGAGTTGAGGTAGTGGTAATCTTGAATCAGCCACTTTTTCCCATCCTTCTTGGTGACAAAGAATACTGGCACTGCTTGTGGCGAAGTCAACAGTTGAATCTTCTGACATTTGAGGTTCTCCTCCAAAAACTTGTCAAGTACCTTGAGTTCGTCTGGCGACATAGGGTACACCGTGGCCTTCTTTGGCTTGAAGTCTTCTCGAAGTTGTATTTCATGATCCAATCCTGGCCTATGGGCCGGGAGTGGGATGTCATCTTCAGTGAAGACAAGGGCAAACTCTTTGTATTCTTCTGGGAGTTTGACTTCTTCTTTTGTGTCAGCCAAAGCAGCTTCCAGTTCTGTGGATAAGGTAGTTTTATTAATTTTTACCATGGGAGTTTCACCCATTTCTGGTTTTACCACTTCCAGGGACAGACCAGAAGATTCCTTCTTACTGCCTGTATCTGAAGATACTACCTGTTTAATGAAATAGTCAGACCCTTCAGGGTATACGTACCCATCATCCCAGCATGTGATTTTCCTGGTTTCCCAATTCATTTGCAGTTTGAATTCTTTGAGGAATGGCATGCCAAGAAGGATATGTTCCTTTCCTACTAATGGCCCGACATAACATTTGACCCAAACAATGCGATCCTTGATATCCATCTTCAGAGTCACTTTTCTGGTAACCCATTTGACATCTTTGCCAGTAAAGGAAGTGGTTTTGAACTTGCTCTTGACACGGTACATCAAGATTCCAAGTTTTTGTACCATTTGTTCTGAGATGAGGGATACCTCTGCACCTGAGTCAATACATGCCCACAATCCTGCTTTGTAGTCCATTAGAATGACCAATCCAGAGGAGAATGGATTCACATATTCGTTTCATCATCTATAGAAGTACATTTAGTGGACAAGATGGCAATGGGACTGACTGTAGCAGGGGTTTTGTCAGTCCCTTTTAAAAATCCAACCCAAATGTTTTTCTTTCATCCACCATAGCCAAATGATCTCCAACATAAGCAGTCTTCATTCTGTCCTCTTTTAGGACAATGTGGATCCCTGAGAGTTGTTTGGATTTGCAGTCATGTTGGTAGTGACCTTTGGCTCCACAATTGAAGCATTTGATTTCTGAACAGGAACATCTGACATTCCATTTACATTTGTCGATGTCCATCACATCAGGATCTCAGGAACCTCTGCAGTAATGAATGAATTTGCATTCATACCAAGATTCCTTCCCTTCTAGGATATGCTTGGTAGCGATCACAGTTCGAGCTTCTCCCACACACTGTATCCACTCTATGACCATGGAAGGGGTGTGTCCAGAATTGAGGACCCAATCGTGATATTCCTTGTTCAAGCCTTTCCTGAAGAAGATTCTTGCTTCACATGACTCTTCTTTAAGTTGAGCCTTGTTAACAAGCCCTGTAAATTTGGCAATATATGCTTCAAGCTCTTGTTTGCCTTGTTTGATGTCCGAAAGGTGGAGTATTGCCAGAGCAGTTTGGTCACCTGATTCAAAAGTAGCTTTAAGATGTTCAACGAATTGTTGGAAAGTATCGGTGTAGTAGATCATTCCATTGAGAAGCTTATTTTTGTTTTGATAGTTTTTGGCAAAGAAGACCACTGTGCCCTTGGTCATGTAAGTGAGCACAAACGAGATCTTGAGCAATTCTGTGTTGTATACATGCTTGTTCAGGTTCAAGTAACCTTTGACCTGCGTAACCCAGGTCTGAAGCCCATTGTGGCTTCCATCATATTCTCTGGGATGCCCAACATTTAACTCCCGACCTCTGTTGGGTGGGCAGCAATCGTACTGGTCATCAAGATCGGCTGGGGCCTTACCCTTACTGGACCCACCAATGGGGCCCTCTGGGGGAATTACCTTTCCGAAGTTCCTGGCATACCATTCACATAATGCCAAGTCTGTAGGCATTCCTGTTGGAAAAGGGTCACTACTTTGGGCATGCATTGCCTTGCAAAGCTCTTCAGCCATAGCAAGCTGTTGATCTTCCAACCACTGTCTCAGCTCCTCTTCTGAGAAGGTCCTTGTAGGCATCTCAGGAGCAGACTCTCTGTGACCAATTGTCATGGACATAACTGGTGATTTGCATGCTTCTTGTTCTTCTTTGAGGACTGATCCAAAAGAAGTTTCGGACTTCTGATTGTCTTCTTCTTCTGAACTAAGTGCAACTTCTGAATCCCTGAACCAGGATAGATAAGATAGACGGCAATTGGTAGAAGTAACCGAGGGTCCTAGTCTTCCTAGTGGAATTGGTGGTAAGGGAGGTTCCTACTGAGTCCAAGTGGGTTTGGTCTGGGAGGGACTGGAGGTCTTGATTTCTGAGGGTTAGACACTTTAATGAGAAGCAATAACAAAGGCTGAGGGAGGGTTTATTTCTCAAGAGAAACCTGTCAGCGTGGTTGATTGGTGCACAAGTGGCTTTACGTGTAGGGAGACACAAGTGCAAGCTCTAGGGAGGTGATCTATTAAAGCCTAGTGGCTGCCTGTAGAGCAGTGGATTTGATTGAGGGTAGAGGGGTGCTTCTCAATTTTGTTAGTGGCTTGTTGACACGTTGAGAGGCAAAAAAGCAAAAGAGGCAAGTTGTTCTTTGCACTGAGGGAGACCAACAAGCCTTTGGTTGAGTAGAGTTGGTTTGTTGAAGTTCAGTAACCAGGGATGAGTAGACTTTCATGAAGAGGTCAACAAGTCCCAAAAGCTGCATGGAGTTTTTCAATTTTGTTATGCCCAGGCATGGTGACTTCTTCAAATGGAATAGGCACCAAGCACACGAGGGGGAGTCTATGGGCCAAACTTGTCATAACCCCTATGGCTCAGTTATCTCAGAGATCCAACAAGGGTTCTGTCTGCTGGCAAGTCCCTAAGGTTGTTCACACAGAGAGAGAACAAGGATGAATGAGAAGGAAGTTAGCTGAGTTGCAAGCTATCAAAAAACTGCAGATACAGGACAAAGTACGTAGGTACTTATACCCCTAAGTACGAGTACCACACCAGTTGCGACGCATATCCGCAGTAATCAACAAAACAACCAGTGAAATAAATAAGAGTCATATGGTGTCACTTGATGGGGGTAGGGAGGCGACGAAGGCTATACTGGCTGGCACAATCAATGCGCAGTGAGGAGCCTGACACTGGAACTATAGTACAACATTTGAGCAATATAAACAAGTCAGCAGAACAAGAAGTAAACAAGTCATCCATCAGAGAGGGCAGTGGAACACCAGATCACAGTGGCAACATGGTCTTGACAGGTATTGGAAATACCCTGACAGTGGGAGATCCGAGCATGCCCTGGAGCATTTGAGCCCCTAGGACAGCAACGACTACCAGCAATGTGACAAGGCATGTGACACATGTGACCACAAGGAGTCAAGAAAGGAAAGACCCCTGATGGAAGTGTAACAGTGTGTAGGTTGCTGATACTATCTTCCTGTGGGTTCTGGGGGTTTAGTCTGTGCCTGCTTTTGCAGGCCAGCTGGGGTTCAGGGGGTTACATAGTCTGTGCCTGCTAGTGCAGGCCAGCTTAGGACTTTTTCATTGTGGGACCTGGGGGCTTAGTCTGTGCCTGTGAATGCAGGCCAGCCTTGTGGGTTCTGGGGGATTTATTGTCTGTGCCTGCCAGTGCAGGCCAGCTTCTGACTGACATCTGTATTATCTTTGTACTAGTCTTTTAGATACCTTATTTTCTCTAGAGATCTCAGTGTCTTTCTGGGGAGGGGCCCCTCCAGGATGCCTGAGGTCTCAGTTCCACTTGGAACATTTGCTCTGTAACTTAGTCCTGTATTTTTCTTGGCTGTGTATTTGGTCAATCCTGTATTTTCTTGGCTGTGTATTTGCTCAATCCTTGTAGTTGCTAGGCTGCATAACATGAATTGCCCCCATGCTGCTTGATTTTTTGAAGTTGTGTAACCCTAGCAAAGGACATGCACTAGGCAAAGTAGAAACCCCACCACCCTGGTGATTGAGTCAAAGGGTATACCTGAGGGTCAGATAAGTGTGAAATCTAAGGGATCCATACCACATGGGGTGGGTGTGAGGTTGTGTGTAAGTAGTAGGCAAATGGGTATGGCATAGGCCAAAGATTTGGGACCCAAGACCAAGGTAATCAATCCATTGGTCTAAGCTCATGTCCAATCCATTGGGTCTAACCTTTACCATACTGGACCATACCTGTCAGTCTTTGGATTACTGGCACTTGGGATCTTTGTGTTGGCTGTGCATACCTACATTGTTCTGAAGGATGCTGTAGGTATCCTCAGTAGTGCAACAAGCTACTGATGTATTAGACCAACCTGTAGGTATCTACAGGACATCAGTAAGTATAATACTGGTAGTGAAAGTGAGCTTACCCTCAGTAGTGCAACAAGCTACTGAGGGAACAGTGAATAAACTACTGTAAAATGTGCGCTCTAAGGTGATTATGTAAGCACCCAAACATCGCACCAAAGTGAGCAGAACACAGGGGAGAATATATCTCCAACACATTGTAGCCTACATTGCTAGTTGGTAGTACATACATATGTTGGTAACTCATGTGGAAGATACCTCAGTTTGAATATCAACTGTAATACCTCTACTAGGTCTTCTTTATCAGCCTTCTGTCAGGACTTGTACAAGGACACTGCTACATAACGTGTCAACTACAGAGCAGGTCCACTTTGTGTTCAGTATCATTTGATCAACTTCATAACATCTCAGCTGTAATGTCCCACCCTTGGTACTGCATTGGTACTTGTCAGTGAGCATCAGCAGATCCCTAGAGTGTTATACCCCCCTTGGGTGAGAGGATCAGTTCTAACCTGATAAGAGACTTTAAAAGAAAACAAGCAGATAGACAACTAAGTGCAGAATGTTAGATTAGGATCAAACATGAAGAATGGAGACATGGAAAGAGACTGTCAAGATTGGTTGCTCCTAGGGACAAAGGGGGGGGTTCCATAACACTTAGTGATGAATGCTGATGTGGTACTGGCTACTGGGGTCACAACCAAAAGGTGCCTAGTGATGAAGGGAGACCTGCTGAAAGGCCAAAAAGCAAGTAATGTGGAGGGGGCTTACTCTGTACTTTGCCATGCTATCTTGCAATGCCCTCATACAAGTTTTGACAGAAAGCTGAAGGTACCAAAATTGAACCTCTTATTGGTGTGGGTATGTGCATCTCCCAGTGAGGTCAGCCAACTCCACTTGCAGGAGGTGGGTGCATCCTCCAAACAGGTTGGCTGACCCCACTTCCAGGCAGTGGGTCTACCCTCCAAACAGGTCAGCCTACCCCACTTCCAGGCAGTGGGTCCACCCTCCAAACAGGTCAGCCAACCCCACTTCCAGGCAGTGGGTCCACCCTCCAAACAGGTCAGCCAACCCCACTCCCATGGGGTACATCCATCTCCCCATGAGGTTGGCCAATCCCACCTCCACACACTGGCCTACCCACCTTTGGGTACCATTGGCTGACATTGGTTAGTCCCACTTTTAGGACAAAATGTACATGTCAGATGACCCACTTTCAGGCCTACAGGTGACTGAAGGGTCTGATGGGTGGGCATATCCTCCAGTCCATTCACAGTGTTGAAGAAGTCATTGTCTCTCCCATCGATCACCTCTTCCCTTGCAGCTTTTGTGGTCATTCTCAGCTCCAGCATCCAGATTGTGTGATCAAGGTAAAAATCACAGCTTATGGAGTCAAGGTAGACATGCACTGTCCTCACCAGGTCCAGATCAAGTTTGCATATGCAGAGAAAGGCTTGAAGAGGTGTCCATGTCACAATGTACCTGAGGTCTGTCCATCATGCCCACTCCCTCCACATGCACAACAGACTGATTGGTGAGATGGAATTTGGAGGTACAATACAGAGCAGCACCTGAACTTCTACCACTTGGAATACACACACCCTGGCAAGGTTTCTGGCCTTCCTCTGCCATGCAAGGTTGCCACTGCCACCCTTCTGGATCCCCATGAGGAGAAGATTGGTGTCCCTCAGCACCCTGCATTTACCAACATCACTGAGAAGGATACAGAAGACATGTCTGCCAGTGAGAAGTGCAGGTCCACCAATGCAAACACTTTTGCTGCCAGTGCTGCAGGAGGTAAACATGCTCATCACTTGAAGTAGAGTTACCATTGTCACTTTTTGCTTGCTTTCCTTTGCTCTACATGCTGAAAATTCCTTTTATTCTTGCAGCAGAGTTCTCATTTATGTCTTCATTCACTCACTGATGTCAATGACTGCTACATTCTTTGTCCATTTCACACACTGTTGATGTTTTTCATGTGTTCAAATAGTCCCCTGTACTACTACTGCAGTATTCAGTGTCCTGCTCAGTGTCAAATTCATGTGTGCTAAAAAAAAATAGCCATGACAAATGAGTGACAAATTATACTATCTATGGTAAAGAGTAACATATTAGGGTGGTGGTGGCAGTGCTCCCATCAATTGATGTTAGTGTCTTCAAAGTTTGCATTGCTGTCCTCTTGGGTTCATGGAAGGGAGTGGGGGACATGGATTCTAAGAAAGATGTAATCCATTAGATAGACTTCCCTGCATTTACAGTGGTTTGCAAGAAAGATTTGCTGTGACAGAAAATCTTCAAAATTGCTGCCACCACCTAGTCACCTAGCAGCTAGCTCAGAACCAACATAACTCATGAACTATGCAGGCCATTGACAAAGTTCCAGCAGATTTAGCTTCCTGGGAAGGTAGACACAGGGCATCATAACTGTTCTGTTCCCAGTCAAAATTCACCCCTTCCACAATGACCCATCAGCAAAACACTTTTTTTAGTGCAACAAGAGCTACTGTATGTCACTGTGGAAACTGTTTTGCTGATTGAAAGCCACCATTTGTCCTCAAAATAACACCAGAACAGTGGTTAAATGACCCTTGTTTAAGAGTAAGTATATCACTGAAGGGCATACAGGTGTGGTGATTTTCTCCTGTTGTGCATCACTGTCATATTCACAACACCAAGCCACCTCTGTAATCCCCCCTAAGACAGTCCTACAGCCTCTTTGACCACCCTCTGAGAGGCCTAGGGCCTTTCCGATGGCCTATCAACCTGTATTGAGCCTTGTTTCTCTGACATACTGAAACCATTTTTTGACTTGTCCTGAGTTGCTCTGATCACTCTAGCAATCCTCTGTGTCGATGAGGCCTGAGGTGTCAATGCTGGCCCAAATGCCAAATGACTTCTAATCATTTGTTTTTCCATTGGTCATATCTGATTCCTATTGTCTATGCTTTCTCTCCCTTTGGTACACAATGTGTTGTTGTTTTCTTGATGATATTGCTTCCTTTTTTTGTGATGCAAGACATTGTTCTATGCACGAATACATTGTGAATTCCTGATTCTACCAAGGCCTAGCGAGTGAGGCAGCAACCGAAGATGCTAGTAGCAGACTCCACAAGGCCTAATCTGTATACAAGTCCAAGCGCTGTGGAAAGCAAAGTACCCAAGAATTCATACCTCTCAGCAATAGTGTGTAGTAATCTCAATATTGAGAGCACTCAGGAACGCGACGTCTGGAAATATACATAGGTGAGTGGATATTGTTTACATGAACAGAGGTAGGCCATAATAACGTCCATCAGTAACCGACATTCGAACGCTGAAAGAATCCATCTCAGACGGTTCCATCTCCAGAGCTTTGTAAAGAACTTGTCCCCGCAAGATTCTCAATAGCATCCGTGAGATCGTCCGTATTTGGGCTAGGCTGTGGAGAGGGCAGAGATAATGTTCTGAGGCGTATCAACGGGCCCGTGTGAGAATCATCATCCCCTTCTTGGTCATAGGGATTCGGAAGATCAACGACGCTTGACGGGCTTTGTACAACGCATAAGCATCAGTGGAACGATACAAGTGGCAAAAGGAGGCTCGAGGACGAGTTACCTTTCAACAGAGAGTTGTTCAGCGGGACGCCCCATAGGCTCTGGGGTATGCAAGGCAAGAGGTAAGGACACTTGTCTCACTGTGCGAGGGAGGCGACTTCCCAGTAACCGATGAATTCTCTATTGAGCGAAGGGGGCTCCTCGACGGTGGCGGTGGGGACCGAACGGTAGGTGGAGGTGTAGCCGATATAATCGGAGTAGTCATACGAGGAGATTGGGAAGGTGGTGGAACGGTAGGTAGTATACGGCGATCTGTAAACGACCTCGCAGGTGAAGGGGAAGTAGATCGGCATGGCAACTTCGATGGTGCCGACTTCTCATCGCCAAAGGGTGGTAGAAGGGATGAAATAGCAGGGTCTGGAGCTGTATAACACGGCAGATCACCTTGCAAATCGGGTGATATACTAGATGGTCGTTCGGATATCAATGGCGAAGGAGACATCGCAGAAGATGTTGTTCTAAGCACAGGAACCGACTGCTGATCCAGATGATATGGCAGCTGGTGTTTCACAATCAATCAATCAAAAGGAGATGGTTGAACGAAACCTTATCACCCACATTCAAAAGGCGGTGGCGGTGGATAAGTCATCCATGGATAGATGGTTTTCCTCGAATGTTGACGAAGTCTCCTGAAGCACTCTTCTCTGAAAAGATCGTGAGAAGGACGGGGACGCGTCCTCGCCCCTACCAACGGGCCTATCAGTCCTAAATGTAGATAGAGGTGATGTAGAAGACGGAGGTGTCATTATATAAACCGTGGGTACGGAAACGGACGATGAAACCCGCAAACCTGGCGTTTCGCGCAACAATGGTCGATCGAGGTTACTGTTAAGCTGAACGTCATAAGCTGACAGGTCGCATCTTGCGCGGCTAGACCGGAAACTCTCCGGAGAAAGCGGTGGGCTTGACAGGTCACCACTACGTCGTGGTAGCTGTGTCTGCGAAACGGAAGTCTGGAGGCGAGGGTAACCAACGAGCGGTGTCGGCGAGTGCAACGGAGGTGCGGAGAGAGGAGCGGGTTCAGTCCTCCCCCCGGCAGTAGTGTGCGCCCCGGGGCCAGACAATAAAGTCCTTAATGATCGAAAATCCCCTCGAGGCAAACTGCTATGGTAAAGGTCCGCAACGTTGAATCTCTGAGTCACAGTATTTGGCACCCTGGTATCAAGACTTGATGGCGAAAGCGATGAACTGCGATGGTGCTGTGAACGGCTTAGAGGCCTGCTACTGTCTGGGCCGGGTGGTGCAACGGGAAGAGGCTTGTCAATCGGCTGGGTAGGTCTGCTCGGGCTGCTGCTGCTGCCAGGCAAACTTGACGAGGACTTGTTGCTCGTCGCGCTTGCGTACAAACGCTGAGCATATAACCCTCCGCGCTCGGTACCAGCATTAATGCTGCTTAGTGGTAAAGGTGGTGGCTGATCTTGTACGCTCCTCAAGGGCTGTTTACGTTCGATAGTATAGTGCAGCGTGCGATTATAGTCTTGTCCTGTTTTCACGGCGTACGCGTACGCCTGGGCAGGAGTCATCGTGTCCAAGGCACTCCCATGTACTACATTTCTTGGTACTTCGACTTGGCATTGATCACCGCTGGAAAGATTACTCGGTTGATAAACGTTGTATCATGCAGAGTCTGAGAGAACGTACTCTTGGCCCATGCTGGGGACTTGACTGGGTAGAACAGAAACACCTGCTGGTCCTGCATTGTTACAACACATCTGCTGCAAATGGGGAGGTTCAGCTGGGAAGTAGGGCTAACTCATAGATAAGTACATTTGAAACGGAGAAGAATCAAACGAGTGTTTGATGGCAGACTAAACAGAATGCGGTGCCAATTAAATCCCTGCTTCAGGAATCGATGGCCCTCCGTCTGAGTTTCACATGTCATACTTACATACTCGTTCCTGTTCCGACGTCCATAATATGTACAAGGTTTTTGATGAGTATGTCAGACAGACATAGAATTGGAAGACTTGAGTGAGTGTTCTAAGACAAGTCAATGATCGATTACTCGATTGGCGTCCCCATCCTCGTCCTATTCTGATCACTGGAGTACTGGCCCCCCACGGGGCACTGGAAGCGACTCGTGCATAGCCCCCAATCGCTGTTTGACATCCAGTTACATATGTTATGCTGTAAGATTCATGATGGCCTATCACCTCGACATCATCCATTCCCGTCCAGTATCATCGCACGGGGGGCAACTTAAGCATGCAGATGGGGAGAGCATGCTTAATATCTGAGGATAGCCCCGCACGGCCGTGAGCTGTGAAAGCACATGGACGCCACAAAACGATACTGATTCTACAAGAAATCCTACCCTACAAAGACATGCACATACCAGTGCAGGTAGGCAATGCGTACATATCAAAAACGAGCACCTGGTTCGGTGCACGGTGGGGTTTACAAAATTGCCGTCAGAAGTGCGTTTCCGCCAACATTATCGGCCACATCATTTACCATCCTCCTCCGTCATCGAAGCCGTACCCTGGATCGTAGTCCTGGTCACATCCCTGGTCATATCCTCGGTCATATCCGTCGTCATAAGCTTCCTCTCTTTCCCGTTCCTCGTGGTGTTCAAACGCGTCCGTAAGAAGAGCACCGCCAGCCAGACCAGCAGCGCCTGCAATTGCGCAATCGTATGTTCAGATCTACCCTGATACAGTAGTCGCAGTAATCTTACTCACCTGCCAACAATGCGGTCCCCACCCCCATCCCAGTTTTCCTCTTGGGTTGCTGTTGTCCACCTGAACCGCCGAAGAGGCCTGAACAGGAAAGTCAAACGTTTCGCACTATACGTAAACGGAGACCACATGCTACTTACCCTCTGTTCTCTTGCGGATAGGAACCTTGATATCCCCCGCCCATGTAGCCGCCTTGAGGCGCGTTGCTGTAGTTTGCGGGCGGACCATAATTGGGTTGAGGACTACCGTATGGTTGTTGATATCCAGGGGCGTAGCCTCCTGAACGGCTATAGCCCGGTTGAGGGGGACCTAAGGGGTGTTCCCACGTTGATCGTGGTGGTTGTTCGCGCGTATTCACATAGAACCTAAGGTTATTCAGTGGTTCGCGCTTGGTCGTAGCGACGGTGAGATCATACCATCGTCCATATCTGTCACGGACCGATCAGCACCGCCGTAGGCGAAGGTTGTTCAGAGACACTTACTCCCAGTTGTACTGCTGTATCCAACCAAAGGGAAGTTCTCTTGTATCGGGATTGGGGGGAACAGATGCCATTGATAATGCGGTAGGATAAAATGAGCTGGCAGCTGCTTGGAGGACCTTTATACGCCTGCCGGTTTGACACCTGTGGACACTGGTTTGTTGTAGTTTACGCAGGCTGGCTACGATAGAACTGCGCTTTTTATATAGTCACCCAGCAAAGCATAGCCTGCTGTGGGTATCCGGTGACACGCCGGTAGCCATTCAGTTCGAGATATCAAGCAGCACAGGGCACAATCGGAATATTATATGACGTCAATACCATTCAACGGAATTCGCAATGGGATCGTCAACAACACCGTAAGCTTTGTATGGTACCAAGGGATCATGTATAATACCAGAGGGAAGAACAAAAAAACGACCGCACAAACCAGCTCAGCGTGTTACTGCCACATCGAATTACTTCTTCCTCTCGATCTTCTCCTTTTTGCCCCTTTTTGTTGGGGGAGGAGGCGTAGGTTCCTTTTGTTTAGCCTCTTCCTCAGAAGCGGATACATCTGAATCATCGTCAGATTGCCTTCCGTTAGCCGTCTCGTTGTCCTCGTCCGAAATATCGGAAGCTCTCCTCAGAAAGCAGATTCTGGCGACTCGGCCTGTTCAACAGACTTGGCAGCAGGCTTAGCCGCCTTCTAGTTACATTGTCAGCCTATCGGCATACGCCGAAAAGTGAGTGGCATACAGCGGATACAGGTTTCTTGACAGGTTTCTCGACAGGCTCCGCCGCTTTCTTGGCTTTCTTGGGAACTGACCCTTCTTCCACTGGGCCAGGATGCTCAGCAATGTACTTGGCCATGTCCACTTCGTGATTTTTCTTCGCGTTGGTGACCTTATCAAAGTAAGGCTGGCGCGTGTACGTCAGCGAGCAGCCACGAGTGGGTGTATGTTATACCTACTTGTTTTTTCTCTGGAGAGAGAGCATTCCACTGCTTGGAAATCAATCCCATCAACTCTTTGTACGCAATGTCGGGGTGCTCTGAGCGGACGCGAGTCCTGACATCATTCTGGAACATAATGTATGCGGAAGGAGGGGCCTTCGGAGCATTGGGATCTTTTGTTTTCTTTTCGCGTTTACGTTTCTTCCCACCTTCTTCGGTCGTGTCCTCGAGCTTACGCTTCCTAGAGACGGTGGGTGTCGCGTCGACGACCGCCTGGAGAGTCTCGATGATCTCCGGGTCATCCAGTGGTATTTTGGCAACCACTTGGGCAAGAGTGTCAGCGAAGGTGCTGAATTTGCGCATCGCGTCGGCCGTGTTAGCCAACTTGGCAATGAACTGAGATAGGAGTGAGAGTGAGTGGCCATTTGTGGCACGACACGACGCGAACGCGAACCTGAGATCGAGTTGATTCTACATCTGGGACCTCTTCTTTGGAGGATTTGGTGGCCATGATAGGTAGGGAGGCGTTGAGACGCGTGCCCTGCAAGGGATGGGGGGGTTCTGCGAGAGTGAACTAGTAGGAAGAGGGAAAATTTGACTAGTTTGTTGATAGTTGTAAGCAATTATAAGCTTTTGTTTGTTGGTGGCTATTAGGTTTGCTAATAAATTGAAACCCAACTAGTAGGGTAAACCGCATTGGTAAGGGTCCCTTATCAACCAATGCAAGATGACACAATAACCTGCCACATTTGAATAGAAATAACGTCGTTAATAGAACTCGTCATGCTAGATAAATTGACGTACCAGAATCCCTTGTTAGACGCACAAGCCTAGCGCTATTGTTGGGTCGGTCATCGTCGTTCCAAGAGGTCGTGTGAAGGGAACGTAGATCCGGCGACAACCCTGGCAATAATGGGACCCATCCGGATGCATTAGTCCCCTGCCGACGTGCCGGGGTGAATTTGGAACGCCGAAATGGGCGGAGAGTAAAACGTCTTACAACAGGGACTCCCCCCGCTTGGGTGGCCAGTAGCGCTTCGACTCTCAGCACCATCACAGAGACAGAATTCGCAGGCGGTTGAGCGTAGCGGGTCCCTACAAAAGGTGATAGAAGGCTTGTATACCGTCTGCGTTTTTCTTCTCCTGCTTTTCCTGCGTCTCGATTGCACAGAAATAAGCCCTTAGTGTTGCCCAATAACGCTTGAGAAACCCAGGAAAGAGAAAAAAGAAAATCTGTCCTGATGGATAGTATATACTCCAACGCGCCCAGTCAGTGGCCGCAGAATATCACCGAACGAGCTGTCGACCCCTAGTTTGTCGTCCAACGACGACTGGAAAGAGCGCGCGACGGTCACTACCAACGGCAGCAGCGGTGCAGGAGGGTCGACTACTACTGCGCACCCAGGTTTGGATTTGAGCGACTTTGGGTTGGGTGACATTCCGGGTAAGCATTTTTCTAAGCGCCCATCAACGTAGCAGCAATGCCAATGCAATGCTGCTTCCATGAGGTTCTCTTGTTTTTATTGGACGAGCCACGTTTGACGATGACACTCAGCAGGCCCGTCGACGTCGAGCTCGATATCGCCCCCATCCCAATCCTACTTCCCACAAGCCTTTCCGCCGTTCTATGTTCCATCCGTGCCCGGTCCATACAATGCCATGCCATACAGTGCGATGTCATGGTCGTCTCAACCCACTCCACTACCTCTCACCACGTACTCGACGCTAAACGGTGCAACTTCGACCTCTTCATCCGCTTCTCAAGCGTCGACTTCTCAGCAGTCGTCATCACCTGCTAACTCAACTCAATCGCAGATGATGATCGAGTACGAAATTCATTATCTTTTCGCTTATCATCGGTACTAACACGCTGATTAGTCCCGTTTTGACTACGATGAGCGGATCCGAATCGGCCCAACACTACACTCAACCTTCCAGTCATGAGAACCTTCAGCGAACGCAGCCCCAAGCATCCCAGTCGCAGCAAACACAGCAACAACAGGCGCAGTACTCGTATCAACAACCTACATTATCGATCAATCCCGCTTACGTTCTTCCACCGCACTTTTATTCACCTCAGCATCAACAACACCAAGTTCAAACCAACCTTTCCCCTCACGTCCTTCACACCCCGTCCACTCCACAAAGTGGAATCCACTCGTCACCATCGGCAGCAGCGTCAAGTTCAACCGCCAATTCTGAAGCTAGGAGGATCAAGCTTTCCAGTGACATACGATCACTTTTGCAGCCGAACTCATTTTCTGGTGCTGGCGCAGTGTACTCGCTAGTGGGACGACTTGACGACTATGGGTCTCAGGACGTGGACGCCGCGTTACGGTTGGAGATATTGACGAAGATTAGAGATAACGCGGGTAACCACTACTTTCGAGCATGGTTGGACAATCCGACTGCCATGGATATCACCCGTGAATGGCTGAAAGCTGGTCTTGTGGCTAAGAGCGACAACTTGTTAGTTGAAACTATAATGCCGTTGCTTCACGTCAGTTTAAATCGTCAATCTAACCCTTGAGGCCATGCCCCTAATGTGTCTTCTTCAGATCGTGGACAGATTACCCTTGAATGTCGATGCTTTGAAAACTTCGAAACTGGGGAAGATTATTGTGAAGTTGGTAAAGGACCCACCATTACCAGGTGAGCGATTGCCCATTTCCGTTTCTTACTTGTCCGTTTGCATGCGTCCAATCGTGAGATATGTACATTTTTGCATTGCATTGCGCATACTTATTAGTATTACGGGTTCGAAAGCAAATGAGCACAATATATCTAACGACGGTGCCCTCTATCGTCTAATTGTAGCTGTCAAGGACATGGCGTCCAATTTAGAACGCAAATGGCGACAATTAGTCGAGGCTGCAACGAAGCAGGTGGAGAATAATTCTACAGAGGGTGGGTCACGTCAGTCTCGCTCGGCGATTAAGCGCTCATGGTCCAGCGTTAGACAACAAAGTGAAAAAACGAAAACTGAATGAACCTCCCGCGGCCAAAGCGCCGCCTCCCACCAAGAAGGTCGCCGTTTCTTCGCCGTCAGCGCCGACGGCGAGGACGACTGTGGTGAAGAAAGAAACTAAACCTACTGTCCCGGCGTCCAAAGACTTCAGATCTGATTCCTCTTTTTTCTCTGCTCCAAAACCAAAACCGAAGCTTCCGAGCTTCAAAAAGGCACCTGCGCCCGTGAAGAAGGAACCAGATCCCAACGTTGCCCAACCTTCATCTATTGATCCTTTCCAAGAAGCGCTCAAGTCGATGGGTAAAGCACGGAAAGAGTCTCCTGCAACACCCACTCCACCTCCTGCAGCCAGTACACCCACATCAAATTTCATGACTACTTCTACTACTACTGGTAAGATGAAGCGGAAGACGGTGACATGGGCGCCTGATGGCCAGCTGGAGTCGATCCGGCTAATCGAACGTGCTGTTTACGATGGTGATCCAGTAGATGTCAGCGCTTTGCTCCATTTCCTTCTGTACAGTACATTGATGTCACGTGTTTTGATGCCGTTCAATAGGGTGTACATACTGCTCACAGTCTTCGCGATCTTGATCGGGGCGAGGGTGCGGCATTGCATGCACATCTGTTCGAAGAGCTCATCGACTGGACGGACCCAATACGTGCGTAATTCGAACTTTGAACAAGGAAACTTTGACTGAAACTCTTGTGCTTTCGCCTCCCCCTCAGTAATCGATATCCCAATGGGTAGTGAAGTGGCGCAGCGTGGTCAACAAAGTTTCGAAAAGTCTGTACAAGAGGAGCGAGAGCAAACTGCCCTGGGAGCCCTGTATATGAATGCGGCGCAAATACCCGACAGTCCCGGAGAACCTTCGATGACGATCCTGGAAGAGGAGGTGGATGCGGATGTCAAGCTGATGACCGTCGGTCCCGAAAGCGATCATATCTTTTGGAGCGAGATCCCTTCGACTCAGCAGGTATCCGTTGCGGATCTTGTAAGACAGCTTGCGGGTGGCACAGTTGACCAAGTTATGGGGCTCCCTCCGCCGAACGGGTTGACTACTACTATGCCAATAGGTTTCGATCCTAGTATTCTAACGACGATTCCGCCTGAGCAGATGCAGCAATTGATGCAACAAGCCCAAGCCTTATTCGGTCAGGGTGCACAGCCTCCTTCTAGTTTTGGCGGCATGATGGACCCGAGCTGGAACGTTCCCACTGCAAATTCGAATACGTATGGATCATCCGACTTCGGACAACATGAGTACTCTGACGATACAAATCATACTAATCGAGGCAGAGGGCGCGGTCGTGGTCGCGGCGGCGGCCGGGGAGGCCGCGGACGCAATGGGGATGACGGTGGATCGTATAGAAGTAGTAAACGAAAACCATGCAGTTTTTTCGCAGAAGGAAGGCGAGCATTAATTTTATTTTGCCCCTCAGTTCCTTTCTTCCTTCTATATCCGTGAGACCCGAAAAAACTGATGACCCTATCCTATATCAACAGATGCAAGTACGGTGATCAATGCGATTTCAGCCACGAACCTATCTATTAGTCCACGTTCAACGCACGTGTATACGATACAGGGAAAACATTCCCCCCTCTTTCTCTCCTACACTCATCATACATAGTTTTTTTGTTACGGATCTCCTTGTAGTCGTCCGTGCTCGTCGGATTATGCACGGTGGAGTTAATTATAATGGGACATGTTTTCGGAATCGCAACGTTGTGGTGACGTCAAAATAAGCCCTTAGAGGCTTATCGCCTGCAGGCTCCGAAGTCATAAAACCTAACCTTGTGTGTGACTGGAGTATCAGTGGAGCGGAGGCCCGGCGCTTGCCAAGTGCTGTACGGCGCAAGGGTCTTCTTATGTAACGAGGATAGGTTCGCAGCTTGGCAGATTATGCCATGCATCGAGCTTACAACATACCTGTGCATGCTTGGTTGGTAGCTGACGCCGATTGTTGCGGAACTTGTGCCTGCATATTTCACTGATCTAACACACTAAGCCACGGGGGCTATTATCCAGCTAGGACGTAGGCCGAAGTTCTAGAAATCCTCGGAAGCTGAGTAATGTAGTAATACACGAAAGCGATAAATAGACAACCAGCTGCAGCAACTCGGGGCAACCTAAAACAAGAGAAACGAAACGAAAAGGAATCCACAGGTAACTGTTTGCAAGGTAAGGTGGGAATATAACAGGAAAAGATGCATGACGACGGCGATGGCGACGACAACAGTCAACAACCAAGCAAGGAAGAAATCCGAGAAGTGATGGCGGTAGATTGGTATATACGTACTGATCCAAACACCAATGGGACCTATTCTCCCTCCCTCTTCCTCTTCCTCTCCCTCTCTCTCCTGGGTCGGAATAATAAACAATCAACGAGAGAAAGAAAAATGCGACAGCAGGAGGATGTTGAGATTTGGGCATATAGCAAAACAGTTTCTGGGTGTATGTATGTGTGTGTGTCTTAAAGTCAACCATTCCGTTTTGAACTTTTTCGGGTTCTTTTCGACTGTGGCTCAGCGTTGGCAGTTGTCGGTGAACTGCTGGTATCGCTGGGCTTGCGCTTGAGTGACGCGGCGCCCATCAACGGCGTATTGGATGTTGTTGTCAGTCCCGCCTGCGAAGGGGGAGCGGGAGGCTGATTATTAGGCGGGGGAGCTTGGCCGGAGGTATGAGGCAGCTTACTCTGCTTTTGTGGGGTATCAGCAGAGGGCGGCGCGCTTTGTTGCTGTGGTGAGCTGCCAGATGATGGACCTGGGTGTATCGAAGTCGTCGACATGCCGGGGTGTAGTGTCACAGCTGGTGATGGGTGTAGAACGCCGCCAAAGCCCTGAAAACCCCCTAGTCCATTTACAGATCCCGGCAACATCCCGTGAGCAGAAGGGCTTTCTCGAATTCTTTGTGCAAACTGCTTCAATGCGTCTAAAAGAAAAGCTAGGTCAGAAAAGACGATCGTTGGGACCAGAACCCGTAGCTACCCCTAGGCCCTTGATCCGTTTCCCTTGCAAACGCGATCAACTCCGTCATCTGACTCACACCCTCGGCCAACTGCAAAGCGTCACAATCTCGGAAAATGCTGTCATTCGAGGCGTGTTGGTGACTTACCTCCAGGCATCGCATCGTCACCTGTGGAATGCCAAAGGCATTCACAGGCTCGCCTGGTAAAGATGCATCTCTAATGAGTACTCGAGGCTCTTCCCACTGTCTATCTTCCTCCGTGCGATGGCTACCCGGAAGCGGAGCACCATTTGGACCAGGTGTCGGGTTGTTGCGCACCCTAGGCGTCTTGGGAGACTCGATAGCGCGGGTGCCAGTAATAGCATCCAGGGAGATAAACTTCTCGTGTAAATTGGCATCGAATTGGAAATGCTCGATTTTGAGTGAACACTGGAATGATTGCGTTGCGGAACCCGGAACCGGCAATAATAGTATGTGAACGGTGAGCGGACCTCGCAGGGTCACCGTGTACCCGTTGTCATACTTGTATGTCCAGATTGCACTGACGCACTCTACCACCCCATGAGTCTGGGTTACAAGTCGCTCTCGTGCGCCATCGAGCGAAAGCGACATCGACTTTACGCCAGACTGTGTCGTCACCAGAAAAAAACGGGGTAATATGGAATAGCCAATTTCTGTGTTTAGTGTCACGCATTTGAATAAGGCGGCTGGACGTGTGGGAGAAGTGATAACGGCACGTACCGAGGGGTTTAGCCTCGACTTTCTTATTATCCTTCCATAGTGTGATCTTCATCACTGCCTTTGGGGTAAAGTAGTCTTGGACGAGGTTGTTCCAAAAACTTAGTCGAAGTTTCTGGCCCTAGCGGATAATCATCGACGGGTGCTACAGGAGACGAGGAGAATGGCTAACCTCATTGCCCTCGCTGGAAAGCTGACCACTAAACTGCAGCAGCCGAATACACCCCTGGCCGAATCCCAACGGGGGGGCAATACTACTCGTATAACAGGTCAGGGTCTGCGTGGGGATGCAGTTAGATCCCAAAGTTGTACTCACACCTGAGGCCGGGAAATCATGGTTGGTTGCGGTTGCGATGCACCTGGATCTGAGGCAGCAGCGGGGTGCATAGGCACTGCGTTTGCTGATTGTCCTTGCGGTGGACGCGGTGCAATGGGTGGTTGCACAGACGGTGATTGTCGTTGCTGATGGGGTGAGGCTTGGGGTTGAGTTTGGGGAGGCATCCGTGTAGGTGGGACGAGAGCAGATTGTGGAAGTTGTGATTGCGAGGATCGTGGGGTATGCGATGGTCCGGTCTGTGATGATGGTGGTCTACCAGGTGGTCCTTGTGGCTGGGATTGTGGTCGCTGTGGCTGCTGCTGTATATGCCCCGTCATAGGGTCGGACTGGCGAGGAGAGTGTTGTGAGGGGGGCTGCATGGAACGAGGAGGTATAGAGTTGCCGTGTACACTGCTTGGATGTGAAGGTGGACGAGTGGGTGGCGCATTTCCCTGGGACTGTAAGTTGAAGTGAGAACCGAAGTTGTCAGTTTGTTGCAGCTGTTCGAACTGCTGTGTCGATGGTGGCTGGAAGCCTGGACGTAGTTGTGGGGGATTGGCGGCGTTGGCCAGCCCGTCAGCCAACGATTGGGACATCTCCATGGGATCATTCTGGGAGACCGGAGGGCCAAAAGGAAATGTGGAACCGTTGTTTGGTATTCGAGCCGAACCGTGCACCATGTTTGCAGGAAACTGAGGATTAGAGATGCCAACGAACGTGTTCTCGCCATGACCCATCGGTCTGGGACCAGATGCCTGTGAGGGGCCGGGAGCCGACATCATCATGTTAGCGGATTGGTGTTGTTGCGGGTGGCCGCCGGGACGTGGAGAAGAAGTTAGCGAAGAGGAATGGTGAGGATGTGGGACTGATTGTTGGAATGCGTTTTGTGCCATGGACTGCTGCAGGGATGGCTGTGCAAGACTGTTCATCAACTGTGTTTGGCTTCCTTGCCTGAGGGAGCCCTGGGGTACACCAGGAGGGTTTGATTGACGGCCCAGGATATCTGGAGACATCGATCCAGGCATATGACCTGGCAGACGAGGCATCATGGTTGGTTGACCTGGCTGACGCAGTTGGTTGGGCAGGGAGCCCTGTGGGTTCATGGCCATGTTCATGCTATTGACTGCCTGCTGGCTCGGGATCATGGATGGAACATGACCGTTCAGACCTTGAGGGTGCGACTGGGTCCGGCGTACCTGTATACCGTTCGCAGGGTGGTGAGGCTGGATAGGCATGCCTGGGAGCGCACCGAGGGCGGACATGTGAGTCGGGCCTGGGGCGGCTGCCGATGGATTGATCTGTGGATTCTGACCATGCTGCAAGGTGTTTTGCTGAGGCATTTGGTACCTCTGAGTAGACATCGGGAGGGAATTAGGATTGGCCTGGGCACCGCCTCCGAGAAGGGACATTTGGGGATTATTAGCATTGGCCATGAGGTTCATGTGGTTCGGAGGCTGTTGTTGCTGGCGGGGCTGTTGTTGTTGGGGTAGGAAGTGGCTGTTTGCGACGGGTGGGATTGGCGGCATGTTCTGCTGCCTGAGCATTTCGGACTGACGGACGTTCACGTTCATCTAATGCGTTTGACGTTGGAGCGACTGGAGACGCCTTGCCAAACAAGACAGCGGAGAGGGGCTGGGGTGGGGTATGACGGTAGATGCAAGCAGTGGGAGGGGGGCGTCGAGAGAAGCAGGAGGGGGGCGTCAGTTGGAGGAATTCCAGACAGATCGGCGACAGTCAGACCGAACAATGCACGACGATACACCTGACAATGCAAGATAAGTCTAGTCAAGCACACCTCCCGATAATTTTTAATGAATGGCCTGTCGTCGCTGTCGCTGTCGTTGTCGTCGCCGCGCCGTCGCACACTTGGACAAAAGCCTTTTGACTGGGATCAGGCTCAGACTCTGGGCGGTCCCTTCAATTGGTCGACGACACACACACCCAGCCCCATCCACGTGGCTTAAACTAAATATTTTATTATTTTACAAAAAAATATTATTCCTCTCCTCCTGGCAGCAACTGATGGTCCGCAAGTTCAAGCATCACGAACAGAAGCTCCTCAAGAAAGTCGACTTTCTAAACGTACGTGCAAAGCTCGTGGGGGGAAGGAGAAGACGCTGACCAGACGCAAAACAGTGGAAACAGGATGCCAACCTGCGCGAGATCAAGGTCATCCGTCGGTACCATCTCCAGGACAGAGAAGACTACCACAAGTACACTGCCCTCGATCGCCATTCAATTCTTCCCCAGCTGACCTCGGCCCAGATACAATAAACTATGTGGCTCGTTGAGGTCATTTGCCCATCGCCTCTCCATGCTTCCCGCACAGGATCCATTCCGTGCCAAAATGGAAGGCCAACTCCTTTCCAAACTATATGATATCGGCGTGCTCAACTCCCAAGCAAAGCTCAGCGACATAGAGAACAAATTGACCGTAGCCGCGTTCTGTCGTCGGCGCCTTGCCGTGTTCATGTGCATGAGCAAAATGGCAGAGACAGTCAGCGCAGTACGCATCCCCGTGCATCATGGCATCCTTCGAATTTGCGTTTAAACACGGACTTTACAGGCTGCAAAGTTCATCGAACAGGGACACGTTCGCGTTGGTCCGGATACAATCACGGACCCTGCCTTCCTCGTCACAAGGTGAGCCGTCCGTGGTTCGATTCTTGCCTCGTTCCTCAACCCACATGTGCAAGACACATGGAAGACTTCGTCACTTGGGTCGACACCTCTAAACTCAAGAGGACCATCATGACGTACAACGATGAGGCAAGTTCAGCCTATCTCGGTGTTAGAACGTTAATCTCTGACTACGTTCCGTCTCAGTTGGATGACTACGACCTGCTGTAGCGCTGGCACGGCCTCGGTACCGCTTGCCATAAAACACCACGCATGCGTCATCCACGGCCCTGCAGCGTGCATGCTCAGTCAGCCCGTCGGTCCGTTGTAGTCAGCCAATCCGTGGAAGGTATTACGAGAGAGGATTGGTACCGTTATTTTACAGTAACGTATGTAGTCTGCTACACTGCTTTGCGAGTCGGCAGACCAAACAGTGATAGAAGATAGATCTTCGCATACTATTGGGTATACTTTAGTAAGCACAAGAATCGCACTGACGCAACTGTTATTGTAACCTGGGACTATCCGACTAATACTCACAGGAAGGGAGGGACAGACACTGGCATGGTTGAAGAGAACCGACTGATACGGTGGACACTGAACAGGCAGTCACAATCCCCAGTCGGGGCGTAATAGAGGGGGGCGACGCGCACAGCATGCGGCAGGCGAACCTCAACTTGATCCTACTCAAACCGCAGCGACCGACCACCCCCTTCGGCTCCAGGAAAAGCACGCGCAATACTGTCCGCAGTAACTACCGCTACAACCAGCACGAGGTGACTGTCTCTCCATCGATCCTGAAACGCCATTCGGGCTGTCGGAAAGCACCCAAAAGCAATGAGTATGTTACAAAAATCCTATGAAATACGAGGAAGCTAGTTGCCGGCTCACAAATCGAAGATATAACACAGTCTCATCCCCTAACGCAGGGTTACTTCCAATTTAGTGATTGTTGAAATGCAGATTAGCCCCGAAGTGTGATGATCTCGTCAGGTTCATCAAACTGTCATCAACCCGAGAATGCTACACCACCAGGGCAGAGGTAATAACTCTTTGACCTCCACCATTTCTCCGCCGGTGGGTTCAGTAGACAGATGCAATCCCGCGTACTTCGATACTGTGCGCGTCTGGTGGTGAGTTGAACCTTGGAAGAGAGGGGGTAACGAGAGGGCGGACTGCCTTTCGAAAGCGGATGGTCTGGTATGCTGAAGTTACGGGTGAAATGTGTTCTTCAAATGCAGGTGGTAACGATACAGCAATGCTAATGGGTTCGGCACTTGGAGATAGCGACAAACCCTCAGTTTCGTCGAAATCATTGATGCTTGCAGGGGGCGTGTGTCATCGAGCACGATTTTCCTCTACAGATAACTGCATCGACAATGCATGCTCGTCGAATGGTGCACTAGATTCGACATTCCTGACAACCCACATGATGACACAGCTTTTAAAAGAGCGACCTCCCCAAGATTCGCAGCGAAAATATACGTAGTGTTGAAATGGGTCTCGCAAAGATTTTGATGAGTGCGAAGAATGGCCGTGAAATTGAGAACGTGAGTGGAAAGAACAAAAAGGAGTATTTGATGGCTTGGGAGTAAGAGAATGGGAACGGGAGGATGTCATATCACTGGATTTGTGAACGAGGACTTTAGGGGTCGCGTTAAAGCGGCGAGGTGATCAAAATTATTCTCACTCTCCCTCTCGATTTTCCGAAGGTGACTTTGAGCGTGCGCGAAGACAATCGGGTGTGTTTGCTGCCCAATGATTTGGTGGCGTGTGTTATCCATCGCTCACGGAGCCGTTCAAGATTCTCGCGTTCCTCGACAACTCTGATAACTTCCATCAGGAAACGACACTGAAACCAGACGAAACTGCGTACGGTGACAGACTAGGCAACGGTAGTTCCGCTTGACCACTTGACGGGAGCGGGCGACCAACCGAATGGAGATTTTGCCATTGACGGGATGTGATTTGCGACCAGGGTACTCAAGACTAGGCCAGGACGTGGTGGGGATAAACAGGCGTCGCCACTTCTACCGTCAGGAAGAATGAGAGATTGATATCAGGCTGACTGCCGGTAGCCGGGTCATGTTTCACCTTGAGATGCGTCGACGTCGGGGGAAAGACAATCATGTTACGCCGATTTTGGAAGCCGTCAGAAACATATCTTTTCTCCTCTTCGCCGGACGCGCCAGTTTCTGGTACTGGGTTGGCGCAATGTCGCTCTGGCCACGGAGGGCAGGTTTGGAACCGAGAAAGACGACCGAAGCATCCCAACAGGTGGCAGGCCTACGCCGCCGAGCGGCCGAATTTCGTCGGCACTTCGCATTTAAGACAGATGGTTATTGAGGCAGAACGACAGTCGTGGACGTACTAAACAGTGAACGCGCTGCTATGCGATGAACTTGGCATCCGCTCTGTTCGGGAGGACTCACATGCTATCAGGCGCTCACCTTACCATGGCAGTGCACAGCTGCTTACACCCTTATCGATAGGCGTGGTGATATCGACCGACACAAGTCTGCAAAGCCCGCAGCTCCACACCCCTTCACACTTGTCTGCTATCATTGTTCTCTGCCCACTGCCTCTCTGGACGTTCCGAAACTTCCTTTTTAATTGTTGATTCTTCATTCCTGCATCGTTCATGGCTCCTGGGTCTTTCGGCGCATTATGGTGTTCATGGAAGCGGCGGCCTCTGAGCAGCGGTGTGATTGTTCCACAAGTGGTTATCGCTCCCACTGGAGTCGCCCAAACAGGTACGCTCTACTAGCTAGGGGAAAAAATGCGCTTCTGTGTAGACCAAAGTTAACCTACCTGTGTCTGCCCCAGGCAACGCAAATAATATTGCTCCTGCATCAGCTGAAGGGATACTCGAGGGCATGTGATTTTCTTGTAATGGTGGCACGACGTCTAACATCAGTAATTGGTTACAGCCCCTGCTTATCGCCTGAATCCTGATGAAGCTAGAGACCATGTCAATCGCATCCGTCGTTTTCGCATCCTTATCATGGGCAGAGCAAATTCAGGCAAAACATCTGTCTTGCAGAGGATTTGTAACACTACAGATCAGCCAGAAATTTTTGATGGGGAAGGAAGGAAGATATGTGGAATACATGGTAATTTCTTGTGCTTTTTCAATGTGATTGGGTATGTTCAGGTTGATCCTAGTGTAATTCAAGGTTCGCTGCGGGTGAGATCATCCTCCAAGATTGCATACAACTTGCCATTGATTGTATTCAGCATGGACACCATGACATTGAGAATGAGTTGGTGTTTAAGAGCAATCCTCACTTTGTGTTTCATGACTCCTGTGGTTTTGAAGCTAGCAGTATATCAGCATTCAACCAAATGAAGGAATTTGTAATGGATCATGCTAGGACTCCCAAGCTGGAGATGTGAGTACATGCTATCTGGTAAGAATCTCCTAACTGACATCCTAAGTGAAGTGAAGTGTTCCTCATGAATTGATCATTCAGGTATTGCATTCCATTGAGTGATACCACCAGGATGGTCACAGCTACTGAAAGGAAGTTTTTTGATGGGTGTGACACAGGCCATGGTATGTCTGTACTATGTCTTATCATGCATACTTATGGGAATTGAGGGTTCCTACAGTGCCTGTGATTGTGCTGTTAACCAAGGCAGACATCTTGGAATTAGATGCTAGGAAGAGATTGAGGATCCTGAATTAGAGGTGGATTGGGCACAGGTTGCTGAGGTACAAAAGAGGATTCTGGATGAGAATCTTGCAAAGATCAAGAGGTATTTGAATGTTTTCAGGTTTCAGCCTTTTGGCTTTCTGCCACTGACAGGGAAGTGCTCTATCATTGCCTTGACATGTAGCAGAGTTAATGAGAGGTCACTGCAGATATGCATAAAGAAGGTGCAGATTGTACTGCCCTGCTGAAATGTACAACAAATGCCCTGAATGAAGAAAACCTTCAAATGCTTCTTATATTGACTCAGCAGTCCAATTTAACACTGTGTATTGAATTTACTGTAATGAAGTAAGTATTAAAGCCGAAGCTCTGACATATACTGACATTATGAAGGACACTGAAGGGATGCATGGAGCAGAGATTACATCATAGAGAGCCAACAAAATTGGCAGCTGCTCTGGCAACTTGGTTTCCACATGTAAAATAAGTTTTATGTGTGGAGGTGAATGTACATGTGCTGATGTGCCTACTTCCATCCTCTGGGGGGGTGATAGGAGGTGGGTGGAGCCATAGCATGTGGTGGTGTATGCATGTTGACCATGCTTGCTCACACCTGTGTTGAATTGGGTTGTTAGCAAGTGAGTAGAGTTGTGGTTCCATAGCAGGTGATTGTGGATGCATGCTGACCATGTTTGCTCCTGTCTTGGGTTGATAGCCAGTGAGTGGAGTCAATGGTGGTAGTGGATGTATGCTAACTATATTTGCTGCCTTTCTTGTGGACTTTGGTTGATAGCATGTGAGTGGAGCCAAACTGGGCAGTGGTGGGTGCATCCTGACCAAGTTTGCTGCCACCAATTTGCACTTGGGTCAATAGCCAGTGAGTGGAGTTGTGATTGTTGGTGGTGGATGGATGCTGACCATGTTTGCTCCCACCCTTGTGGACTTGGGTTGATAGCTTGTAAGTGGAGTCATGGTAGATAGTAGTGGATGGATGCTGACCATGTTTGCTCCCACCCTTGTGGACTTGGGTTGATAGCTTGTAAGTGGAGTCATGGTAGATAGTAGTGGATGGATGCTGACCATGTTTACTGCCACCCTTATGCACATGTGTTGATAGGGAGTGAGTCATCACAGGTGGTGGTGGCTCCATGCTGACCATGTTTACTGCCATCCTTGTGCACATGTATTGATAGGGAGTGAGTGGAATCATGGCAGGTGGTAGTGAGCATGCTGACCATGTTTTCTCCCAACCTTGTGGACTTGGGTTGATAGGGAGTGAGTGGAGTCATGGCAGTTGGTGGATGCATGCTGACCATATGTGTTCCCACCTATGTGGACATGGGTTGACAGCAAGTGAGTGGCATTGTGGCAGGTGGTTGTAGATGCATGCTGACTATGTTGTATCCATGTTCACATGGGTTAACAGCAAGTTAGTGAAGTCATGGCAGGTGGTAGTGGATGCATACTGACCATGTTTGTTCCCACCCATATGGACTTGGGTTGATAGTCTGTAAGTGGAGTCATAACTGTGGTTGTAGATGCATACTGACCATATTTGCTCCCACTTTGGGTTGATAGCCAGTGAGTGGGATCATAGCAGGTGGTGAATGTATGCTTACTATATTTGCTCCCATCCATGTGGACATGAATCAACAGCAAGTGAGTAGAGTTGTGGCAGATGGTGATGGATGCACATTGACCATATCTGTTCTCATCTTGGGTTGACAGCCAGTGAGTGGAGTCATGGTAGGTGGTGAATATTTGCTGACATGTTTGCTCCCACCCTTGTGCGCATGGGATGATAGCAAGTGAGTGGTGTCATGACAGGTGGTGGTAGATCCATGCTGACCATGTCAAATCCCACCCTTGTGGATATGGGTTAATAGCTGGTGGGTGGAGTTGTGGCAAGTGTGATAGATGCATGTTGACCATGGTGTTTGCACCCATCTTTGATTGATAGCCAGTGAGTAGAGTCATGGCAGGTATTGGAGGATATGTCACCATTGTTACTAAAATGTTCTGGGTTTGGCTTGATAGGAGGTATGTTTTTTTGTGCACAACTAAGGGTGTTTTAAAACCTTGTATAGTTTGTGAGTGCATTTTGTGCATACTTGCAGAAGGTGCCAATGACCTACTTTCAGGATGTAAGTGCCCCCTTATGGAGTTGGCTCTCAACCTTATCCTTCTCCATGCAACCATCAGCATGTCAGTTCCTCTCAAATTGAGTTGTTGCTCCCCCTAATTACTTTTTACAGCATGTATGAGTGCTCAATTCAATATTGGTAGAGTTACCAATGATATTTGTAGATGGTTTGTATCTATGTTTCTCACCAATGTTGAAGTCATGACAGCCATGACATATTTCAGGTGGTGAGTTTCATTATCTCTTTGGTTGTCATTCATTCTACAAATACCACAACTACCATTGCCACAGCTTCATATTCCACACCAATCAGCTTCTTTCACAATGCCTACACTGTCAGCATCCTTGCAATCTCCAATGAGATATATTATGGAACATGGCATTGGTGAGTTATGTTTTCCTTCTCTCTTTAAGACATGTACTCATCATTGCAGGATCTATTTTGGTGTTTGAGTATTTGTACTTCTTGTTGCAAGTCAATCAGGGAAGTCATCATAATGTTAAAAAATACTTGACTTTGGCTGTCAAGGAGTAATGGATGTAAGGTGTCCAAGCTAGAGTTATTCATCTTATTGAAGTGGCTCTTGAAGAACATGGTGATAATGTAGAGGCTTTATGTCCCATACTTGTTGGTATTGCACAGGCCAATCAGATGTGTAAGCTATGGCTTCTTTGTGGGTTTGACATGCTCAACTGGTACTTTTCAGCAAAGAAGCTGTTGAAATAGGGGAAATATTTAAATGTCTGGTTTATCAAGTGCTTGTATTGTCAATCCATTTGTTCCATTCCATGATGCATCCTCACACCTGCTGGATTAGTGTTACAGATGATCTCTTTCAAAATGCTAGTGCATCCATCTGCCTTGAAGGACTTCAGTGGTTGAGGGTGTGTTGCAAAAGATGCATCTCTTTTGTTGATCCATCATGTGCTCTTTGTTATATATATCAACCACAGCTACATGCATCCATGTCCATATGAACTTTATTTGCCTCCCCTCACCAATTTGTTTGCTGAGAACATCTGAGAATCAGTGCTTCATAAACATCAGTATTATCCACTTACACATGCAATGGTCCCTGATGACTTTGATAATAGCTTTGCACAAACCATCCACATCACCATTATTGTCAAGAAAAACTGTGGTGACAGCTTTGGAAATTGAAGTCTGTATATTAGAGCTTTTTGTATTCCTCCACAGCCAGTGGCAATGCCTCCTCCCACAGATAGTGTCCTTGCTGCATTAAAAAGTAACAATGCTCAGCAACAAGCAAGCATCCTAGAAGAGTGAGTGAACCTTTCACAGAGGATAACAAATCCATACCAATGGCATGTTCAGCTATGGACTGGACAGTTGGGAACTTCTCCAACAAAGTGACATCCCCAGGTAAAGGTGGCATTGGGATATCAGCATCCACTTCAAATTTGGACTGTGATTGTACATGTTTGCCTTTGACAAAGGAAGATAGCAACTGAGCACTTACAAACTAAAATTTTTGATGGCATAGATGTCAGAAATACAACCACATCATGAATAGGAAATCAAGGTGGCTTCTGGCCCTGTGAGTATGCCTACCTCCTGAGGTCACACCAAGAGTGCAATAGACAATGGTAATCAGACTGTGCACTGAATCAGCCATGCAATCACTCACATTCTGTTATAGTGGCATCAGGAGAGAAAGTCAGTAGATATCCAGGCAACATGCCCAAGTCACTTACAAGCTATGGGTGAAGTGAGACAAGAAGGAAAGGAGTGAAAGTAATGAGGAAGGTTCCAACATCTCCATCTCTCTAAGTTTGCTCACATTCTGCAATATTATCAACATGATGAATAGAAGTGATTGGTCACCAGAGATCCAGCTAAACATGCCAGGAAATCATGTACCTGCTGCAAGTGAGGCCATTCAACAGTCATCCAGCCAAATATGCCATGACATTACTTACCCACTGTTGTACCACCAACATGAAGAGTACACATGAGGCCATTCAGCACATATGTATGTAGCTGAAGACATCAAGAGATCACTCACATCCTGTCATACCACCAATGTAAAGATTGCAAGTGGGGCCATTCAGGAGTGATCCAGCCAAAGATAATGTTAAATAACTCACATCCTGTCATGCCACCAACATGGAGAGTAGAAGTGATGCTATTCAACAGAGATCCAGCTAAACATCATGAAATCACTCACCTCCTGCCATGCCACCAACATCAAGAGTGCAAGTGAAGCCATTGAATAGACATCCAACTAAATATATCATTAAATCACTCACATCCTGTCATGCAACCAACATGAAGAGTGCAAGTGAGGTCATTGAGCATACATCCAGTTAAATAATAATAATCCATGAAATCACTCACCCACTATCATGCCACCAACATGAAGAGTGCAAGTAGCACCATTCAGCAGAGATCTAGCTTGTCATTACACCAATATAAAGAGTACAAGTTATGTCATTCATCAGATACCCAACTAAACATGCCATGAAATCACTCACCCCCTATCATGCCACCAACACAAAGAGCACAAGTGGCACAATTCAGCAGGGAGTGAGAACCAGCTAAATATGTCATGGAATTACTCACCCACTGTCATATCACCAAGTGAGGTCCTTCATCAGACATCCAGCTAAACATGCAATGAAATCACTCACCCCCTGTCATGCCACCAATATGAAGGGTGCAAGTGAGGCCAGTCAGCAGACACCCAGCTAAAGATGTCATGGAATCACTCACATCCTGTCATGCCACCAACATGAAGAATGCAAGTGAGGCCATTCAGTAGACATCCAGCCAAACATGCCATGAAATCACTCACATACTGTTATGCCACCAACATGAAGAGTAGGGTGAGGTTATTCAGTGAACATCCAGTTACATATGCATATATCATGAAATCACTCACCCCCTGTCAAGCCACCAGGGGGAGGAGTACAAGTGAGGCCATTCAGCATGCATCCAGCTGAATATACCATGAAATCATTCACCTCCTGCCATGCAACCAACAGAAGAGTGCAAGTGACACCATTCAGCAGAGGTCCAGTCAAATATGAATATGCAATGAAATCACTCACCCCCTGTCATGCCACCAACATGAAGAGCAAGCAGTGCCAATCAGCAGACATCCAGTCAAACCAGCCATGATACTGCTTACATACTGTCACACAACCAATGCAAGTGAGTCCAGTCAGTTAATTCAATATGCCATATGGTTACTCACATCCTGGTAATAAGTGTAAGTAACAACAGAATAGGAGTATTATTGACCCTTTATGTTGGAAGAATTTGGGAACTCACCATACAATTTGGAAACCAGCTCAGCAGAGAATATTCAAGCCTTTTCACATCCAGTTCAAGGCTGCCCATAAGTCCTAACTGTATTTGTCATCTCAAAGTCCTTCAGAACTCATCAGTATCTATCCTACCATATAATTGCTTACTTACTTCTGTACAGCATACACAACACACAGTGCAATGCTTGACTGTTGTGTTGATATAAGCAACTTTTGTAAACCTTCCTCATTCAAAACATCTGCTGTGCATTTCATCAAAGCACTGGAGTCTGCATTTTCTTGATGCATATCTGCCCCAAGGAGTTTCTAGCAGCCCATCCCTAAGTGAAGAAATGCCCACTCTGAAGTGACAAATATCCTCTAGGTGGAAATTTGCACTTATCAAGCTCATTTTTTATATGTGCAAGCCACTTTTCCAACAATCCCCTTTCCTTTTCAGAAACCTTTTCCTGTGTCACTTCTATGCCTTCATCTTCAAGTTCTTGAATGGCATCAATGTTCAAAGCATCCACTTTTGTCAACAATACTATCACAGGAACTAAGCCAACTCTCAGTTACATGGCAGCTATATCTGGTCTGACCAAGAATACTTACCATATCCTGTGTCACACTCATTGAAGAATTTCTCCTCAGCAGCAATTACTGTCCTGCAGCTCTCAGTCATAGGGATGCAGTACCTAAATTGATCTGTCACCTCAGTCTGAAGCCACTCACAATGCAGTCCTTACCAGATAGCATGGATATGCTTATTCACACTCCTTGCCATGGCTGCATGGTCAACTACAAAGTTCTTCATCTGGTCAAACTGCTGTGCAGTTCCCACTTTGAACCCACAGGAGTCATGGAATACAAAACCTGGGTTTCCCTGAAAAACTAGCTCATGCTCAATACTATGGTAGCCACACTGGAAGCACTGAGCATCAATACAAATGTCCAGTTAAAATGGCAACTTACTGTCGAAGTGCCTCACAGAATGATATCCTTAATCTGAAAATCATTAGAAATGTATCACCAACCTGATGGGACTTTACCTTGTTTCCTTTCCCATCAAAAACTTCCAGCATATCTATATCAGATTTCAAGACCTTTTGGAGGATGGTGGTTTTGCCTGCATTTGCTCTGTGTCAAGTCTGGGCCTACTCTGACCAACTCTGATGCTAGGCAAGGGCTGGGGAGAGGTTCAGAAGGAAGTCTGACAGAAAGAACTGAACTCCAACTGGTGAAGTGTTGGCAGGAATGAAGTCCACTGAGATAAAGGTGGAGCAGAGTGAGGGCATTGTGTTTAGCTTGTGTGCTACCCCCTTGCATGATCTCAGCCCTCATATTTCAGAGGTGTTGGAGTTTATCACCTTTACCTTAGTTGTGGTTCACTGAGCACAGCATTATGTAATCCAAAAGCGGACACTTAGCAGTTTATTTTTTCCTTACTGCACCTCAGCTTCAACCAACTTGAAGTCTGAGGTGGGACTCCTTCCATTCATTATATTGGAACACTTACTTACCTACCTACAGTATATTCCTCTCCATAGGTAGTTCATTGTTTAAGCTTCAACCAACTTGAAGTCTGAGTATATTCCTCTCCATAGACTTGACAATCCTGCAGCACATTGTGAGGAATCCACATTCCCTGGACGCATAAGCCCCTATCATTAACCATTCTGTGACTACTGTTATGTCCACTCCCCTCTCGCATTCACCGTTGTTCATGCGCTACCTTCCCACGCCCTCACTCCCTCTCGCGCAATGCTATACCCACAGCTGCTGTGCTCCAGTTGTTGTTTTTCCTCGGACTCTTTCTCTTATCACGGTCTCTATTCCTTTAGTGCTTGTAGTATACCCTCGGCCTCTGTTTTGGCCTGTCTTCTGTGTATGCACTGTCGTGCAGCTTTCCCTTACTGTACCCTGTCTTACTTAGGTTCTGGGTTTGTCTGGACTATAAAGCCCTGTACTTAGGTACAGAATGATACCTTTTGGCACTCAGAAGGTCACCACAAGTTTCCTTTACACTTTGTCTATACTGCACGTCTCACATTCTGCTGTGCACGAACTACATATACCACTTGCACTGCTCACATCGCCAGTACTATTCCGCAGACCACGCTGCACATGTCACGAACCACTACTGCTACAAAGCACCAGGTCTCACCTTCTAGTCTTGACAGTCCAGAATCCCTTGAGACAAGCAATTCGTTCCCTTCATTTTTTTATTGTTGTTATCTAAGCCATCTAGCTCGTATTATACAGCTACTTGGACTTTTCCTACAACTGGAGCCCACCGTGAGGGATTCTGCTGTTGCTTCCAGAAGGTTGCTCAGGTGCACCACCAAACACACCAAACTAGAAAATTTATGCCTGCACTTTCGCAATCTCAACCTGTCAGAAGACTCTGACATTTTCCACCCTGTTTCACCCGTAACACTGGATCATGCGCAATTACCTGCTGACATTCCATGGGTACTACCCACGATCACTCCTCCTGATATCTCAGCAGATCAGATATCTGCCGCATCAGATCACCTAGATCTCACTGCCCCTGATTTTCCCAGTGGCTTTATCCACTCGACTCCCTGAAGGCCCAAAACCCTGCCATCACCTTTAACACCTGTCACATCATCTGATTCACCATCACCAACACCCTCTTTTTCCTGTCTCTTTGATGCCTCCGAATCTATACCCAGACTCTCAGTTCCATCCACCACACTGCCATGACCACTCACTCAGTCGCAGACCACCCATCAGCCAATTAGTAACCCACCAACGCTTCTGCCAGCTCGCTCATGCACTATACCAACTGCTTCGCACCCGCAACCAATACCCGTTCCATCCATTACCAATCCAGCACCACCACCACAGGTTAACCCACCAATGGCTAATCCTCAGTTTCAGATGCCGCTCTGCGGAACACAAAACTCACCTAAATTTAGTGGAGATTCTCCCATGCAGCTTCCGCACTACCTCGAAGACATCAACTTCCTTGGTACTCTCGCTGCTCTTGATGACTGTGGCAAGATCAGAGCTGCAATCTGCTATGCTGACCTCGAAGAAGCCAAGGTCTGGCAAATGCTCCCAGAAGCCGCTCCCACAGCCGATGACTGGGATGCCTTCGTA
Organism: Pisolithus orientalis; assembly: GCF_024613125.1. NCBI lineage: Eukaryota > Fungi > Basidiomycota > Agaricomycetes > Boletales > Pisolithaceae > Pisolithus > Pisolithus orientalis. Next base: position 2,233,930 of record NW_026260782.1, on the reverse strand, counting down.
GTAGCTGTTAAGGGTTTGTACCCTGGCTGCGAGGGTGACGACTGCTACTGCCATGCAGACTTGCAGTACCTTGTCGAAGAATATCAGTCCAAGCCTATGTGGAACCAGGATGACCTCGGAGAATACCAGCGGAAATTCGCTAAGATTTCTGCCCTGCTCATTAAAACTAAAAAGCTTGCAGAGACAGAACGGGATTCCATGTTCCTGAATGGCTTCCCGAGGGCCATCACAGATCATATTCGTCATCGACTCTCTATAGTTCGCACCAACCTCCACCCTGATGATCCATACCCACTTGCAGAAGTCGTCAAAGCTGCCAAGTTCCTTCTGACAGGATCCACTCTTCATAGCATGGTACTGACAATGGGTACCGCAGCCTCGCCAGCTGCACCTCCCTCGTTGGCTTACATGCTGCAGGTGCCACCTGCTAGTACTGTTGTTAAACAGGAATGCAACTTCCAGATGCAGCCTCCACCACAGCAACGCAGACCCAGCTGCGGCTTCTGTGCAGACCCCAACCACTGGACAAGGATGTGTGTGCTCATTGAAGTTTATATCCATGCTGGTAAGATCACGAGAGGTACAGACAACTGTCTCTATCTGGCAGACAGGAGCCGAATCCCATGTTTCCCTGAATGTAACTCACTGAGAGAGGCTGTTGACCATGTCATGGCTGACAGAGACCAGGCCAGCACGTGTGCTGTGACTCCTGCTGCTCCGTGCAAGGCACCGCTAACCTCTTCTGCATTGCTCATCCTGAAATTGACATGCAGTTGGAAATCCTGCCTTCTGCCTTCTTAAACACTGTCCAAGATGCTGATGAACCTGTTGCAGACTTAGCCGACCCTGACTTCCAAGCATATGTCGCTCAAGCTTGGGCTACCTACCAAGCGGATAAAGGTAACAAGGGAGCAGTCATTCCCTGCAGAAAGAAAGCCTGCTTCGACGGAGTTGAAATCACAGCTCAACCTGTGGCATGTCCTGCCAACCCTCCACAAGTCGACCCACGTGCAGCCACTGTTGAAGAGGAAATCATTTCCCCTGGTGTTCAAAGTTCACATGCCGCTTGCCAGGCATCCAATCCCTCTACACCTGCAGCAACGTCCACCACTATGAAACCATATGTTCCTCCAACTAGTCCAGCTCCAACGCCTGCGTGCAAGGTTCCTGTTCCTGCGGCAGTTGTTCCGTTGCAGACACTGTACCCAGCATCTCGCAATCAAAACCAGTATCGTTACTCATTCCCACTCGAAGACAAAGCCATGCCCAAGCATATTGTGGAGCGCATACTTGAAACCAGCATTGCCATGCCAGTCAAAGAATTATTTGCAGTAGCCCCAGAGTTTCACAAACAGTTCAGAGACATCACCATGGCAAAACATGTCACCACAAATGAGATTGAGGTAGTTCATAGCAACAATGAAGAAGGAGTACAAGTGAATGAACTGACCAGCTGTGATCCTCAAAGAACCGCATGTGAATATGGAGACCATGTTATCTGCAGTGATGATGGCTCCATTGTAGCTCACCACACTCTGCTGCTCTGCTGCATCGAAGCCAAGGTCCCCGGGACCGATGTCACAATCAACTGCGTACTAGATTCTGGTTCAGAAATTGTCACCATGCCCAGGCATGTTTGGGAAAAGATCGGGCCTCCATTGCGCTGCGATCATCTCATGACTATGACATCTGCTAACATGTCTAAAGACACTACTGTAGGTGTACTAGAGAACCTGAAACTCGACTTCAGCACCGGGCCAGTCATGCTACAGGTTCAAGTAATTGAACATGCCAACTTTGACATGCTCCTTGGATGTCCATTCATTTGCCTTATGAGTGTGGTAACAAATGATTATCCCGATGGCAGACAGTGGATCACTCTCCAAGACCCAAACAATGGCTGTGAGTACACTGTGCCCATGTGCCTGTGGCATGAGGGCTGTCCACACTGCAAATGTGGCAAGCACTGCCGTAGTCACCAGAGTATAGTTGAATGGGGTTTTTGAATATCAATGATCCACCAAGCAGTTGGGGAGAGCCTACTAAAACATCCTGTTTCCTATTTAGCTGCTGTTATCTGTTCCTCAGTCCTACAGTATCATCACTAGCTTTCACTTCTACAAACTTCCCTTTGCCCATGGCAATCATACCGTGGAACATACCCACTGGAATACCCTTGCCTGCTTTTGCTTTCCTCTCTTCCACTCAGACAATACTAAACCCCTCTGCTATAGCTGCATTCGGCAGCATTTATCAACTAGACCCTGAAGTTCGCACTCTCGTTTACAAGCCAGTTGCCAAGAAGGTTCAGATGGTACCTGCCCTGATGGCAGAAGAATACCGCATCGTGTGCAGCCTGCCTGACAACCCGCTCACTGGTCTCCAACCACTTCCAACCCATCCACCAGACTTCGCTCCAGGCATCTGCTTCACTGCTGAACGGGCCACAGAACTTGACCTCAATCCTGCAGATTGGCTTTGGCCAGAAGAACTTAAACTCATAACTTGGCTCGTTTCGGTCCATGAGCTTGCATTTGCTTGGGACATTACAGAGCGCAGACACCTAGATGAATGCTATTTTCTGCCAGTAAAGATTCCTACAATTCTGCACATGCCTTGGGTCCAATGCAATATCCCTATCCCGAACATGATACATGCCCAAGTCATAGACATGATTAAAGATCGCATCAAGTCCGGCATGTATGAACCTTCTACAGCGGCTTACCGCTCCCACTGGTTCTGCGTAGTAAAGAAAGACGGAAAGTCTCTTCGCCTTGTGCATGACTTACAGCCCCTGAATGCAGTGACCATCCGCAATGTGTCCATTCTGCCCTTTGTAGAACATCTCGCAGAATCCTTTGCCAGGTACGCAGTATATGTGATGATGGACCTCTACTCCAGGTATGACCAGTGTGCACTTCACATGGATTCCCACAACCTCACCACTTTCAGTACCCCACTTGGGCCGCACCAGCTTACTACCCTGCTGCAAGGTCATGCGAACGCAGTCCAGGTATACCAGGGAGATACTGCATTTGTTCTCCAGGATGAGATCCCACATCATACCTTGCCCTTCATAGATGACGTCCCCGTAAAATCCGAGACCACCTGCTATCAGCATGCAGACGGGTCCTATGAGACTATCCCAGAGAATCCTGGGATTCGGAAATTTATCTGGAACCACTGTATAGTCATTAACTGTATCCTTCAGTGTTTGCAGAATGTCGGAGCCACCGTCTTGGCAAAAAAGTTTGTACTAGCTGCTCCATCTGCAGTGATTGTTGGCCACAAGTGCACCTTTGAAGGTCACATTCCTGAAGAAAGCAAAGTGCAGAAGATCTGCGACTGGCCTGAGTGCCGCAACCTGACTCAGGTTCACACTTTCCTTGGTGTCTGCAGTGTGCTACACATCTTCATCAAAGACTTCGCCAAGATTGCATGGCCACTAGTCGCGCTCACACAGAAAGATGTACCATTCACATGGGACGAGCTGCAATGTGCTGCCATGCAACGACTCAAGGATGAAATTGTAAAGTCCCCCACACTCCAAAGAATTGACTACGAGTGCAGTCGTGAAGTAATTCTAGCAGTAGACACATTGGTCATCGCAGTTGGCTACATCCTCTACCAGCTCGGCAAAGATGGCAGACGGTACCCGAGTTGCTTTGGATCCATCACCCTCAACGAAGTGGAAAGCCATTACTCCCAGGCCAAGCTTGAGTTGTACAGTCTCTTCCGTGCAGTATGCATATACATCTTTGGTCTCACTAACTTCACTGTGGAGGTAGATATGAAGTATATTAAGGGCATGATAAATAACCCAGATCTGCAGCCTAACACGACGATCAATTGCTGGATCGCTGGTGTCCTCCTTTTCTCGTTCAAACTCATCCACATTCCCGCAGACAGGCATGCTGGCCCTGATGGCTTATCCTGCTGTCCATGGTCAGAGCTCGACCCGCCCGAGGACAATGACCATGAGGATTGGCTAGACCGTTTTTACTCTTTCTCTACACAGGTTGTCAACGACCACCCACCTCCTATGTCACTTTCCAATGAAGATCACCATTCCCTACCGCCACCTGCTTACCATCAGGCAAGCCTCCCACTGCCTGCATCCTTCTATTTTGCATTCTCTATGACTGCTGATGCTAATAACCCTTCCGATACCCCTGAAAACCCTGCCATTCTGTGATCCATGAAGGCTCGGGCATGCGAAGCAAAGATAGAAATGATCTGTGCATTCCTTGCGACCCACAAGCGACCACCTGACCTTACTGATGCGCAGTACTCATCTTTCTTCAACTCAGCTGGCCACTTCTTCCTCCTAGATGGAAGTCTATGGCGTAGAGAACTGCATGGACAGCACCAGCTAGTTGTTGATGAATCCAAGCAGTATCATCTCATCAAAGAAGCGCATGATGACCTCGGACACAAGGGTGTGTTCATGGTCTGCATGCACCTTCTCCTTCGCTTCTGGTGGCCTCTTCTTGTCGAAGATGTGAAGTGGTATGTCCACACTTGTCATGAATGCCAGATCTGCCAGACACAGAAGCTTCATATCCCCCCCGCTGTACCCATGATAGGGTGCCTGTTTCATAAAGCTCACATTGACACGATGCTGATGCCCAAAGCCAGTGGCTACCGCTACATAGTACAGGCTCATTGCACGCTCACCTCTTATCCTGAATGGCATATGTTGCACACAGAAAATAGTACCATGCTTGCATCCTTCATCTTTGAGGATGTCCTATGCTGCTGGGGTCTGCTCACCGAGATTGTCACTGACAATGGTCCCACGTTCATCCAAGCCTTAGATGCCCTAGCTGTGCAATATCATATCCGCCACATCTGTATCTCTCCTTACAACTCTCAGGCTAATGGCATTGTAGAGTGTTGCCACTATGATGTTTGCAAGGCTATCATGAAGAGCTGTGAGAATGATGATCACTGCTGGCACACCGTTGTGCATTCTGTCTTCTGGGCCGAGTGGGTCACCATTTTGAAATCCATGGGTCTATCCCCTTATTTCATGGTACATGGTGTCAAACTGCTGTTCCCATTCAACCTTGCCAAGGCTACTTTCCTTTTACCCCTGTCCCGTGATGATGCGACACCACTGACTACCACAGAACTGATAGCTTGGCAAGCACACCAGTTACAGAAGCATCAGGATGACTTAGACCAGGTCCACAGCAATGTCCTCCGTGCATGCTTCCAGTCTATCCAGCAGTTCAAAACCGCCTTTCAGCATCGCATTAAAGACCATAACTTTGCTCCTGGCACTCTTGTGCTTGTTCGCAACTCCTGCATAGAGAAAGAGCTGAACCAGAAGACAAAGCCACAGTACACTGGTCCCATGGTTGTCCTTCATTGGACCACTGGGGGTTCATACCTGCTGGCTGAGCTGGATGGCTCCATCTCCAAACTCTGCTTTGCTGCATTCCGCTTACTTCCCTACCACCCGTGGTCCCAGACCTGTGCAACTGTGACTTGCATTACTGGGTTGGATGATGAGGAGCTAGACCACCTGCTTGAGGAAGCTGAGGATGACCCCACTGATGATGATGTGGAGGCTTTTTCCACGAACAGCTGACTATCTGTCTCTTCCAGTATCCACAGTTTGTCCATCACACTATTCCCCTGTACCCTCTTCTCCCACGATACCCATACCTCTTTCCGTGGCCTCGCCTGCCTCCCCACGGCTTCTTCTACTACACTTGTTCCTTCTCCCATGCTGACTGGGGACAGTCAGCATTCAAAGTCCCCTGCAGGGGTGACCAGCATACCACTTGATCCACCCGATATCAGACATAGTTCATTTCCTTTTATCTGTTTTACCCCAGGTTTCGTCCAGAGACCTCTATTCCACCCCAGGTTTCATCCAGTGATTCTACTGATAGCTAGTCCCCGCTCAAAAAACATAAAAACCGCTTACAAAAAGTCCAAAACCGTCCAGAAAAATAACAAAACACTGAATAAGTATATAGCCAAAACAATGTCTCTCCTATCTCTCTTACTAGTCTTGCTGATACCGTCTTCGGCCACTCTATACTGCATATACTTGCAACCACCCTGCACATTTCCTCTTCGATCGCACAGTCAGCGTGCACCCCTTGATTTATTTTTCTTTCAATTCTCCTTCCATCTCCTTACAATTGATACACAAAGACCATCCCAGCTACCCAATAAACAGTCCCTTCACTTCCTCTTCAAGAATCCATCACATCCTACCATCAAGATTGTTTCATGAGGACATACCACTGAGAGAAGTTGAAAGTCACACAAAGAAGACAAGTCGGGCGGTACCCCATGCACCATATCTCACCACAGCTGCACTTCCCCATGGCTCATCTTCAAGCATGTCCAGTCATTCGCAACTTCGCACAGAAGCAAGCAAAGCAGTATATTTAGTGCAGTATGCACTGACATGTGGATGGGACAGTACAATAAATCTGAACTAACTATAAACATTCTTATTCCACCCCAATCTTCTCCAGAGCTTCAGCAAGTTGATCGACATGCACCTGCAGGCAAAGGTATGCAGCCTGCGACTCCACGGCCTCAGCGACTGCAACAGGTCGGCCACAACCTTGGCATCGAGCCGGCTACACACTGGTGCTTTCCCCTTCGCATGCGTGTGGCTTTCGACCACCTTGACTTCGTCATCATTGTCATCATCGTCTATGACTCTCTTGGATGAGCTTGCCTTCGCAGTCTTCAAGGCCCATGCTGCTAGCCATTAACTTCACACCTCCTGAGGTGGGGTTGTTACTTACTGACCGATGCACCTGCCTGTGCCTTCTTTCCCATGGCCTTTGTCAACTTCTTGCACCCCTGCTTCATTTGCACACAGCCATCGCACGTCTGCCCAACAGGTCTGATGCAGGCTGTCTTCTTCACCATGCACCACGCACATGGGACCTTGTGGAGGATCGAGCCAGGAGGAACGATGATCTTGGGCTTGTCCTTGTCTTCGCTCTCTGTGACAGTCTGCCACAATCGCTTTGGACTTCAGTGTCAATTGTTACCACAACCTTCCATCCATGCACTTGCCTTCTGCACCAGACAGGACACCACCTCTATGTGCAACATCTTCTCTGTTGCTGCAGGCACTGCGACGCTTGCACCTGGCCCTCCAGTCTCCTGCGCGTTCTCATCCCCCATCTGGACATCCTGCTCGGCCCTTGCATGCACTTCGGCCTCCTCCACCGTCCACCGCTTGTAGACATTGTCCACTTCGGCCAGTATAGGCACTTCTGCTGCGTCCACCCTTACCGTGATGCCAAGCTCCTTCCCATGCTCAACCAACGGCATAAGCATAGCCTAGAAATGAATGTGATCAGCCTCTGTGCTACTGTACTGCTGATGCACATTCATCTCACCATCTTCTCCTCCCAGCGTTGCAGCCACATTGTCTTCTCCTCTTGCATTCCTTTGTCATCCTCAGGGAAACACCTTGCTTCAGCCACGAGGATAGCCAATGCAGCTGTGATTTGCTGTTGCAGGTTGGCCTTCTCCGCTTCGACCAGGTCAGGGGTGGCTGTGCATACGAGTTGGGAGAGACGAGGGGCACAGTTAGCTGACATGGTTAGAGCGATGGGGGGATTGATGATAAAGGGGGAAAGAATCAAATCGATGTGAAGGTTTGAGCTGCGCACTAACAATTATATACTTAGTGGCCATGAGGTGCTTATGTCATCGGTCCAGATGCCTATATGCAGCATTCAACGGTGTTCTCGTGTCCCTTGGCTCTATGCTTCCTTCACTTCTATGCAGAACTCACCAGTGTTCTTGAACCCTCGGTACCACACTGTTGCCATCACCACACAGCAAGCTATTTATGTCCTCTGTGCCACATGGCTGACCGGGGACGGTCAGCATCTAAGTCCCCCACAGGTGTGAGGAATCTGCATTCCCTGGATGTGTAAGCCCCTATCATTAACCATTCCATGACTACTGTTACATCCGCTCCCCTCTCGCATTCACTGTTGTTCACACGCTACCTTCCCACGCCCTCGCTCCCTCTCGCACGATGCTATACCCACAGCCACTGTGCTCTGGTTGTTGTTTTTCCTCGGACTCTTTCTCTTATCATGGTCTCTATTCCTTTAGTGCTTGTAGTATACCCTCGGCCTCTGTTTTGGCCTGTCTTCTGTGTATGTGCTGTCGCGTGGCTTTCCCTTACTGTACCCTGTCTTACTTAGGTTCCAGGTTTGTCCAGACTATAAAGCCCTGTACTTAGGCACAGAATGATACCTTTTGGCACTCAGAAGGTCACCACAAGTTTCCTTTACACTTTGTCTATACTGCATGTCTCACATTCTGCCATGCACAAACTATGTATACTGCTTGCATTGCCAGTACTATTTCGTGGACCACACTGCACACATCACGAACCACTACTGCTACAAAGCACCAGGTCTCACCTTCTAGTCTCGACAGTCCAGAATCCCTTGGGACAAGCAATTCGTTCCCTTCATTTTTTTATTGTTGTTATCTAAGCCATCTAGCTTGTATTATACAGCTACTTGGACTTTTCCTACAGCATCATCCTCCAAAAAGAGGGAGAGTACAGATGGACAGATGGAGGTAACTCCAACAGACAGAAGACAGAGACAGAGGGAGTAGGAACTAAGTTGATATTTGTACTGAAGAACAGCAGAGTACAGTACATGCTTTTATACTACTACAGAGGTACAGTAATTGGAATCAGAACTGACATATGGAGACTCATAAAATTTCAAGTAAAACTTCCTCAATGACAAATGAAGGGTAGATGGAGGACATATGAATGGGTAACACAGAACATCCCAAGAAGGAAACTGTCCAGGTGTTGGACCATGTGGTGCATGTGCTGCAGAGCACCTGACCACATGCTGTCAGGGAGAAGTCCAAAGGGTAGTACATGACTCCTCAGGAGATGGCCCATGTGGTCCAACAGGAGAGCAGTACAAGTCTGATAGCAGTCAGAGTGGAGATGACTTGATGACTTGTAAACATCAGGGGACAGGTGGAGTTGGTGCAGAGTGGGCAAATGACTGGTGGAAAAGGGGTGTGGAGTGAGTGAGGACCTAGGATGAACACATGGTGTAGGGAATGTAATTTCCCTACCAGGGGAATTGCCTTATTTTGCTTGTGTTACTTCATTTTCATTCTAGATACTTTTTTCTATGAGTTGCACTTAGATTTCGCATTTTTGGTTGCTTAGTCAGCAGTAGTGCTACTTGTGTATGGTTTTTTTCCTTTAGAAAAAAATAGATGAGTTACCACAGATGAGAGATGAGCTTGAGCAGGTCATTTCCCTGCACCCAGACAGCCATAGAAGCCTTCAGATGACTACCAGGATCCAGTCCCAGGCTATAGAAGCCCCTTTTGTCCTACTCTCTCCCCTCAGATCTTGTCATCCTCTCAACCTCTCTCTTAAATCTCTTTTTCTACAACAGTCATGACAGTGCCCCCCCTTAGGGCCTGAACCCCTGAAGGCCACATGTATGAGATGAGATCAACACAAGTCAATCATTTGAAACCATTTTGATGCCTTGAGGACAATGGCTTTAGCCACAGTGGAGCTCTGTTGGAGTCTGAAGAACTGCTTAAAAACATGTGTTAGGGTACTGAACCTTCATCCTTTCTCCCCATCATCATGTCCTCCTAGTGCCAGAGCAAAACCCCCCAGCCAACCCCCAGTCATGTCTGCAACTACTCCCAAGTCACAGATGATGAACTGGTCATCCTTACTGACAACTCCACTGACACTGAGCAGGAGAAGTCTGTGGAGAAGGTGCACCAACAAGAGGAGACTGAGCAGAGAGAGAGAGAGCATGAGAAAGAGTGCAAGGCCAAGAGGCAGAGGGCAGAAGAGGAGCAACTGGAGGTGGAGCAGAGGAAGAGAGCAGAAGAGGAGGCTCAGAGGAGGAGGGTGATGGAGGAGGAAGCTCAGAAGAAAAAGGCAGCAGAGGAAGAGAAGAGGCAGAGAGACAGAGGCAGAGGGCCCAGGCCAGGCAGGACAAGGCCACACAGAGGTGAGTAGCAGAGTACTGCAACTCAGGCAGAGCTGACCTATATTTTCTCTTTATTTTATTTTATTTTGTTTCAGGTTAAGCAGCATGGTGTATGATGTTAACACCACCCAGAGGGTCCCTGGGACCTCTGTGGTGGTCACTGCAACCAGGCAGCCCCCCTGTACTTGCTGTGTAGTGAGTCTGACAGCAGGGCAGTGCAAGCCAGGATGAGGCAATACCAGGGCCTGTGTGCCCTGCCACAAGAAAAAAAAGGTGTGTAGTTGGATGAGGGAGGATGCAGTGGTGGGACCATCATGGAAGAGAGTGGGGACAGGGAGTTCCCAAGGAGAGGAGAAGAAGAGACTGCAAGGGAAGGGGAAGGAGAGAGCAATGGAGATGGAAGAGGTGAACAACAAGTGGGAGGCAGGTGGAGAGGAAGATGAACCAGTGACCCCACTTGAGGGTCCCTCAGGTGTGGGAGTCCACATGCAGTGGGCAGAGTGGGCAGAGATGAGGAGGAGGGAAGATGCAGGAGAGGCCAGGATGGCTGAGCTTGAGCACACAGGCAGTGGTTGGAAGAGGCCTCTGTCAGAGGTGGTGGAGGAGCAGCATGAGGAAGTGGACGAAGGTGCAGAGGGGGATAATGAGGAAGAGGAAGAAGTCAGAGGAGAGCTGGAAGGTGGAGGAGGACAGGAGTGTGGTGGAGAGCAAGCAATGGAAGAGTAGAGTAGTTTTTTTTTTTTTGTCTTTTGTTTTTTTGTTTGTATATTTTGTACTACTATGAAATAGACTTGTGACATTGCTTGTGATTCTGAGAAGTGGAATGGATAAGCAGAGAAAATTCTAAAGTACTTAAGGTAGTTCAATAAGGGGCAGAGTTGGCCTGCAGAGGAAGGTTATGTGGGAGGAGTACTATGGTGGAGGTTGATACAGGCCAGGTTTGTGTGGATAGCATTTGTGGAAAGCAGAGACTATGTTGGAAGCATGGTCCAGCTCAGTTGCAAGCAACCAAGAGGTTTCTTCATCAGTGTTCTCGTAACCAGCCCAGCAGACTAGATACAAGAGTTGACAGTGGCAGCAATGGTGGTCCACCTTAGAGTCAAGTATCTCCAACACTTTGTACTCAAGGTCACCATTGACATCTACTGGTGGAGGCAGAGGTTGCTGTCAATTTGGGAAAGGGTTAGCTGCTGTGGCTTCCAGTTGTGAGACATGGAAGACCAGATGTATGGAGCACATAGAGTCAGGGAGCTTAAGGGTGATGGAGTGCATACCTGGCCTGGCCAAGATGGTGAATGGGCCTAAGTACTTTTTGGAGAGTTTTTCCAAAGGATGAGTGGAGCAGAAGTACTTGGCTTTGAGGTAGGCCTGTTCTCCAACCTTGAACTCAGGTGGAGGTATGTGTTTGGCATCTGCTGGACCCTGGTAGTGCTGCTGAGTGGCAGACATTTCAGAGTGGAGGAAGTCATGAAGGGCAGAGAGCTTGATGACATAGTCATGAGCCCTTGGAGAGGTGAAGTCTTGGTCAGGGACCACAGACAGGTTTGGATGATATCCCTTGTTAGTGAAGAAGGGAGAAACTCCAGTTGTCACACTTGGTGCATTGTTGAAAGTGAACTCTGCTAGAGGTAACAGCTCAGCCCAATTGTCTTGTTGGTAGTTACAGTAGACATGAAGATACTGCTCAAGGGTCTGGTTCATTTGCTCAGTCTGGCCATTGCCCTCTGGGTGGTAACCCAAAGTGAAGTGAAGATGCATATCCAGGGCCTTTCCTAGAGAGCAGAAGAAGTGCAAGACAAACTCAGGACCTCTGTTGGAGGTGACATTAGCTGGTACTCTGTGCTTGGAGAAGACATGGGTAAGGAAGAGCTTAGCAAGTTCAGTGGAGGTGATGGAGTCATGGGTGGGGATGAACACTGCTTGTTTTGAGAGGCAGTCCACCACCACAAGGATGGCAGAGCAACCATCAGAGTTGGGGAGGTGTTCAATGAAGTCCATGGAGATGGAGTTCCAAGGTCTCTCTGGGATGGGGAGTTGCTTCAGTAGACCATAGGGGCAGTGCCATGGAGTTTTGTTCTGTCCACAGGCAGTGCAGGACCTGACATATTCTTTCACATCAGAGTGGAGGTTAGGCCACACATAGTCCCTGCAGATGAGTTCTAGGGTGCAGTTTTGCCCAAAATGGCCTGCTAGAGGATGGTCATGCTTGAACCAAAGCACTTGAAGGTGGAGGTCATCAATGTCAGGGACAAAGATGTGACTGTCAAGGTGGAGTAGACCATTGGAGTCCAGGGACCACTGAGGCTTAGTTGGAGTTGGAAGATGGCTGGCAGATACAGGGTTGGATGGTAGGGCAGAGATGATGTTGGAGTGCAAGCACTCAACATTGAAGACTATGGCGGCATGGAGCACAGGTGCCATGAGGGTAGTGGTATGGAGGGATGATGCAAGTTGCTTCTGTGTAAACATCAGGTGGAGATTGTGAAGATTTACCTGCATGTGGTTCCTATCCCCCCCTTTCGGGTAGACATCCCAATGGCACATAAGTGTGTTGGGTTTGGCTCCCAGGCAGCCAGGTCAGAAGCAGATGGAAAGGTTAAACTGTGAAAGGTACTCTGACCAGTGGGCCTGTTGACAAGTGAGGACCTTAGAGGTGGAGAAATACTCAAGGTTTTTGTGGTCCATCACCACATCAACAGGTAAGGCAGAACCTTCTAGGTAATGCCACCAATGGCAGAAGGCCTCAAAGATAGCCAATAGCTCCTTGTCATGGGTATTGTAGTTGAGTTCTAGCATGGTCATGGTGTGGGAGTAGAAAGCAACTGGGCAGAGTTCACCATCAGAGCAGGTGATTGACAAAATGCCAGCAATGGCATAGTTGGAGGCATTGGTTTCAACTGTAAGCGGAGTGTCAGGAACCCAGTGTGTGAGGACAGGAGTGGAGCTGAAGGCATCCTTCAGGTGGAGGAAGGTGGAGTGACACTCCTCAGAAAAGTTCCAAGGAGCACCCTTTTGTGTGAGGTGAGTAAGCAGGACAATGATGTTGGAGTAGTTATTAATGAATCATCTGTAGAAGTTTGTGAAGCCAAGGAAAGATTGGATGTCTTGCACCTTCTGTGGCTCAGGCCAGTCATGGACCACCTGAACCTTCTCAGCAGACATGGTGAGACCAGAGGGAGAAAGAACATAACTGAGGTACTCGATGGAGTCAGAGTGAAACTCACACTTCTCCAGCTTGGCATAAAGACCATGCTTTCAAAGGTGGTGGAGTACCTCTTTTACTTGTTCATGGTGCAACTCCATGTCCTGTGAATAAACTAGGATGTCATCAAGGTACACCACAATGCAGACATCAAGCATGTCTGCAAAGATGCTATTAACAAATCACTGGAAAGCCACAGGTGTGTTAGTCAGACTGAATGGCATTACCCACCACTCATAAGAACCATAACAAGTGTGGAAAGCCATTTTCCATTCATCTCCATCTGTGATGCAGACTAGATGATAGGCATGGTGGAGGTTGATCTTGGTGTAGACTTTAGTGCAGCTTGGGGAGTTGAGTAGGTCAGAGATGAGTGGCAGTGGATAGCAATCTTTTTTCATGATTTTATTGAGTCCTTGATAGTCTATGCAGAGGTGGAGTGAACTGTCCTTCTTCTTTACAAAGAGGACAGGGGCACCATGAGTGGAGGTGGACTGCTTGATGAAGCCATAGCCAAGGTGCAGAGAGCTTCAAGCTCTGGTGAAGACAGAGAGTAGATCATGTCAATGGGTGGAGAAGCTCCTTCCTCAAGGTCAATCTTGAGATTGAACAAGTGGTATGGCAGAAGTTCAGTAGCCTTGTCTTTACTAAAGACATTGGCAAACTCATGATACTCAGGAGGGACTGAGGAGAGGTCAGGAGGTGGAGAAGAAGTGGAGGACACACAAAGCTTCACATCATCAGTGGAGAGCTGTAAGCGAAACTGTCTAGAGCCAGGGAGAGCACAGGCTCTGACATACACAGCAGCATTGATGAGTGAGATGAGCAGAGTGGAGCACAGCAAGTCTGTCAGAGGTGCAGATGGAACTGCAGATGGAGTGGAGGGTGTTGGATCTGGAGCAGAGGTCACAGTGGAAGCAGACAAAGGTGCCTGGGGTGTCAGCATTCCCTGTAATGATGGTTTGAATGATATACTGCCCAGTACCCAGTCAATCGACAGATTGAAGTGGGTGAGCTAGTTGTGTCCTAATACCAGCAAACATGAAGAATCCAATGGAGTAACATAAAATGAAACAGAGTTGACATTGCTGGAAGGAAAGCAGAGGGAAAGATCTACTTCTTGGGAAATGACAGCATTTGTACTACCATCAAACAAGCAGAGTGGAACTAGCAGAGAAATGGAGGAAACAGGAATAGCTTATTTTTTGATTATGGATGGGTCTACAAAACAATGAGAAGAGCCAGAATCAATCAATGCAGAAAAAGTATCAACTGAGTAATCAAGAAGAGTCACAGACAGAAGTAATGAATTGGGGCTAGAGAGAGCAGACACATGGAGTCAGATGTCTGGTTGCACACAGTTTGGATCAACACTTCCTCCAGGCTGTGTGAGCTCCCTGGAGGAGCAGACTAATTTTTTGGCTCTGCCTTCTCTGTGGGCAGAGGAGGCAGAGTTCCAGCTGCAGCCACACACACTTTGGCTGCATGAGAGGTAGAGTTGGGACAGTCCTTAGCAGAGTGGCCAGCCTTGCCACAGAAGAGGCAGAGGTTGTTCTTCATCCTATGCTGGTGTTCAGTGGAGGTGAGTTTGCCATCCTTTCCCAGAAGATGGGCAATATTGGACTTGGGTGGATCTTTCTGTTTGCCCTTGCCCTTGGTGTTGGACTTTGGAGTGGAGGTGGAGGACAATGATTTAGACTTGTTGTTGGAGCTGGAAGGCTGTGACTTGTTGGTGGTGGACCTGGTGGTGTGTGAGATCTCTGCTTTATGCTCCTGGTAGCACACATCAATGGTCTGAGCAAGCTTGTGGAGTTGCGCAAGGGTAGAAGGTTTTCCTATGCAGGTGATCTCATCCTTGATGCAGTCTGGAAGTCCACTATAAAAGCAGTGGCAGAGTGCACCAACACTGTAGTCTTTGACCTGTGAAGCCCAGTGATTGAACTCCACAACATATTTGGTAATTTGAGAACCGTCTTTCATAGTGAGGTTTTTGAGTTGTTGGACAGCATCTGCTATGGCATCATGCAGACCAAAATTAGTTGTGAGCTCTTGTAAGAACTCATGATAGTCATCCATCCAGAGTGGGCAGTCATAGTTGTTGGGGTTTAGTAGGTCTGGCTCGAACCAAGCCAGAGCCATACCCTTAAGATAAGACTGAGCAAAGGTAACCTTCACTCTGTTGGAGCGGAACATGCAGGGGCAGTCTTGGAAGTTCAGCTCACATTGTACAAGGAACTTGCAGAGTTTCCTAGGGTCAGAGCCATCAAAGGTGTCAGGCTCATGGACTTTGGTTTTTGGAGTGGAGTCCCCAGTGTGCAAACTAGACCATGCAAGCACTGTGAGTCAAAGTGTGGTTCAGTGGTGAAAACCAACCAAAACCAACACAAAAGACAAAAAGAGCGAGTGGTGGTGTGCCTATGCAGTACCTAGATGGTAGAACCTGTTCTTTGGGAGGGTTTTTGTGAGCTACAACACTCAAAGATGAGTGCTGAGGGTTGGGGGTGCTCCTGATGAAGAAGCAGGAATGTGAGAGAATGTGATAGGGTAGACTGCTGTCAGCCTACAGAAGGATGGATGGTGACTTAATTCAATGTCCTGAGCTGCACTGAGCTCAGGGAGGGCTTGGAGTGAAGTATATTGATGATAGACAAGGATAAGTGAAGTAGATGATAGTTAGACCCTTAATAAAGTCTCAACTATTGAAGCTGCTGAATGAATTACTGAGTGATGATAAAATGCGAGCAAGAGGGGCTCTCTGACATCTTCTCTTTTTTGCTATCTAAGTACAGTGATCTATATACAGTACAGGGGTGTTGCCCTTGGAAAACAAGGTGCAAACACTTGGTAAGTGATTGGTAACTGATGAGTAAGGAATGTAAGCGATGGGTAATTGTCTTGGAAAGCATTGGTAAGCATTGGTAAGGACGAGCAAGCCAAAAAGTGAAGAATCAGTCAGGATGTCAAAGTATGAGTCAAGTGATGTCAGGAACTGGGAAAGCACACTGGAATCACATTAGGGGGAGGCTGTGCATGTCACATCTCAAAGAGATTGCTTCTAGGCCAAGGTGGGATGACAGAGAGGCAGTGCTGTCCTGATGCTGATATAGTACATCCAAAAGTGGACAGGGTGAGTCAGATGTCAACAGGGGTCAAGCTTTGGGGGTCTGTGGGGTGACAGGAGCATAGGGGATCACAACTTTCCCCCCAAAACCATCCTCTCAGTGAAGCAAATAAAAACTTCATGAATGAGGCTCTATCAGAAGAGAGGATGAACAGGGAGTGTCTTCTGCTGTATCTTGCAACAAGGAGGCAAGATGTGCATCATACTCATCATGGATGTGATCAGGAAGAGTGGGGAACAGTAGATTATACTGTAGCCACCGCAACCTCAGAAGAATGATGGACAAGACTGGTATGAAGACATTGCAGGGAGCAGGGAGGAAGGATCCATATGCTTCTTGGAATGGAGAGACTGAAACAACCACATAAGACCTTTCCAAGTGAATGACAGACCTGAGGTGACCAAAGAACATCCTCCTAGAGGTCATACTGACAAAAAGAACATGCTGTCCAAGCTGGATGGGCTGAGAGGGCACAGATGAGGGTGGGATGTACCAGGATGCTTCAGGATGGAAGCTGGTAGGAACTCCTGGTAGATATATGTAGCCACAGTCCCTAGCAAAGGGGACAAGCGAAATGATTGATGTAGAGGCAGCCATATCAGAAGAATTTAGCAAAATGAGCATCTTTTGGAGGGAGTGCTGTAGAAATGTGTGGAGTGCACAAATCCTTTCCAATTTTGGAAGGTAAGATCATGTGGCTGAGCACTACAAGTGAGTGTGGGAATGGTCTTGGTATCTGCAGAAATGGCAGAGATATGTCAAAAACTGGAATGCCATACACAGGTGCTTAAGAATTTTAGCCAGAACTTAACTTGCTCCCTTTCTTTTTCTCTGGCACTGATGACCTGTTCTTGTGTGAGGGATGACTGCTGACATTCCTGGCTGTCCTTCTTCACATGAGGGCTATGGTCTTCATCTCCATTCATCAGCTGTATCCATGTCCACCTCACCAAACACCTTTGGTGTGTGACAGCACATGGACAGCTCTAGCAAGAGCTATGAGGGGATCCTCTGGTGGCTCAGCTGGGTATTCAGGGATATCCCCATCACCACTGCCCCTGCTGTTGGGATCACCATCAGGGTCATCAGGGTCAGGGTTGGGTCCATCATCTCAGTTACAAGGAGACAGAGTATGGAAAGTGGTTGGGTGGAGGTTGGAGTGACCAGCTTGCAAAGCACTTTTGCCTTCAGCATGAGAGCAGCATTGAGTGGAGAATGATTGGAACTGTTCAATGATGGAAGGGAGTTGATGTGGATTAGCTAGTGCAACAGCAAGGTTCTCAGCAACCTCTCTCTGGGATTGAGCTCAAGTTCTCATAATGGTGTAAGTTTTTTGGAAGACAGAAAATGAGATCATACAAGTGCAAGTACAAATATACTGTCAAGTCTGGGCCTACTCCAACCAACTCTGATGCTAGGCAAGGGCTGGGGAGAGGTTTGGAAGCAAGTCTGACAGAAAGAACTGAACTCTGACTGGCAAAGTGTTGGCAGGAATGAAGTCCACTGAGATAAAGGCAGAGCAGAGTGAGGGTGTCAGGTTTAGCTTGTGTGCTACCCCCTTGCATGATCTCAGCCCTCATATTTCAGAGGGAGAGTACAGACAGACAGATGGAGGTAACTCCAACAGACAGAAGACAGAGACAGAGGGAGTAGGAACTAAGTTGATATTCATACTGAAGAACAGCAGAGTATGGTACATGCTTTTATACTACTACAGAGGCACAGTAATTGGAATTGGAACTGACATACAGAGACTTGTAAAATTTCAAGTAAAACTTCCTTGATGATGAATGAAGGGTAGATGGAGGACATATGAACAGGTAACACAGAACATCAAACAGTCCAGGTGTTGGACCATGCAGTGCATGCACTGCAGAGCACATGACCACACACTGTCAGGGAGAAGTCCAAAGGGTAGTCACATGACTCCTCAGGAGATGGCCTGCATGGTCTGACAGGAGAGCAGTACAAGTCCAACAGCAGTCAGAGCAGAGATGACTCATAAATGTCAGGGGATGGGTGGAGTTGGTGTGGAGTGGGCAAATGACCAGCAGAAAAGGGGTGCAGAGTGAGTGAGGACCTAGGATGAACACATGGTCATGACACTCTGCTCATGACCAGAATTTGAAATTGCTTAATGTTTTTCATGTACATCATGGCCATTTCAGAATCAATGCAGTAAGTGGGCCCAGGAGCCATATTTGCTGTGACTCAGCATAAGAGAGCTTGAAAACCACCAAATACTACAATAATACCTTGGGTGGCAGCTCCAATCTGTGCAGGAATGAATGGACTCACTGCACCACCAGCAAGATTGCTAGCTTCTGTACCTCCATATCAAGTTCATCATATTATCAGCAAGCTAGAAAAAATCATACCTGCCATGGTAATTTCAGATGCAGCAGCAGCCAAATCAGTTACACCACTTCAGCGGGCATGATGAGAACCAGTGCCACTTGTGAGCGGGAACAACCGGAACCACTTTTTGATCCGTCGACCAGGAGCCATGTAAATTTGAACTACTTATGCTTCACAACGCGGAGACTAAGCTGTGTGGAGGTCAGCGTGACGTCCGTTATAATGAAGGTAGAGTGGTACTTCCGACGACTCGCAGGGAGTCGGGTTGATTACGATCGAGATGCAATCTCCTTGAATTTACAAGTCCGCTTATGTAATAAAGTCAAACTTGACCTTGACGACCGTCCAACATGCAACAGACTTTAAGGCGAATGGATGCCCCAAGAGCGAAGAAATCTTGCACGTGCGCGTTTGTTGTTTCTTCCGTCCCAGTAGCCCTACCATATTCACAAGACCTCAGGTATCCTATTCCTATGTGCCTTTTGCGTGAAACAGATGGAGGGGTCTACGGGCCACATATCCATTTGCACGACCACCTATCTTTGATGGAATCATTGCTGTCATCGATCCTGAGTGGAGTTGGATAGCATGGTGGTAGAGAATATGCGGGAGTTTCTTGCTTGCCTTTTGGTTTGCCCCCTTATGGTTGTTGACGGATCTTTTTTTTGTATAGAAAGCGAAATATGTACGAGGGGTGTGATGCGGTTCGAATCAAAGGCCGCATACCGGAAGACGTAGAAGCAGAGCTCGAGAGTCGTGGCAGATATCAAGTATCGACCAAGAGACCAGATAACACAGATCACCACTTTTACAGTCCCTAACACGCTCTCGTTCGTTCCCAATCTCATGGTTCCCTTTGCGATCGGGTTGACTCCGTTTTTTGAGGTAATATTATTGTGGCATCTAATCTGTTACTCACACTGCTTCATGCCAAGCTTAAACAGTTCGGATTGTAGAGGATGGTTGTCGGCTCTCCATTCGACATGTACTATATTACCGGTATCCTTACAGATTGCGAATTGTCTCTGTGATGTCCAAAGTAACCTAGCTGACGCCGAAGAATGCCGTATACGTTGCCGGCGCGTCCCTGTTAGTCAATGCATAACATTCGACTCGGATCAATGGACAAGCCGTAGTGAGTTGTGGGCATCCTTCGGCACTCTAGACCTAGAGATGTTATCGAGGGCTTACTGTGGGAAGCACCACCGTTGTATCGTCAGTCCTTGAAATCCGAGCAAAATAACTTGGGTGTTCGTATTAGAGAGTTGTTCACGCGTGATTACTGTAATTGGACGGAGCGCGGCAAGCGGCCATACAGCTTCTGCGTGCTTTATTTCTGTTTCGCTCATCACACATACTCCTACTACATTCTTAGACTTACTTTCTTACATCGGACTGGACAAAGGAACCTGCTTTTTAGACCTTTAGCATGGCGGAGCCCGGGGAGGGTAACATCAAGGTTGTGGTGCGATGCAGGCCTCTCAACGCTCGCGGTACGGCCCATCCACCTGTCCCTCGCATGCGAACATACTCATCTATTCCACCTTCTTCTCTCCATTCGATATGGCTCCAACCATGCAGAACTCGCGCGGGGCGCCAAGATGCTCATCCGCATGCAGGGCAACCAGACTTTCCTCGATCCGCCAGAACCAGGCTCATCACAAGATTCAAAGCGTGCCACGGAACGCAAGACAATGGCGTTCAGTTTTGACAAGAGTTATTGGTCTGCGGGGCCTCGCGACGAACCGGGTTACTGTTCACAGCAGACATTGTATGACGACTTGGGAAAGGAGCTGTTGGACCACGGCTTTGCGGGATTTAATGCTTGTATTTTGGCTTGTGAGTGCCCCCCCCCCCCCGGAAACACGTTCAGAACCACTGTTCCTGATACCTCGAAATCGTCGCCTTCGTTGGTAGATGGACAGACTGGTAGGAGTGCTACCACATAATACCCGGGCAAACTTCAGTGCTGAAAATGTAACCTCTAGGATCTGGTAAATCATATAGGTATGTCCAAACAAATCCTACATTATATTTACATGCGCCGCTCAATCCAATGAAACCTCCAGTATGATGGGATGTGCGTCTCTTTGCCGTACGCGATACTACCTCGCGAGATTTTTGACTCCTGTCCGTGACACTAGATGGACAAGACAAAGGAATTATACCATTAACATGCTCCGAGCTCTTTGTACGCGTAGCCCACAAGAGGGAAATGGACCCCACTGTCAGCTTCACTGTCGAGGTGTCGTACATAGAGGTGCGTTTATATGCTGACATATGTACCCTTACCCTACCCCTAACCCTTGGTGTCGCATACTGGCGAAACGTTCTTTTGGTCGCCTGGCTTGCACATAGATATACAACGAGAAAGTGCGCGACCTTTTGAACCCGAAGAACACTGGCAATCTTCGTGTCCGTGAACACCCCAGTTTGGGCCCTTACGTTGAAGATCTGTCCAAGCTCGTCGTAAGTAGTTACGATGAGATGATGACACTCATGGACGAAGGTAACAAAGCGCGGACGGTGGCAGCCACTAATATGAACGAGACGTGAGCCACATACTTCAGGCGTGTCACTGCGACGTCCATTAGGCTGAGTCATTGGATAGGTCGTCACGGTCTCATGCAGTTTTCACTTTGCTACTCACCATGAGAAAGCATGACGTGGATACCAACCTTGACACTGAGAAAGTGTCGCGGATTAGGCACGTTCACACGTTTGGCGAGCTCTTGATGGCGGTGGTTAACATTCGGCCACAGTCTGGTTGATCTGGCAGGTTCAGAGCGAGCCAATTCGACAGGGGCGACTGGACAACGTCTCAAGGAAGGAGCGAACATCAACAAGTCACTCACTACCCTTGGCAAGGTCATATCTTCTCTTGCACTCGTCAGTCAAGATGGTGCGAAGAAGGGGAAGAAAAAGGGTGACGAGTTCATTCCGTATCGCGATTCGGTGACTACGACCACCCTTATACCAGGGAGGCTTTTTCTGATCACGATAATTATTAGGTCCTTACTTGGCTCTTGAAGGATAGTTTAGGTGGTAATTCCAAGACAGCGATGATCGCAGCTATTTCTCCTGCAGACTACGAAGAAACATTGAGCACTCTTCGATACGCCGATCAGGCTAAGAAGATTAAGAACAAGGCCGTAGTTAACGAGGATCCCAACGCTAAGTTGGTACGCGAACTCAAGGAAGAATTGGAGTTACTCAGAGGTTTGCACTTACCGGCAATATGAAGGAGCGAATATTTACTGATCTTTTCCTTTTTTCTCTTCCCTCCCTAAGCTCGTGTGGCTACTTCAGGCGGGGAGGATGCCTTCGACCCTACTGTACCTCCTGAGAAACAGAAAGTCACGTACCAGACGAAAGATGGGAAGATCAAAACGGTCACCAAAGCAGAACTACAGGAGCAGATGGAGGCGAGCGAGAAATTGATGCAGAGCTTGAACGAAACATGGGAGGACAAGTTGGCACGGACGCAGGAAGTGCAGAAGGAACGCGAAAAGGCGCTGGAGGAACTGGGTATTACTGTGGAGAAGAACAACGTCGGTGTACACACCCCGAAGAAGGTAACTCCCAATGCTTTCGATGAGATTATTGGAAACTCATGTGACACTTCTAGATGCCTCACCTGGTGAACTTGGTCAGTCCTTCGGTCCATTCGACTGCGGATAGACTACTGAATGCATGCGTGATCGTTCTGCTCAGAATGAGGGTAAGGAAGTTCGCACTCACCGTATATACTTACACTCACGTCGCCCATAGACCCTCTGATGAGTGAGTGTCTGATATACCAGATCAAACCAGGCAAAACGCTGGTGCGTGTTATTGGAAGTCTTTTATGGCTCTGCAAACCTCCTTAAAACGTCTGAGTAGGTAGGACGCATGGACAGCGAGAAACCTGCAGCGATTCGCCTCAGCGGAGAAAACATTCTCGAAGAACATTGCGAATTTGAGAATGTTGATGATAAGGTTACAATTCACGCTATGCCAGAGAGTGTGACGGTGAGCTTAGATGAAGTTACTCCAATATGTTTAGGTCAATGCTCACCGTATGACAGTTCCTGAATGGGAAACAAATAACACCTGGACAAGTAAGTGCGGATAGCCCGCTTGATAATTTGCCTTATTTCAATGTTTCCAGCCGTACAAACTGCGGTCTGGATACCGAATCATTCTGGGCAAGTATCTTGCAGGACTGCTCTGTTGAAGGGTTGCTCTTACATCTATGTACTTTCAGGGGATTACCACGTTTTCAGGTTTAACAATCCCGAAGAAGTTCGGAAGAAACGTGATCGAGCAACAGCTCGGTCTAATTTGCATCACAACGTAGCAGCCAGCGAAGTGGAAGGTGGCGAGTCCTCGCTGACACTTCCAAAGGAATCTCGACCTCCATCCAGGTCATCTTCTTCCGCCGCCGGAGCGGATGTAGATTGGAACTTTGCAAAGCGGGAAGCTGCGCTGGCTCGGCTGGGTCTGGACCCTACCTTGGACAACCTACCGGATGAAGAAATAAACAAGCTCTTCGAGCGGATAACCAAAGTCAAGACCATGCGGGACCATAATCAGAAATCGAGGCCGGAGAGTAGTCTCAGTCATCGCGACGACCTATGGAGCGAGTCTGGGAGACCAGTGTCGAGTGAGACAGATGACACAAGCGTATATGCTGGTCCGAGCCACGGTAGTCCTGACACAGATGGGCCGCTAAAAGATGTTCAGCATCAGCTAGAGTCACGTCTCCAGGCGATCTCAGAGTCCAGCGAAGCCGAAGATTTGAAGGTGGAGAAGGATCATATGGAGCACCAACTCAAGCTGGTTCAGCAGCAACTCAAACGTCTTATTCATGCGCGCGCACGTGGGGAAACGGATGATGAACTTATTCAGTTTGAACCTGTCATTTACACGGCGAAGCAACTGCGCCTGATCCGCAAGGTATTGGACAAGTGGAGATCTCATAGATCGTTCTCGATGGCAGAGACCATCCTTTCTAATGCTGTTCTAGTAAAAGAAGCAACAGTCATCAGGTAATGTGTTTTCCGCGTCATTCAACGTACCGGAGGATTGAACTTCCCGAGCAGCAAAGAATTGGGCAAGGAAGTTTCCTATAATTTCACGATTGCTTCCGGAGGTACGCTGGCAGCCCCAACCTCCGGCGTTGACTCTATTGGGAGCCTGGATACCTTTGGTGACGTTGCTGACCCGAGGCTGGCATCCACCACGCAACCATCGGCTGCAGTTAAAGTCCTTGACAAAAAGCACTGCGCCATCTATATCTGGTCCTTGGACCGTCTCCAACAGCAACTGCAGCGTATGCGCAACCTGACAACCTATATCGACCGCCCTTCCTTCACTCACCACTTCAGTTCTGATCAACCCTTCTATGACCTGCCGCCACCTCAATTCTCGTTCATTGGTAATGCCGTAGTATCACTGGCACCACTTGCCCGCCGCCTATCTTCGACCGCCGTCGTCCCTATATTCTGCCGATACACCGCCGAAGCGATTGGTTCGTGCAGGGTGGACATGAAGATATCGAGTGTGGTGCACATGTCATCGAAGCACGGTCGTAGATCAGCAGCATCGACACGGCCAGCATCTCCCGCTCCTTCTCTTCTACAGCCTGGTAGCAAAATCACTTTCTTCCTGACAGTCGATTCTGTCAAAGGGTTGTCATCCCTCGACTTCGCAGCACTTCACCTACAGTTACGATTATCCTCGTTTGTGGGACCCTCATCCGTTACCAACGACGAAGTGTTCACTTCCTCCGTGCTCGATCCAGACGTGTCTTCTTTGTCAGAACTCAAATTCCGGAGGACTTTTTCGCTCGCCGCGTCTTCTAAAGTCATCGCGCACCTACGTGAGGGATACGCTCCGATAGAGTTCTTTGCGGCTGTCAGGCCAACATACTTGGAGCGCCTGGAACGGTGGGACGAGATGAGAGAGCTGCGAGGCAATCCACGTCCACCATCACCGGGAAGTCAGACCGATTCTCCTTCGTCCAGCGTTCAACCAATGCGAAGGTCCGAAACCGATTTCGTTGTCGAACAAAGCCACGACGTTGCTGCCCGTATCCAAGTAAGGGAGCTTGGAGCGGACGGCGAGTACAAGCCGGTGCCTGTAGTCTCGCAAGGCGGCCTTGACCCAGGGGCATTTTTCCTACACCAGGGGTTGCAAAGGCGAATTGTCTTGGAGCTGTCGTCTGATTCAGGATCTCAGTTCCCGTGGACTGACGTGACCAAGATTCGAGTGGGAAATGTTCGCTTGCTAGATCCGAAGGGTCGAATACATGACTCGACATCCAAGGCAATGGTCACGCTTCCGTTGCTGGCAGACCAGGTCGTTGAGTTCAAATCGGACGGGACGGGTTCGCTGACCGCGCAAGCACTGTGGGACTCTAGTGTGCATGATTCGCTCTTACTGAATCGTGTGACCACGAATCCATACCGTGTCATAATGCAAGTCAGCTGGGCAATTGGAGTCGAGACGTGTAGGGAACCGGTGCAATTCACGATGGACATCGCGATTACGATGCAAACACGAGATGCCCGTCCTCCCAGTCGTTTCCTTACCTTCCTGAGTTCCGGCAAGATTCTTTCGCGTATCAGTGGGATTTTCAAAGTCTGTCTATCACCTCCCTTGACGCGTTCGCCTGGTGACTTGTGGCGATTGGATACCTCGGAGAAATACGTTCGCGGGGAAGAAGTGCTCCACTCGTGGAGGCCTCGTGGTATATCTGCTGTCGAGGACTACAATCGCCTGATCCTAACAGAGAGGCGCGCAGCTGACGTTCAAGCGATTCGGGTCATCTTGGCTTCATCACCATCCATGATGCGTTCGAATGGTCAGTCCGGTTCGACTGTGTGGGCATCTGACACGTTGCTCCGAAAGACAATTGAATTGTGGCAGAAGCATTTCGGCCACCCTGGCGAAGCAAGTGCATGCATTTTGTCACATGGGATTGGTTTAACAATAGCTTGGACAGATTGTTCTGAGTCAGGTGATGCTGGACGCTGACAAGTCTAGCTCAACTACGATCAAGGCAACCCCTTGCAGGGGTCTCATTGATGACCTGAAACTCGGCTCGACTGTAACCCTAGTACCTTGCGGGTGAGTGCATGCAACAATACACGTTGCTCTGTGGAGTTGGTTGTGACTCAGGTCCGCAGCGATGGGCCGACGAAGAAAGGGTATTTGATGATCCTGACTGATGCAAGCCAAGATACATGGCAGAGGAGGTGGTTCGTCCTACGCCGGCAAGTGGTACTGCCTTCCGTCATTACTCTACGCCACTGACAGTAATTTTAGCCCGTACTTGCATATGTACACAAACTCCAAAGAAGTGGAAGAGGTCGGGGTCATAAGCCTCCATGGCATGAACATCGAATGCGATTCCAATAAGGAGGCCCTGCTTGGCGTAAGTTGCAAGTTCCTTTTCTCTCTCGAAGTGGTCACAGTTGATCTGATCATTACTCTCATACTACCGCTAGAAACCATTCTGCTTTACTCTCTTCACGGCGGCCAATTCACATGCCTTCGCTGCACCGTCCCTCAAGGAACTTCAGTCATGGACATCGAAATTAGATCCTACAGGTTCTCTTACTTAGACCCTTGTCGACCCTCGTTTCTTGGGCTGACTGGTGCTGCTTTAACTTTATTATTTCGGGCTCACACGTACCGGTTCATTACTATACCATAGTCTCCATACAATCGGTTGTATGTCGTATGTCACTTGCTGCACGATAATTCGGACGGGATGGGTACATCCACACGTCATTGAGACTTTGCACCGCACGCATCAAGTCTTGAAGTAAATCCGAACTTGGCGGTCACTACCGACACTGGCAGCACTTCGTCGATAAACTTAGCCCCGTAGTGTTAGCAACGGTCGCCTACTTACTAAGAGACGCAACTTAACCTTCAGCCTTTCGAAGTTCAAACTTGAGGTGTTGACGCAGGTGGGCACCCATTTGATCCCTTCGGCTGTTGCTTGGGCTAAGCCGCCTCTCGCCATCAGAATTCTATGAATATACTCTAGTTCGCTCAGCGCGCCAGGTACGAGATCACACCGTCCTTCGGTTTCCTTGGCCTGTTCCCCTATGGTATGTATGGTTAGGCCTCGCCCGCCACTCACAGCCTCTCGGAGCCGTTCGGCGAGCCAGCGCTCAAGTTACGCAGCGAGTCGGTTCAGTTCGGGGAATCTCTTTTTCTCTCGGGGAGGAATGGCCCACCGGAAGAAGGAATTCCCTCTGGCATGCCAAGGATTGCCACAAAACTCTGCGTCGTGTCCGATACCGCACCCACGTGCTTTACTCATCTCATTGGATGCCATCCCACAAGATCCGACGACCGAACGTACGGCTTCTTCCAGCCGTAAGGTAATATATGTGCCGCAGTATCGGTGTGAATTCATTACCCACTCGAGATCAGGTACTTCTTCACGTGGAAAACGTACTCCGAGTTTCTAAAGTCGAGGTTATTGGTCGTTTAAAAACCGTGACTTCCCATTGTCGACGGAGAAGGCCATCCGATTCGTCAAGCAGTGCCTCGGCGACCACGTGAGTCCGACTAGATCAGGGAGGGATCTAGGGTGAACGATTGAGAAGCACATTTCGGTCTCCCCAGCTTCCCTGGAGAGGGTTGGTAACGTGAAATACACCCCCGTCATTGTGGAGACTAGGGGGCGATTGCCATCTTGATACGATTGCTTGGACTAACAAGAAAGCGTGCTGAGGGAGGGCGGGTACGCGTTTTTCCAGACGGCCGATAAGGCACTTTGGAGCGTATATTATCACAGCATCCGCCCTCCTTGTGGAGCTATGTGTAACACGGCGTGTCAGCAATTAGAATATCCATGCATGTGCAGCAAGGCCATTCCCTTTGCTCACACGTCAAGGAGGGGGGACTGGCAACCTAGTGTTTGCAGCACTTTGCTGTGTGGGATTGATTGCAAGTTTGACAAGGGCAGGTTACCAATGTGAAGCCAGACTATCAAAAGAACTTCAAGACTTCTACTTCGACGGTGAATGAACAAGGGCCGGGTTGATGTGCCCATAGTCTACGACTTACCTAACCTTTGTGGATTTGTTGTTCCTTGCAAGGATAAACCTTGCGGAAACCGCTCTGTGATGAGAACGCAACTCCGTGCCAGACTGTCATTCTTTATGACGCAACGGCGTTCTCACAGTACTGTAAGAGACAGACGCTCGTCAGCCACTGCTAATATTATGGTCGTGGGTGTGGCAGACTGAGCCACATAGTGCACCTGGAATTTGGAATTTGTCCAAATCCACCCAGTTAATTCACCCCCACCACTCGTGGCCTCAAATTCACCTGGCCAAATTCACCAAGACCCCTAGTGAATATAGGTGAATTTCAATCTCACTCCCAGTCTCCCAGTCTTCGTCCACTGGAGGTGCCTTAGATTCAACTGCGGATCTAGCAACACCCATCCCTTCTCCATGTAGCTCACAGGTGGATACCAAGTCCCGGCTGGCAGTAGAGTTCATGAGGCATGGTCTTGTGGCAGTATGGCCAGCCGTGCTGTGGTTTGCGTTGACATTGACTTTGGAAATGTTAGCACTGCCCACGTCGTACTGAGGGATAGCAGTAGTAAACTAGTGCCTTGAAAATGACCATAACTAAAAAGGAAATCACGGTGAAGGACCGCAAATACTTCACCCCAAATTCACCCTCATCAAAGAGCCTTGGGCGAAATTCACTGTGAATGCCACCTAATTAACCAAGGTGAATTAACCCTTCGAAATTCCCACCCACCATTGACTGACCGCACCGTGGGAATGATGATCCAACTACCTTGGAGTCCCACCTTCTATAATCAACTCGACGGAAACGAGCTCTGCACACACAAGCCTGGGACTCGACAGTTTACAAAGGTAGAAACACTTGCATACCGGACTGGATTGGTGTGAAGTACAGTCGCAAGCTTCATATAATGAGGCTGAATCACTCGCGGGCAGCTAAAATGAGGGAAGTTAAAAATCCTAAGTATTTTTGCTATCGCAACTTGCAAATATACATGCGGGTACTTATAAAATGTGATACATCGCTACGTTACATTGTCCCAAGGGCTTGCCAAGGACTAAATATTATCGCTACGATGGGATGAGTACTTGAGTGCTAATAATATGCTATCTAAACACGGCAGGCGCGCTCGCTGGAACGAACGAAAACGCGGTGGCCCCCAAAAAAACGAAATCTATAAAACAGTGCGTTCCGAATTTATAGGAATTTATGAGTCATAATAAAATACGAAGGATGGTGGTAAATTTTCGAATTCGAAGCGTCCGAATGAATTTAATCACAGGTGGGAGGGCAGTCATTCTAAGAAGCCGAACCCGTTCAGCTTCGAATTGGAAGACACTCAGATATTTGGACAACTCACTGGACGTGCGAAAGTGAGCATATGACAGGTGATGTACCCTTTGGCGAAACCAGCCCCAGCATATGCGAACAGATATTGCCATTTCCGCTTGAAGACTTCATATTCAGCGGCGTCGGCCAATGCCGGATAATCCTTAATAATCAGTTCTTGTTTGACATTGGCTTCAAGGCGACGTCCCCATTCTCGGAGGGTTCGAGGGTAGTCTGGATTGAGGAGAGGCAATAAGGCAAACGGATAAATCATCGCAAACCAAAGGGAACATACGAGCAGCGTGATTTTCGACACCTTCGAGGGTGAATCGCCCTTCTGAACCGGAATTGGCTGCGGCGATCAACGCGGTAGCACTGGGCAGGCACGAGTTAGGCCACATGTATTTGCGCATGAAGTCCTCCGGCCTTTAAGGGAAGGGAAGGGAACCTTGCGTGAGCATGCGAATCGTGACTTCAAGGGGCAGAAGAAACTCACTGATAGCGGGAATAGCGTGACTCTGGGAAACTAGACGCACTAACCACGGCGGTTGCGTTTCGCGACTTCAGAGCGTAGTCGACAAGCTTGAAGTACGTGTGATAGTGCTGGGAACCCACGTGCTGTCCCACCAATTCGTGTGAGTGATAACAAAGGGAAACGGGGAATGCCTTTTTCTCACCTCCAACATTTCGATACTGACGAATGCGTCGAAGGCTTTTTCGAAGGAGGGAGGGATGTCGCGATAGTCCATAAGGTGGACTCGAATACGATCCTGAAAACCGGCCTCCTTGATACGCTCCTCCGCAAGTGCTTTCTGTTCCTTAGACAACGTCAAAGTATCGACCTCACACCCAAATGTTCTGGCAGCCTAACGACGTAATCGTGAGCGACAATTATGAGAAAGCAACGAACAAAACTCCTTCACCTCAATGGCGAGACCACCCCAACCAGAGCCAAACTCCAAAATTCGGTCTCCAGGCTTGACCCTAGCCGCGGTAAGGACATGCCGGATTTTGCGAAGCTGTGCCGTTTCGAGGTCCCCGGGCGTTGGCCCAGTTACCAAGTCCCCACGCACGCCACCCTCCGCGTCTGTCCACAGGGCGCAAGAATACATCATTTCCTTACTCAAGAAAGCCTAGAAAGCATCGATCACTACGTGATTCCAGTCAAGTAGATTATTCTGGAGATACCTTGAAGAGTTCATTTGATTGGTCGTAACTGGCGATGGCATTCAGACGGGCTTTCCACCGTGTCTGCCCAAGGAAGGCGTTGGAGAGGCCGGATATCGCCGATGCTACCCGGTTGGCAGCTGAAGAAAGGTGGCCCATACCAGCCTCATTGTCGAGCCAAAGCTGACATTACCAGGGTCAATGGACATCGTGGAAAGGCAAAAGTGAAACTTACATCGAAAACAGCTTTGAGGTTGTCCACTTGTACGTCGCCTACCATGTACGCTTCACTGACTGGGGACAAGAGGTTAGACACTCAGGGGGAAAGAGTGAGCCGATTTGATGCTCACACCCAAGGTCCTGAGAACTGTCTGGGGGTCAGCACTCGGGTACCTCGAGAGGGGAATAAGATGAACACGTACAAAAGAATACGAGTCCAGAAGTCATCTCTTGTGACTTTAAGGTGGACCTCATTGCAGTCCTTCGTGCGCGAACCAAAGTGGAATACGCCCTCGGAATCAGAGATGGTGAGGTAGCCTCTGACGATGGCTTTCTCCATGATGGCAAGAACAGAAGCACGAGCTGTTTCAGCTATTAGCGGATATTGATCGGAGACGCAGAGAGGACATCTTACCGTAGCCGACCACGACAGACCTTGGGTTCGGAACAACCATCGACAATGATGGCAGCCGGTACAGCTTAGGAGCTGAGGAGAGGGCGATTGCTGTCGATGGCGCTGTGTTCATCATGGTGGCCCGGAAGGATTAAGGTGAAGGTTATCTTTGGGGGAGGGGATCCGAAGCGGAGTGAAGACTGGACGGGATGGGGACATCCATGGGTCCCCTTTATACTCTCCCGTGGGGGGAGGGGGGGAGGACCTGCCGGTTCATAGGGTCCATAGTGTAACGCAGATCTGTTCTCGGTTAAACCACGGTGTATACACTCCTGAGTGAGTCTTTCCTGTAACAAACGGGGATTCGCGGGAAAGATGAAATGGATCTGAGATGAGATTGATGCATCCAGCTGGGAGGGCAAGGGAAGCAAAACATTCAAAATGAGTCCGGACGTAATAGCGTCGCCCTTCTCAAAATTAATATGAAAGAGAAACTCCTGTGGGTGTGCGACAATAATAATAATGATGGTGGCCAACAATATTGAGCTGTCGGTATGTATCGTCCCAATTTTGTTTACCAAATCGCGGAATGAAACATGATTGGACAGTTTGTACCGGCCACTGCTCCCCTAGATGATAATTGCATGCATCCACCCGGTCTTGATCTTGTCCTCTCGCCGGGAGTCTGTTGGTTGCAATATTTGTGAGACACAGCCATATGGACAGAACAACGTCCTATCATGAAACTTGGAGCCCGGGAGGCGAACTCCTCCATTTCATGAGCCATCCCGCCTCCACTAATCTGGCGGTGCCCTGACCTTGGAACTATTTTTTATTTATTTTCGACGCCCACATGACAATAAGGAAGATTCACTTTCGTCTCAGGAATGTAGCTAAATCAGCCGCTACAGAGATCTGCGAGACTGCGGTGCTGTCACGGTGAACTCGTCCCCCAGGGTTGGAAACGGAAACCCTCCACGTTCTTCGGGTCGGACAAGGAGCTGGCAGCCCGGTTCGGAGCGGGCGGCTCGGTTGGTTTACTTCCGTTGATATGGATGATCCTGAACCAACGACCCTTTTTGCAGGCCAAGCCCCGTCCAATGGCCTCATCCCAACGATGTTGCTTGAAACTTGGCGCCTGCACTCACGAATTTACCCGATTGACACTTTTTGGGACTCGTTGTCATCGATTTCAGTGTCGTGGCACTCACGCCTTCGCACACAGGCTGTCCAACTTGGTGGTCATTTCACTCTGTGCCCTGACACACACTGTTGCCTTGGAGAATTTTGTTTTAAAAACGGATCTTGCTGTGTATATAGTTCTAAGCACGATGCTTTATCTAAGTTTCATCGTGATGGAAAACAGCGATATGCAGTTCGACAAAAACGTTTCCTGCTCGAGTCGGCCTCTCCCGGCCGAACTCATAAATGTGGCAAAATGGCCGAAACCCATTGCTGAGATGGCCCACAGCTGCCAGAGTGACACCACCGTTTGTCTTGATGAACAATGGCCACGTCCTGAGGGCCTGAGTAGTAGGGTGCAGTTTGTGGAACAATTCCTTGATTGACTTTATTGGACTCACTAGAAAATCAAATGCCCATCTTTCCTTCCAGAAACTTTGTACCCATGCTCCAGTAATTTGATCTTGCTCGCAGCTTTGTTCAGAATGATTGTTTCAAAATCAATGAGACTATAATCGATGTCAGTGATTAGCAGCGGTGTAGGCGTCAGGTATGTCGCAGCGGCGGATTGGCTCTCCGCTTGTTCCCCCGTCAGACTCGAAGGAGGATGGTCGCTCCTCTTGCCCCGTCCCTGGCCTTCGGCTTCCTTGGCATATCTCTCGAACGAAGGGTTTGCACGTACTCGTCCCAACTTCCTCGACGTCTAGACTGCCTAGTTTTGCTTCCAGAGTATGGCTTCCGTGAGGCTGGCCGGGGTTTGCCATCCGGGCATCAACACCGCCCTGACCACGTATGTCGCGTCATACAGGTTCAATCCGGACCTCGACCGCGTGGCCGACGCTCTCGCGCCCTAGCTGTACCACGCTGTCCAGCCATCCATGCCGCAACATCCCTTAGGCGCTATTACGGACGTTTTACACGCACAACTGCGTTGCTGTTGCGAAGAATCGTGGGATCCCGACTCCCAGCCAGCGGGAACTTTTCACAACGGTGTAACACGGCCCCACTTGCGGACACGCCTCAGTGAGCTGACACGAAACGCGACGTAAGCGGATTAGGATGTTTACCCCAACGGGCATCAGTAAGCTGTTGTGCTCCCGACTATTCGAGTAGACGTGACTCCATCGATTTGTGATTGGCTAGCAAGTACCCGTTGGGTGTCCGCACCAAGGCTGATGGCGTGCAGCTTGCCAACCGAAAGTAGGTTAGGTCTGCGTTCTTCTAAATGAACTGTCTTCGTCCTTGCAAGACTAACTTGAAAAGGTTGGTTCTACCCACATATCTGGCACACCGGGTGACCTTAATTGCCTCTTTATTAGGCCATGCGACTTGATCCGCTGTCTTATCATAACTCGGTCGAAATTGAGCCGTTATCTCGAGTCGTTGCGGCGATCACCCTGAGAGAATGCGCAGCTGCGTGTAGGACGTATGAATTGTCTTTGGTGCCTGGCGGGTGAACCAGGAACATGTTTCCACCCGAGGTTCAAATGTTACCTGGCAGTTGTATAGGCACGCGTGCGACCTACATACTACGGTGATCGTGGAACTATGGTTTCTCAGCCGAATACATGTGCATGCGATGGCCAAGTGGTCTGTTGCGCCAGCAATCTGCTGTTCGGTCACCCGTCACCACTGGCGGGACCTTTTATACTGCGCACTAATAATGAGAACCAATGCCTATGTGCATTTTGATCGAAGAGCTGATCTTGTCTAGTAACGCAAAAGCTTAATGTTTGTTGACTGCAGCGCCGCTTTGCCAAGCAAGTCCAAGTCTGGCCGAACGTCGCTGGGCCACAAGTTCCCATCGTTTAGTCAAAGACGGTTAGTCAAGCATCTGACTGTAGGTCCACATGGTCAGTGCTATTGTGTGGGACGTACAGGGGTCGCATCATACTCCACTACGGATCAAAATCATTTAGGAACCTGTCGGTCGGCCGGACCTGAAGGAACATCCTTACACAGAAATCGGTTTCTAATAAGCGGTCATCGAATGGAACTTGCCTCGTGTTCTTTTGTAGCGGGTAATGTTTTGACGGTGGCACACAAGCTCTTAATACTTGCAGAATATTTTGCTTGCATTATGACTTTACAGCTCGGAGTTCGTTCCGATCTTCCCAACCAGCTCGACTCGTATTACGAATGACTTCATCGTTGATATTGCCTCCCCACTTCGTACAAGTTCGGTTCCGGACGTCACCCCCTTACCTTGGTGTGGTTTGACATATGGGTCTCAGCTTAGTACGCAGGTAGGTCAATATAAGTGGTCATCGAATGGCATGCTTCGAGCGGGATTCCATCGCAAGGTTTCTTCCTCCATTGGTTCAGCTGCACGGCATTTGGCATGACCTAGCGTTTAGCCTGAAATCGATCCATGAGTTCAATTCATGGCACGAACCTTGCGTCCTCAATTTGAGAGGTAGAAAGAAGGCCGCTGTCAAAATTTACGTGTGGGATTCAAGGTTCTGCACGTGAACAAAACACATGTCCGCATGAAAGGAACTCAGTGCTCAGATCGCCCAGCTTGCCGCCTACAATCAAAGCGATTTCAGAAGTAGTTGTCGGCAATCGGCGAGATGGCTGATCCTCCAAGAAGGAAGGCAAGGTACGCATGTCGATGGTCGAGGCTTGAAGCCGGCAGCCACTCAGAAGGCGGTCATAGTTAGCAAGGCCCAAAACACTCGAGATGGGCAGCGTATTGGATGGATGCTAAGCAGGAAGGGCTCGGGATAGCAATAGTCTGACCATTATTGCAATATCGTGTGGACAGTACCATGGACGTGACTCAAACTAGAATTCGAGAAGCATGGCTCTCAATTTGGAAAATATTGGACCTACAAAGAGGATACACGAGAACGGGGAACTGTGAGATCGACAGTCCGCAAACGGACCAGGTTATTGTTTTTTTGGGTGTCCACATGTCTTTCAAATATTTCCTCACCAAGTTAGTGTCAATCGGAGGCGATGATACGCCCTGTCAGACGACGGTCTGAGGTGGCGGCGGCGACACGGTGTCCAAACTATTCTCCCCTCCATCAGGGACCACTGAGCTGTAATAGAGCCTACGGGCGACATCCTCGACCACCCAGTCAAGGCCAGCAATTAAATTATAGCCCGTCACCGCACTGCAGGGAGAAATTTTCCAATGGTGCGATTTGATGCCGGACAAGCCAAGCAGCTGCACGAGAAGCGTAATCACATCAAGGTCGATGTTTCATTTAAAACAAAATACGTACGTCAGTGTATTTCCTTGTCCGTCATCGATCCGTGGATATCCTGCTTGTTGGCGAACACGAGAAGTGATGCACCCGTTAATCTCTGGTGATAGCGATAACTTAATATTCAGATCGCCTCGCCTCCGGGGCGTGGGTGGAAGCTAACTTACGTCTTCTTGTAGAAGGTTATGGAGTTCCTCTTTGCAATCCTGGATGCGTACGCGATCGCTGGAGTCGACGACCCACACAATGGCATCCGTCTGTTCGAAGTAATTTCTCCAGTAGGGCCGAAGTGTCCGTTGCCCTCCAACATCCCCTACAGACAATGCAAGCGGAAGAAAACGTCAGAGATACCATTACGATACAAAGGAATGAATTAGAACTGACAGATGTTGAGGGTATAACTGAATGATGAGAGGACGATCCATTGCAGAATAGTTTCTGTTTTCGAGAGTGTCGCCGAGAGAGAACCCTTCGACTTGGCTCACCTTCGATGAACAAACGTCTTGATATTGAAGCCAAGAGTAGGGCTGATACTTGATATGTCCTCTCCGCTGATCTTCTTCAGAATGGTGGTTTTACCCGCGTTGTCGAGTCCACTGGTAGTGAATCGGGATTGTGTTTCAGTCAATATAAGTTCCTTCTTAAGGCGGTTTCGTTTGACGAAACATACAGGAAAAGGATTCTCATTTCCTTCTCCTTTCGACGGCTTTTCCTGATGATAGTGAGCAGGCCCATGACGTTCCTTATACCTACCAGCTATTAGTAGGACTTGCCAAGTTTCGGTGAGGCAGTCCGGGGGTGGCGCAGTATTGCCTTCGGCATTCGGCAGCAATTCAAGTGCCGTGACCGCTAATACCTCCAGTACATACCACCAGCACACCTCACTGCGAGAGATCTAGCTTGTACCGGTGGTCAAGTCACTGTCGCAAGGTTGAAAATCACGCCATATAAAAAGGCTTTGGACAACTACGAGCAGATATGCCCCCAAAAAGCAAAGGGAAGAAGGGAAAGCGTGCCGACGACGATGACTACTGGTGTGTTCCAGCACTTATCTTCAGCGTGATCTCCATTTTCGAGCTAATGTTTCGCGGATGCCAGGGATAAGATGGGGACTCCTGCTCCGGCAAATCCCCTAGTTCCGGCGCAGATCACGGGGGGCGATGCCGCAGATGAAGTTGAGAGTAAACCGCAACCCTCTGCAATGGGATTCTCGGCGTTTGGTGCCCTTCATGTGGACGATGGTCCACCAGAAGTAGATGAAAATGAAGATTTTGGAGGTTTGATGGTATGCCCGATCGTATTCCTGAGAAGCGCATACTGTACACTAATTATATGTACATACAGTCTATGATCAAAGCGAATACTACAAAACAGAAGAAGGATAAGAAGAAAAAGGGCAGATTCCAGGCCGTTGAGGATGAGGATGAAGAGTTTGCCTCTCCGCGTCCACCAGCACCGCAGTTAGATGCTGTTGAGGACGAAGATACCGTCCTGGCTCCTTTCGCAAAGAAGAAAAAGAAGAAGGGTAAGAAGGGCGCCGACGATTCCGACGAAGATGGCGCACTACCCACTGCACCACCAGTTCCCAAAGGAGACTTAGTGAATGAGGACGATGGTAGTGAAGACGTACCAGGGCCTGCCTCAAAGAAGAAGAAGAAAAAGAAGGGCAAGAAAGACAAGGATATTGATGAAGAAGGCGACGCATTACCCACTGCACCGCCAGTTCCCAATGTGGAGGCCGCAAACGACGCAGGGGACGACGAGGAAGTAGATGTGCCTGGGCCTGCTTCGAAAAAGAAGAAGAAAAAGAAGGGCAAGCAAGATAAGGACGACGAACTGGAAGTTGCTCCATCGCCAGTTGCACCTGCCGCACCAGAGGTGGGAAAAGAAGATGCGGAGGAGGCTGAAGCTGGGGATGCTGCTGGGTCGGCTTCGAAGAAGAAAAAGAAGAAGGGCAAGCAAGATAAGAGCGAGGAAGTCGAGGTTGTCCTGCCGCCAGCTGCGCCAGCCGTTGAGGAGGCTGGAAAGGAGGCTGGGGGGGAGGCCGAAGGTGGAGGCAGTGCTGCTGCTGCTGCCAACAAGAAGAAAAAGAAGAAGGGAAAGAAAGACGAGGATGCGGGCCCACCGGCAGCCGTGCCTGTCCCCACACCTGTCATTGGGAAGAAGGCGGGCGGCTTGGGTGCACTCCGGGCAATGATGGAGGAGAAGAAGCGGCTGGAGGAGGAGGCCAGGCGCAGAGAGGAAGAAGAGCGACGGCGAATCGAAGAGGAGGAAAGGAAAGCAGAAGAAGAGGCTAAGCGGAAGGAGGAGGAGAGGCTCCGTAGGAAGGAGAGAGAAAAGGTATCTCATTTCGTCTGTGGTTACTGCTGCATCCCTCACTTTTTCTTTAAGGCAAAGCGTGACTTAGCTAAGAAGGAGGGTCGCTTGTTGACCAAGAAACAGAAGGAAGAAAGGGCTGCTGCTGAATTGCGACGACAAGCGTTATTGTCGTCGGGTGTCGTTGTTGAGGGCCTACAACAGCCCTCCGACATCTCCGGTGCCACTGGTAAAAAGGTGGTATATGGCAATCGGAAGAAGAAGTCAGCTGCTACAGGAAGGGAGACACCCATAACTTCGCCCTCGTCTCCTGCTCCTTCATCTCGCCCGCTAACGCCTGAACCAGCCCCTGAACCAACAGTGGAACTGGTAGAGCCATCTACCAAGGTCGAAGGCGTCAAGGACGATTGGGATGCAAGCAGCGATGAGGAAGAAACCAAACCTGTTACACATCCTGGTGTCAAAGACTCCTGGGATGATTCCAGTGAAGAGGAGACTGTTTCTCCACCTCCGACAACGAAGGAACCTCCCAAGCCACCCAGTGCTCCTGTGTCGAAGCCTTCGCGGCCAACACGTCAGCCCGCTGCGAAGGTGACTGCTGGTAGGTTTGGCGATCTCGGTTTCAATACCATCGTACTGATTTGGTCACAGAAGCCAACGGATCGGCGGTCAAGAAACCTCAACCTGCTGACGCAAGCGGATCATCAACGGAATCTTCATCCGAGGAATCTTCGTCGGAGGAAGATGACTCTGACGACAGTTCAGAGGAGAGCTCTGAGGAGTCCGATGATGGCCTTACGAAGGCGCAGCGTCTAGCCGTACAAAGGAAAGCTGAAGCGGTCGAACGCAGAGCGAAAGCCCATGAAGCTGCTCTGGCTGCGCGTAGCAAGGACGATTTACGCAGTCCGATTTGCTGTATCTTGGGCCACGTCGACACGGGTAAAACGAAGTTGTTGGACAAGGTTTGATGATTGCTTATTTCTCCACGTATGGCTAAATTCGTTGCTGTAGATTCGACAAACCAACGTCCAGGAAGGCGAAGCCGGTGGTATCACACAACAGATTGGTGCAACGTACTTCCCGGTTGATGCTATCAAGACCAAGACTGCTGTTTTGAATAAGGTTTTATCTGATATTGTTAGAAAAAAAAAGTCAGCACTGACATGCATGGTAGGACAATACGCAAGAGTACAAGATACCCGGTTTACTTGTTATCGATACACCCGGCCACGAATCATTCACCAACTTGCGGAGCCGTGGAAGTTCACTTTGTAATATTGCCATTCTCGTCGTCGATATTATGGTAAGCATTTTTCTGCCTGCCTTAGTTTCTTCATTCTGATGTGCGCATTAGCATGGTCTTGAACCTCAAACTCTTGAATCTCTTCGCCTTCTGAGAGACCGTAAAACACCCTTCATCGTTGCTCTGAACAAGGCGAGTTCCGCGCATTGCAGGTTCGTTTAGTTGTTAACAGTCCATCAGATCGACCGTATGTATGGCTGGAAGGCGACTCCAGACGGGGCATTCCAAGAATCACTTGCTAAACAACCGGTTTCTGTTAAACGTGAGTTTGAAGATCGGGTTCAGAAAACTATCCTCGCGTTTGCCGAACAGGGTCTCAACGCTGTTCTTTACTATGAGAACCGAAATTTTGCCCGCAACGTGTCCCTTGTACCTACGTCCGCAATTACGGGTGAAGGTGTCCCAGATATGATCATGCTTCTTGTGAACCTCACCCAACAG
Source organism: Pisolithus orientalis (assembly GCF_024613125.1). Taxonomy (NCBI): domain Eukaryota; kingdom Fungi; phylum Basidiomycota; class Agaricomycetes; order Boletales; family Pisolithaceae; genus Pisolithus; species Pisolithus orientalis. The sequence goes on along the minus strand of NW_026260782.1, from coordinate 2,194,630 downwards.
CGCATGAGCGATCGTCTCATGTACCTATCTGAACTTGAGTGTACCGTTTTGGAAGTCAAGGTCATCGAAGGTCTCGGAACAACGATCGATGTCGTACTGTCCAACTGGCATTCTACGTGAAGGCGACAAGATCGTCGTATGCGGTCTTAACGGACCAATTATCACCCAGGTTCGCGCTCTTCTAACCCCGCAGCCTCTGCGTGAGTTACGTGTCAAGGTCCGTGAAAACCCCTATCGGGAGAGTATTCATCCAATGATACACCTTTTTTTAGTCACAATACGTTCACCACAAAGAGGTCAGAGCGGCCCTTGGTGTCAAGGTTGTGGCACCTGACCTGGAGAAAGCCATCGCTGGTTCGAGACTTCTTGTAGTTGGACCAGACGATGACGAAGACGATCTCCGAGACGAGGTCATGTCCGACCTCACTTCACTTTTGAACTCCATTGACAAGTCAGGCCGTGGTGTCTGCGTACAAGCCAGTACACTGGGGTCATTGGAGGCGCTGCTTGACTTCCTTAAAGTCAGCAAGATCCCCGTAAACGGCATTAACATTGGTCCTATTCACAAGAAGGATGTCATGCGTTGTGCTACTATGCTTGAAAAGGCTAAGGAACTCGCAGTTATTCTTGCCTTCGACGTTCCAGTAGACAAGGATGCAGAGAAATTGGCCGAAGAAATGGGCATACGGATATTTAAGGGTGGGTTTCCCGAAGCATCTGTCAGCGCGTCGTTGACAGTATCCTTGTAGCTGACATCATCTACCATCTCTTCGATGCGTTCACGGCCTACAACAATGAGATCATGGAGGCCAAACGGAGAGATGCAGCTCCTCAAGCTGTCTGGCCATGTCGTCTTAAAATCATTGCTGCATTCTGTAAGCGCGACCCGATCATCTTGGGAGTCGATATTCTGGATGGAAACTTGCGCATCGGAACGCCCATGTGCGTTGTGAAGGTCGATCCGACGACACAAAAGAAAGATATCATTGACTTGGGAAAGATGTGCGTCCTTTATTTCCTCGTTATCTACAATAGCTCCATGGGCCGGCCAACAGCACCTCGCTCGAAATCAATCACAAACCGTTCGAGGTAAGGGTGGATCACACTGAATTCATTTTAACTAACAATGTTTCGTTGTCCTATCAGATAGTCAAGAAGTCTCAAGCAGGTGGAGGCGTTGCAGTGAAGATTGAACATGCAGTTTATCAGTCTGCGAGAATGTTCGGCCGACATTTTGACGAGAAGGATGAACTCATTAGCCACATCACACGTCAGAGCATTGACGTTTTGAAGGTGAGTAGACATTGACACCATGTAGTCGTTTGTCGCTTAGATGTGCGTTCCAGGCGACCTTCAAAGCTGAGGTATCAATGGAGGAGTGGGCGCTCATCAAGGCACTAAAGCCAGTCAGTATACTTGATCTGTCGTTCTTCTGTCCTCACTGACGTGAGATCTCTCGCAGCGCCTGAATATTCAGTAGAACCACATACATAGCTCATGAGGTGTACCTACGTAACTACTGCCCTCGGAATACGGTTTTGTCCAAACCAGCCGTTAGCCAGCCGGATTCTTAAATTCTGAATGACATTTCGTGAGATTATGGAGTCCAAGTGGCGCTTATCACACCGGATAAATATCAAGTCACTTGGAAGAAAAAAGTATCGCTTCTTCTTTATCTCCTCAATGTCTGCTCCTGCAAGTGTCAGCGGTACTAACAAAATCGTCGCCAACGATAGCGAAGTTGTCGCTGTCGTGGATAGAGACGCATTGCAACTGGTGATTAGCGGTATGGCGCCATGGAGGGATGCCTTGCAGGGACTTGATGCGTTTGTGGATTACCACGATAACTGGTAACGTCGACTTACAAACGGCGAACTGGAATGGGCTGCGGGTATCCCTGGTTGTTGATCTGGAGGGGAGAATGACTGTGTCTCGCCGACCATCACGTCCGAGCCTCTAGAAAGACACCAGGGATTGAGATTATACCGCTAGAACCTGAACAGTGCTCATACCTGCGTAGGGAAGCCCACCAGTGTCGCTGTTTATGTTACGCTCCTACGGGAGCCACCCATGCATTACTGATGCTCACTTTTTTTTTCCTGCCTAGAATCAACTTGGCTATAAACAGGTGAGTGAGACTTGAGCTTTTTGATGTTGTCCCACTCGTTGAATGATTCATGATTTAGCAACTACACCGCAGCTGGCACCTTATCGAGAGTTTTGCTGCCAGCTTCGTCGCTCTCAACTTTATTGGTGGTGTCCGGTACGAAACATATTTATTTTGTCTTTTGTTCCCGACTTACAGCATCGTTCAGTTCTGCACTTTTCCTCGGTCTACTCGCGGGTGGTCCTGCCGCGATATGGTCGGCAGCACATCTATGGCTCATTGTCTGAAAGTTAACCCTCGAATAGGTCATCGTACGCCGTTACTATGATCTTCATGTTCATTACGGCTGTAGTGCTGGCGGAAATTTGCTCTGCCTTGCCTTTGAGTGGTTCCATATACATCTGGGCTGCCGAGAGTGCTGGTCCTAAATATGCGAGATTTGTTGGCTTTATCGTCGCTTGGTGGGCTTGTACGGCTTGGATGACGTTTACAGCAAGCAACTGTCAGGTTTGTAAACCCGTTTCGCTACCAATGCCTTCTAATACGTTTCCTTAGGCGACTGCCAATTACATCGTCTCTCAGATGGCCGTATGGAATGTCAATTTCCCTGGCGGTGTAGGAAATGACAACATTCAATGGCGTGCCCTTATTTGGGGTATCTCTGAATTGATGCTTTTACTGTCTGTCACGATGAATTACCTCCCGCCGAGACTATACTCCTTCATCTTCAAATTCTCCGTTGGCCTTATGATGCTAGACTTTTTCCTATGCCTCATTTGGTTACCCATCGGTGTCTCGAAGACCTATGGTTTCCGATCTGCGAAAGACGTTTTCACTATGACATGTACGTTCCCTTGCTATCATTGTAGTCCTGGCAGGATCATTCATCAATATGCAGACAATGGTACCGGGGCTCCGCCCGCATGGAACTGGATACTTTCTTTGTAAGTCTTGACATCGCCGTTCTCGTCACGTATTCACTCTCATTGTAGCCTATTCACTGCTGGCACGCTGACCGGTTTTGATGCATCCGGGCATATAGCTGAAGAAACAATGAATGCCAGGTCTGTCGCACGAAAGCGAGATGTGAAATTTGGCACTTACCGGTACTACTAGTGTGGTTGCTGCGAAAGGTATTCTATCCAGCGCGATTGCGACGGGCGTTCTCGGCTTTGCCACCACGATCCTGTTTCTCTTCTGCACTCCCGATCTGGACACAGTATTTTCATTGAATGCACCGCAACCGTTTGTCCAGATCTATGCGCTTGCCCTGGGAAAGAAAGCGAGCATCTTCATGACGATAATCGCTGTTCTCGGTCTCATCATGGTTCGTGACAAGCTTCTACCAAGAAACGGACCCAGTTTGAATTGACTACTTCGTAGAATTCCACTGTTGCCATCGTCGCATCATCACGGTTGGTGTTCGCTGTTGCCCGTGATGGCGTACTGCCTTTGTCTCGCTGGGTTGGCTGCGTGGATTCGAAAGGCCAACCTCGCAACGCGGTCACTGTCATTTATATCTTTGCTGCTTTGCTCCTCTGCACGATCTTGCCAAGCCAGGTGGCATTCACATCGTTGGTTTCGGCCGGGGCGGTTCCGACTATCGCTGCCTATGGATTGATTCCGTTACTCCGCCTAACGATGACGCCAAATCACTTCCAGTCATCGCACTTCCGACTTGGAAAGTATGCGAAACCGTTCTACGTGTGCGCTGCGTTATTCAACGCACTTATCTTCGCCGTATGTCCGCACTAGTGAAATTATTCTTTTAACTAACATAGCATCATCTTAGGTGGATATATCACCATTCTACTTCCCTGTTACGGCCAATACTTTCAACTTCGTGAGTTATGGTGCCTCAACCGTTGAAGCGCATCTCTGATCAGATTGCATAGGCAATTGTTATCTTCATTGCGATCACCATCTTTGCGGTTCTTAGCTGGTACTTTATTCCTGAAGAGAAGTGGTTAAGGAGGGAGCAAGTTTTGCGGGCCATGGATGCTTCCGAAGGCCAGGAAGAGCACTAGATGCTCAAGGTATAATCGAGATTGGTACATCCTTTTGGTACGGAACATATTAAAGTGGTTGGAGACCCAGTAGTCCTTGACATGCTCCTTCCACGTCTGCAACCTATTTGAAAAATATGACGGTTCATTTATTCGACACGTCGTGAGAGATTGAATACCAACCTCTTTTGGCGCTGCAACACTAAGGATCATGGGATGTTCCTTGCCTACTAAAACCTCATCCTGCGCGCATACACAGTAAACCCGTGAGATCTCTTTATTCAGAAAGGCTGTGACTTACTTCAATTCGAATTCCCATATTATGGAAATTTTTGGGGAATTGAGGCAGGGGCGGTACATAAATACCTTGGAAACACACGGAGAATGCTTTAACAGCGCAGCCGCGATTAGGTTGTGTAATTTCATATACCTGGTTCTATGGTAATAACCATCCCCGCCTTTAATCTGATGAAGAGATTGTCCCATATACGGCGTATCTATTTTAGCTTACGAAAAAACTTACAGTTCTCCCCGATCAAAATTCGACGATTCGTGCAAATCTATCATGGACACGTCAGCGGCCCGTTGCTAGCCCGTCTGTCAGAATGCAGATAGGGAGACTCCCACCTATGCCAATAGGGTGGCTCAAGAAATGGGGGTAAAGGACTCGCTCCACTTCGCCCGCGTGTAGCCGAAAACCGAGCTGGTTGAGTTCGACTCGGAGAAAATCGCATGAGCGTCGGTGGAGTTCGTGTAAGGTGAAGGATGCAGTTTCGGTGCATTGGCCAATAAGAGCTTTTTGAGCAGTAAGGACAGCAGTGTAAAGATCATGTTGTGCTGATGTAAAACTTCCCGAGGCTGGATATGTACGTGCTAATGAATGCAGTTGCGGGCAAGCCATGGGTTAATGGTAATAAAGCACATCACAACAGTATCACTGACTTATATCTGAAGCATAACCACTGAATTTGTGATTGTGTCAGTAATAGATGTGTCGATAGAAGGCAGATGTACACCATACTTGTATTCGCACCCAGCATCCACTAGAATCAGCTCGCCATCCTGGATAACTTGGTTGTTCGACGTGTAATGTATTATGAGTGCGTTAGGTCTAGAGTATATGAAGTCATCAGCATATCCTTGCCCTACCTGAATAACAAAAAACTTACCCGGATGCAACGACGGGTACATAAGCTAAGCGTTGAGACCCAGAGAGGCTACAAAGATATTCGAAATGAGCTGCAATCGCACTCTCTGATGTACCTGGCTGAGTGAACCGCATGGTCTTGGATGATCGGATAAGCTTGGCTTATTGGAAAGGAACACAACACCGACCTTTGCGAACGCATGGCCACTAATGTCTGCAGCGGCGCGCATGACCTGTTGTTCACGCTTGCTCTTAATAGACCGCAACTTCGCTATCAAAGGAGCCAAAGGTTGCCTTCTAGGAATCAAGAGTGAGTCGACCACGGATTCACATTCTGAGTTGGACCGGGCAGAGGGCTGACAGGTATCTCAGCAAGGACTTTGCTGTCCGTGGAGGCCGTTTGGTGGACGCGTTGGGTGAATCAATGTAGATATTGGAATAAATGCCTGCAAGAGATTTAAGCCGAGCAGGAAATACGTGAATGGGCAACGCATCGTCAGCCCTGAAGATGGAAACAACATCTTCGAAACTTGTCCTAATCGACACAGGGTAAGTATGAGGCAAAGGGCAGACGAGGTATGGGGTCACCTAGCACCCTCCCATTTTTCCTTCGCAGAATCCTTTCCGCTGGAAAATAGCGTCATCCGATATCCACGAGAATTGGATGTCTTCTCTAGAACAGGGGGTAAAGGGGTCACCTAAGCTGTACATACACTCAGGCTCACCAAGTATGACAGCCGCGTCGGGTTCCTCGAAACCCGTTAAATACCAAAAGTCAGAGGCCTGACGGAATTTATAGCTACTCTGAGGTTCAGGGGCTCAAGAGTGCAGACCAAGTGCAGATAACCTACAAAATGTCTTTGAACGAATGAGACTCATCATCTACACGACGACTTCCGACGGTGCGACGCACTTCCGCTCATATATTTGATGGGGGCTGCTACCAATACGACAAGAGAATCGCTCGGAAGGCTATCCATGAGGGTCCTCCGCCGACATTCATACTCATCAGCAGGTATACCAGGTGTCAGTTCGTGCGGTTTCACTTTCAAGGGAAGAAGAGATTGTTTCAGCACTCTATCCATTGGGTTCATCCAGCGAAACACTCACGGAGGTGGGGGTGAGATGGGAATAGCGGTTGGCCATAATTTGAAGGTTTATGGTTCTGCGCGCTACCGGCCACTGTTGCGAGTGCCCTCAACCCGCGACCGCACGTTCTCAGAGGTGCTGTGGCTCGCCATATGGGCTTTTGCAACGCCAAACGCAGTTGGCGGACTGACATGGACCAATGAAAGGTATATACAAAAATGGTAAGTACAAGTAAAATAATTCAAGACATAATCACGCGCGCTTGTACTGCAATTAGGCCGATCAAAGGGGGCATAGTCTGGTGTGGAGGCGGAGCATGGGCTTGGTGCTGCACCCCCACAACGACGCTCGCATACGCTAACCATGCGCTATGACTGGGAACGATACAGCAGACAAGGCATCGACGTGGCTTCAACACTCACCGCGCTCGCCTTTTCTGCTGTAAGAACGACTACAAAGTTCGGGGTGCGTCTTCCGTTCGTGCTCGTGTGCCAGTCAATAATGCTCAGTCGATGTTACTAAGTTTTCGCTCGTCCGCAACGTCGCATCTAGTACCGTCGGTGCAACGGCCAATGCTCTTGATTACACTGTGTTCGGCAACAACGTCACCGCCCCAGTCATTGAAGGGGCCGTTGCCAGCGCCATAAACTTTGCAGAGGCGCTTACCCTTGCGCCGATTTTTCTTGGTGAATATATATCCGCTGCCTCTCTACGGGTGGCACACAGCTCCATCGATATCCTTTCGATCATATTCTCTGGCAGCACTGAGGCTTCCTTTTCATTGGTCTCTTTTATTCATCTGGTGAAACGAGAATGGTACAACCCAGCGGCGCCAAAGGGGAGCATACCCAGGAAGAATTACGGCATAAGAGAGGTCGGAAAGGCCATCGTCGCTTGGGTAGCACTTCAAGGCGTGACCCAGGAGTGGCACGAAAAAGAGTGGAAGAACTCTCTACGCGAAATCGAGGTGCACGATCCACATAGTGGACCACAACTCAAACGTGTGCCGTCGCGTGTCCGTGTCACTTCCGACGTCATCTTCCCAGGAAACCGTGGCCAGCTCATTTCCGCAGATATCGGAGAGGCTCCCCCAGGTACCCAGAATACCCGCAAGCGATCCTTGAGTGTTCTCTCCCGTGTTTCGTTTTCATCCATGTCGACTGTTAGGCGAAAGGATAAAGAAGACCTCTTTGAGCGGCCACAGAAATCAATAGACGAGATTAAATCAAATTTACGACGCTTCTCGAAAATGGTTTTAGCGGGGTACGGCGGTGCCAGTCTGTTGTTCTTCGGGGTTTCACCCTGGCTCACTTCAACATCGAACCGAATAACGCCCCCTACCACAAGAAACCAGAAAGAAGTGGAAGAGGCTCAGTTGGAAAGTGCTATCAATGCTGCAGAAGCAGAGGCTGAAGGCGATTCTTCATACCCTTCCTCGACGCCCGATAATTTGGAATTTTCGTGGTGGGATATCCTAATGGGAAAGCATGATAAGGAAATATTTGAGAGGTCTGTGCATGGCGATACTCCGAATACCCGGGACGTGCGGGCCCGCGTCCGCGCAACAGCAGTCATTGGTATCGAACGGCAGATGCCAAGATTTTGGGTGCTCACAGACCACGACAGACGTCAGGTCGTTCTCGTTCTTCGAGGTTCGTTCTTTTATAGAGGACGGCTCGCTCCTACGGAAAGTGGATGTATTGAAATCCTTACTTCACAGGCACCATGTCCCTGAACGAGCTAGCAGTTGACCTGACTTGTGTACCTGTCGAATTTATACCTTCATGGAGCGTGTCGGGAGAAGACAAGTATCATCACGATACCCATAGCCCTAGCGATAACAAAGTACCGGCTGCGAATGCAGGGCGACCACAGCTTCCCAGAAGGCCGTCGTTGAGGTCATACCCGTCATTAGATAGACGTCCGCGATACCATGTTCACGGTGGGATGCTTCGCATGGCGCGTGTGATGGGTGAAATTGGAAAGCCTGTACACCGTGCTGTAGCGAACGCTCTCAGCCGAAACCCTGGTTATGGTTCGTCCACGAAACCTTCCATCGCGTCTACTCCGTGAACTAATGGCGTTGTTTGGTGGACACAGAATTGATTCTCTGTGGGCACAGCCTCGGAGCGGGGGTTGCTACATTACTCGCTCTGGTGAGTGGCATTCCAGAGGAAGTGAAGAGGGTCATTACGTGTCTCATCAATTCCACGCATCAATCACAGATGTGGGCAGATCCGACAACGTGCTTGACCATTCCTTCGAGTGGATTGCCAGCCGACTGTCCCGTATTCGTCTATGCATTCGCTCCTCCGTACGTGGCTTCTTTGGGTTTTTGATGTAAAGCCTCACCGCATTTCCGGCCCCGCTGGAAACAGGTGCCTTACGGATGCAACACTGAGCCACTTGGCGTCGAACTTGGTAGTCTCGTTTGTATATTCGGACGATGTTGTATCCAGGCTCTCGTTGGGATCCGTCCGGGACATCCGGAATGCGGCTTTGTTACTTTGTGACGCGAATGAAAGAGGGGAGGAGGGGTACTCAGTCACTACGCAACGAGCCAGGGAATGGAAAAGCGGGAAAGGGTCCGATGATGATTTTCGATGGGTAAGTGGTTGTCTGGATCCTGCTTGAGGCGGGGTGCGCACTGTCGGGCGGACTTTTCTGTTGTTCATGATTTCTTGTCTTTGCTAATGTTTTCCATCCGCAGTTTCTGGCGATGCGTAGGACGCTCGAGGCCAATATGCATATGGCAGATCTCTTTCCACCAGGTCGCGTCTTCTGGGCGCGTAGAGAGGGAGATCTCCCACCTTCCCAAAGACTGACAACTTCGACGGACAAAGTTAGGCTTTTCGAGGTGCTGGATACCGAAAATGTCTTTTCACAGATTGTCTTTTCACGTAGCATGTTGGGGTACGTCGTGGCTTTTCTCTCTCACACTGACGGCCGAACTGATATGGCATTTTTGTCTACTTAGTGCTCATATGCCGCACAGATACGATCAAGTTTTACATGAACTGCTATGACTTCTTGGTCTAGAGTGGGTCCACGAGATCCTCACCGAGTTATCTGTATATCGCTGAGATTCATTACACATTCCACGGTCGTTACTACTAATTTACGACGCATGTAATACCAAGTACCCCGAAGCAAACCAAGCGACGGGATACACCGTGTACATATAACTGTAACTTTCTTGTCGTTCAACTGATTCGATGTTTCGAACGAATTCAGCCGCTTAGGATGATATGCTGTCAGGTCCAATGATGTGGTACTGTTTCATCATTACTATTGAGGCATATCACCATGTGGCAGTCAATGATAAGTGCAGGATAAATTCGATGATCGCTAGTTCGTGCCAGTGCTGGTAAGCTTGATCGGAAATGAGCCATTTGCTTATCTAATGCCGAAGTTGGCCTAATCGGCGAATCCCGTGCGCCCCGCAGACGGACTCAGCACAGAAGCGGGGCTCTGTCCAACGCAACATGATTGCATGCACGGTTCTGCTGGCATTGTTGCCTGTCGCTGGCGTATTTGGATTCTCAAACACAGTACCATTCGTTGCGTGGTCGTCGAAAAGGTATGATGCATATATTGCTACCGTTATTGACAGTCAATCAACCAGAACGCGCAGCTCGAATGTACTTTCACCTATTTCACCCAGTACGCACCCAGACCACGGCGCGTTACTCGAAAGCATAACGCAAGACGAAAATATTTGCTCGTTCGATGCCATTTTCGTGATTGACCATCCAGGTGTAAGTCGCTCAGGTCCTCCGCGTGTACATCCTTTGTTTGATTGGTCGAACTCTTTCAGTTACACAATTCAGACCTCCGGGATTTGCATCCATCGTGCGGCGTCGCAACCGCTCTCAAGAATGCACCGTCCTCTCGACAGTTCCCTCACGTCGAGCAGAGGATCGTGTCTCCGGATCCAGATTCGTTCTCGGAACGAGTCGCGAACCAATGCGACTTTGCGTTGGTAGATATCAAGCCCGAGTCTGGCGTATGGACACTCGATGGAAATAAGAAGCACATCTTGACGATGTCGATGCCTCCACTCGGAGGCCCCGCCACGCACCGGAAAATTGTTATGTCTCAACACGGTATGTGCATGCATATCCTAAGCGGACCAGTACGCTGAGACTATGTTCCTTGAACCTCACTTAAAGAACAACTCATCTCTGGAGCTTTGGAGAAGCTTGCTGTTCTATCACCCAACCACCTGGTCCTCTATTCGGGGGCCCCACTTCCAGCAGAGAAACGCCAGCTATCCGAATTTGATCCAGATTTTGACGAAGATGGCGATGACCCAGTATTCCAAGCAAACGTCATAGCTGCCGCTCCAGCAGACGGAAGCATTCTCCAGCGATACCAGCTCCTAACACCTGCGCTCATCATGTCACTACTGCTCGTCTTCGTCATTTTAATACCGATTGTGGTGCTTGGTATTACAGCGCTTGCCAGTATTCAATCACCTCTGCGTACTGAGGCACCCGCAAGCTATAGTGCTCACGAAAAGAAGGTCCAGTAATACGTGGCTGTTGTACATTGCGTAACATTCTATGGCGCTACCATTAATTACAATCTCTGATAACAGAAAGGGAGGTATCAATGCACAATGGTTTTACACGTAAGGATACAAGGCAATCTAGCGAGAGCAACAACCAAGTGACAACAGACAGATGGAAGTGGGCGGTAGGTACTAAGGGTTGCAGAAGAGCGTGGGGAATCAAATCCGGTTACTCGGTATCTTCCATCTGGAGAGCATCGTGCATTATCTCGAGTGCCGCCAAATGAAGCGGTAGGAGAGGGTAATCGTCCGATCCTTGACCTCGCACTCCCGCAAGGACCGCGAGCTCGTGGTAATTCCGAGTAATTTCCTGGTGCATGACGTCGTCTGAAATTGCCATCGATGAGCCAGAGGATCGGAGGGTATGAAGCAGATGGATGTGAAGGGTAGGGTAAGTGGTACCGGCCGCAGCCTGCTTCGGAGGGGCATGCAAAAGAATTGTTGTGCTAACGGGGAGGAGGGGAAGAGCATCAGTAACAGGTGCACCTTCGGAGTCAGGAATAAAAGAGGCGCCTGCCCAGTGTTGCGTTGTCGGTGCTGCGAGGGGAATACGGATGGTAGGGTAAAGAATATACGTTGCCGCCGTCGAGATGTCAACATAGAGAGATTTCGTGGAGTCTTTGTTAGACGTCCGGCGTGGAAGTGCCTGATGACCAACGTTGTTTGGCGGGTTTTGCAAGAATGACCAGGACGTGGTGCAGTCGGCTGAAAGTATGCTTATGTGGAAGGGGGGTATGTCACGACATAGAGGAACGGTAGCTGAGAGATGGTGTATCCAAGCTAAAATGATAAGTTAAGTAAATTGACTGAACCTAGAAGAGAGGGGGGCAAAAAACTTGCCATCGAGTTCGCTTGCAGATAGGACTCCGAGCTTGGTTATCACCAATCGCCACTCTATATTTGCCCTCCGAGCAAACCGCGCTGCGAAATTCCAGATTTGCACTACCGCCGAAGTCTCCACGTCGTCATGTGTTAGCCAAGTACCAACATCGTAACTCTCTCCTCGTTGGTCAACACACGACGCCAACAGCCACTTCCCGCACGATGAAAACCGGTATCCTACATGCAGAAACGTATGTCGGTCTAGAACATCCAACGAGCGAGCCTGTCCATGTTGACTAAAGAGGACAGTTGGAGTGATAGGTCTGGACAGCGTGAACAGCGGTTCTTGAAAATAAGCTTGGGTCGGCTCTCCGGTTTCGATGATTTTGCGGGACATAGTACGTTTTACCGCTCGCGAAAGTCGCTGGTAGACCGAGAAACAGAGGGTCTCGAGTTCGGCGACGTTGTCCGTCCAGTCATGAGTAGCGATGACAGCCTCTGGAACCAGGTGGAAAAGGACGGGAAAATTTGCGCAAGATTTTTGAAGGCGCTTGATAGTAGATAGGATTTGTCGGAACAATGGAGAAGCCAACGACATTGCCAGACCAGGAATCGTAATATAAATAACGAGTGTATTTGACGCAGAAGGAAGACCGCCAATAAATGAAACTTGGTGACCAGTCAGGAAAAAAAAAAAGATGCATATATAAGTTTAACACGTACCAAGATGCTTGCGTAGCGTATCCAGACGCCAAGCCAAAATACCGTCAGATATACAAAGAGCATGAGTTCCCAAGTTATGTGAACCAAGATGATGACCCTGATAACGATGCTGTGTGAATGCAACGACGGACGGAATAATATAGCATAACTTACACTGTAAACCGAGGACATCCTTCGCAACCAAGTCGCAGCTGTTTGTGGCTGCAAAGGGCCGTTGTCTTCAATGACTAGAAATGAAGTGACGTCCTTATTGCCTCCAAGAGGGGTCAAACCAAGTTTTCCCCAGAACCGAAGTGATGATGGCAGTAATTGCACTACATGATCCCCCTTTCCCATCGAAAGCATTGGAGGTTCGAGCCGTTGAAGGAGACTTCGTTCGGGCGCTGTTGCGGCGCCCGAACGCGACAGGATTTCAGTGACGCATTCGGTTCCCGCACGCTTTCCCAGAAACGAAGACAGCTCTAGCGGGCCGTCTAGTACATGAACTCGCTTTATGATCCCGGCTACAGCAGCGACGTCCGCAGGCCATACATCATCTTGCCTGCTTGGCAGGACGTGAGCTTTGCTGGCTCGCCATGCCTTGGCAAAGATGGCGTTCTCAACAACTTCGCGTGCAAGCATGTTACCAGCTGCTTCGAGGGACTTGGACTTTTCAGAAGCCGCGCCTAGAACGGCAGCAGGAGAAACTGGCGTTGGAACGGAAACCGGGACGACAGAAGGGATGGTCATAGGAGCGACTGCAGCTCCGGGTGATCGAAGTGGCTTACTAAGAGGGAGCAGGTAAGGATGGTGAAACTGCATGTGAAGCAATGATGCTCCTAAAGGCAGATATGCTGGAGGGGGGGTCGCTGGACGAGGCAATGCACCGACATCCGCAATATCTAACTCATCGGAGTCGGAAAGGGTATCTGAATCAGGATCATCAGGGTCAGCAACGACGCTCCCTGTTTCATCCCGGACATTGTCATAATCATCCAACCAGCTCGGATGAGGGCGTCGGGGTCTGCCTTGGTCAATGGATTTGCGCTTGACGCCGATGAGCCGTCGAACGACGCCCACTCGGTGGTCTGTCGCGGCCCTGTAACGTTCCTTCCAACCGTTCGCGCTTGTTGGTGATACAAGTGGGATGGGTTCTGTGCGGTCCTCTTCATCTGGCGGGCTCGGGAGTGCGAACTTGCCCTTATCGTATTTGGAGTCAGAGAGTCTGTGGCTCTGTGCGAAAGGTATAGGATCGAAGGTCGAAGTAGCTATCAAGGACATGGGTTGATGAGTTTGCGGTGTCGCAGCCACAGACTGAGCATGGGGGGTTATTTCAGGTGATGGTAGTAACTCCGTGCACTCAGACGCCAAGTCGTGCGCATTGGAATGCAAATCGGGACCCATAGGAATGAAGGTATCCGTGCTCGTGATTATCGCCGTGTGTGGCATACTGGATACCGTCGGAATAGCGAGTGGTGTACTCTGTGAATGGTTCCTACTACTTAACAATCCTGACGAGAATCCCAGTGTAGTTGGCGGCCCCACAGGTGGTACAAAGCGGGTTGAAGGTGCAGAATGGGCGTGAGAAGTGCTTGACGGTTGATCGAAGAAGTCGAAATCGTCCTCTGTGAAGGTAATATCATCCTCGAAATCTATATTCATGCGCGAACCACCGCCGGCCCCTCCCCCTCCCCCACCGGTAATATCGCCGACGTTCATGTTGAAAGGCATATCATAACCAATGTCAAGGTTCATGAGCTCGGAAGGACCTTGAGACCAAGAGGTGCCCATGTTTTCGAAGGCGTCAAACGCAGACTCAAACGGCGCCGTTGCGGCCTCTAGTTGGTCAGATGGCGCTGACGGGTCAGTATGAACCATGGCCGGCGTCGACACGGAATCAAGCGACTGGACAGATGGCTTCCCATTGGTAGATGACGGCGATGGATAGAACGTATTGATAGCGGGTGTATTGGTTTCTGGAGTGTCGGGTACCGCAGGTTGCGAAAGACCTGGTGTCGTGGAAGGGGGAGCAGAAAGCGTTGGTTCATTCGGTGTGCTGGAGGTGACGAGTGTCTGTGTGGAGGTTGGCACTGTAACACTAGCAGGAACCGCTATGGGTGTTGTAGCTGTTCGAGGCGAGCCGGACAACTGTGCTTCGCGTTCTCGGCGTATACGCTCACGTTCCTTTTCACGCTCCCTAGCAACGGACTCGATATAGGAGCTTATTTCAGAAGTGACAGTGTCGATATTTGATGATTTGGAAAGCGACACGTATCTAAATGCACGGAGAAGGTCGGAGGTGGGTGAGACGCAAGTACGTCTAAAGAGAGTACGGTTCGTCAAAACCGAAATGGAAGGGATTGTAAGGGTATTTCCAAGCTCCGAAGAAGCGGACTCTGCAAAGATGGGGGATGAAGGCAGTGGTGGGGAGGGTTGAAGTTGAGGGGGTAGCTCAGGGATATGAGATAAAGATCGCGTAGATTGTTGAGTAATAATGGTAGAGGAAAGGCAGAGGCGCAAAGGCCAGATTATGGGCATGCCTTTATCCTCACCCTGCTTGTTTTGTACGGCAAGCCATGCGATGATGTAGGCAGGATCTTGTTGTCTTTGAATATTTAGCCGAGATAGTTTATTTTTCTCCGGCTTTGGAATGGTGCCACACAGCTTCCACTCTCCTACACCTAGGCCTGCGAGAGACTGTTCGAACTGAGAGGTGACAGCTGAAGTTGGTCCGGTGTACGCGGAAAGATAATAAGCAGGGACTCCGAATGGGAGCAGGGTAATGGGTGCACCAGCAGCCACGGGTAACGTGACTTCTAGTGGAAGAAAATCAGTCGGACGAAAGTGAGCGTATACTTCGAGCCTCGATCGACTCAAGTGTATCTCGAGTTGGCAATGCACGAGTGGCCTGATGGTACCATCAGCGACTGTCAATAAGATGAGATGGAGAAAAGAAATATACCTCAACTGTGCACCGTGCGACCAATCTGCTGCCCATTCGTCTGAGCAAGGGGATGAACTCAGTAGGAAGCCGTTCATCATGCGATGAGCCGAGCCACCGCTGCCAGCTGGACTTTTTGATGCTTCTGTGATATCATCAATCAGGCGAGTTCTAATGGCCTCTAGGAAGTGGAAGTAAACCCCACGCAATGGCTTGCGCGGAAGCAAATTGGCGGCCGAGAATCCATGAGCGGAAGATGAAGGACTCGATGACCAACTCAAGCATTCGGAAGCACGGTGATGGCTGATCGGCGCATACAGGGGAACATGGGTAGAGATCGCGGGTACCAAACGAGGACAATTCTGACACTGGAAACAATATTAGCACAGATGCTCGAATAAAGGCAGCGGGAGAGCGACAGACAGTGGAGTACAAGTAATTGAAAGAAAGTATGATCAAAAACTAATATTCACCTTTGAGTCCGTCCATGGATAATGCTCGCAGGGTCGAGAGACATGTGTCGGTAGAATCTCCGGAGGTAAGCATAAATGCATGTAATGCAGAGGACTCGCCATCGACGTGGGTATGAGGGAATATCGAATCAGAGAATGAAAGAGACCTGTTCCGCGATACCAGATATCGGCGTCCGTGTTCGAGGACTTCATATGGCGGACATTCGCTGTCCGGAATGTAAGTGGCGAATGCTACTCGAGGATCGGCAGGTAAGGTTATGACCGAAGCAAGCAGCTTGTCTGACGGTGCAACCGGGGACGGTAAATGAGAAGAGCTTGACGTGGTATTAGGATGATGCACTGAGGCATGGCTATCGTGTTTATGCGCCATGCAGAGCGACATGGGCCGTTAGGCTGTCTCGGGGTTCCGCTTGTTTAAGGATGGCCTGGATATGAGTTAAAGTTAGACCGGCACGGGGCCAACACAAAAAGACCGTACTGCACGAATGCGCCGCCCACCAACCAACCAACCCGAGTCTCAGCTCGACGCAGCTCAGTCCGAATCTCCTCGACAGCCCGTTCTTCACGATACCGTCATCTTCGCGCCCTTGGCTGTGGGCACAGTGCTGCCGGATAAATAATTGAATAATTTAGATAAGTAGTTATACACGTAATTAGGTAATATTCAGAACCACCCGTGGCGTCTGGTCTGGGTTGCCACCCTTCCCCGTCCTCCGCTATTACCTAGTGCTCAGGTTCTCATTGTTTTCTCAAAAAAATGCAGTCGGCTACTCGTCCAACGTCGCGTGCGGTTGCCTCTCCAAACCCGAGGTCGAACCCAGTGAATACCCAGACAAAATTGATAGACACCGTTCAAGGTCGCATCCTGTGCCTCGCAGACATTCGCGGTCATTTGTCTGCTCTCAATGATCTCGCTCGCGAAACCAATGTCAAGGCCATCATTCATACAGGGGACTTTGGTTTCTTTGGTCTGTTCAGTGCAGGAAATGCTATGTTTTTGTGTCTAACAACGATACCGTTACAGAGAGTCAAAGTATAGCGCGTATTAGTGACCGCACCCTTCGACACCTCACGATGTACTCTCCCCTTATTTCAACAAGCCAGAGAGACCAGCTCCTTGCTGCCGACAATATTCCATCCACCATCCGTACCACAGTAGACATCTCCCTAATTTCAGAATTCCCACTTCTCCTGTCCGGCCAGATAAAACTCCAAGTACCCGTGTTCACCGTCTGGGGCGCTTGTGAGGACGTCGTTATCCTGGAAAAATTCCGTACTGGTTCCTATTCGATCGATAACCTACACGTGCTCGACGAAGTCACAACACGTTGCCTCGATGTGGGTGGCATCAAATTGCGGCTTCTCGGCCTTGGGGGTGCCCTCGTGCCACACAAGATGTTTGACAATGGCGACGGAAATGCTACTATCGCTGGTGGTCAAGGTACAATGTGGGCCACCGCGTTGCAGATCGGAGAGCTCGTCGATACCGCCCAGCGGATTTTCGATCCTACCGAAACTCGAGTCCTGGTCTCCCATACCAGCCCTGGCCGGGAAGGCATCATTGCCCAACTCGCTCTCGTTCTGAAAGCGGATCTTACTATTTCTGCTGGCCTTCACTTCCGCTACGCAAGCTCCTATAACGAGTTCAGCGTCCAAACGGACTTCGATGGCTTCCGTCGCAAACTCGCCGTCGGAAAGGAGGGCTTCGATAAAGTTTGGGATACGGTGAAGGCACAAGTTGATGCCGTTGTTGATGACCACCAGCGAATTTTGCTTGATAAGGCACTCTCGGTCCTCGAGCGGGTTCCGTCACTTCAACCTCCGCCAGGCGCTACAACTGCTACTAGTGAAGAACCGGCTTGGAAAAATTGCTGGAACTGGAATCTATGCGACGCAGCTTTTGGTTCCCTTGTTCTAGACATCAAGGAAGGCAGGATCAGTGCAGAATTAAAGAGTCAAGGTTAGTTTTACGCCTTTTCCTTCTTGGCAGCTCTTATCGTTCTTTGCTTGCCACAGGTTTCAACTACGCCTATCGCCGCACTGCGACTGGCAACGTTGCACAAACCCCTAATTCTGCCGTGTCTTCATTGTCCAACACCACTCCACCTACCAAGGGGCCGACACCTGCTCCTATGGAGAAGCCTGCTTCTCCCCTGCCCAAGGAGGTCAAGTCTCCTCTCGCGGCTACTTCTCCACTAATATCAGGCAAGGAGGCACCCAGGGACTCGCAGATCAAGACCAACGGAACTACGACACCCTCAGGCCCGCCTTCTGAGAAGGCTGACAGGGGGGGATATAAGCGGAATCAGAGAAGGGATAGGAAAGACCGGGAGCGTCCTGAGCGGGAAGCAAAGGAACAGGAGAGGGAGTCCACTGAAGAGAAGACAGACGCAGCCCCGGCAACCGTACCTGATTCCCAGCCAGCGGTGGTACAATCTGGGAAGGCTACTCCAGTGCCGGATGATGGTGTGACAACCGATGGATTGGAGGGTGGACTCAAGTCACCACTCACGGATAGCACGGGGGCGAGAACTCCCACGTCGAGGCGCCCTTTCAGACATCCTCACACACTCTTTCTCCGTTTTTCTGAACCATTAAGTGAAGCTGACATCCAAGAATTCTTCGGGGGCGAGGAAGCAGGGGTGGGTACTTTGACCTTGACCTTGGCGTATGGAGAAACTTGACTTTGAAAACCTCATAGATTTCGCGGGTAAACACTCCTCAACCCTTCCACAATCGAGGCCACAGGATAGCATACGTTGAATTTGCAGATGAAGACAAAATGAAAGCAGGACTTGAGAAGAACAACGAGGTCCGTCAACTTCTTTCCAAATGGTGATTCATTGCATATAACCACTCTGCTTTCAGAAAATCAAAGACATGACGATTGAAGTCAAGATTGCCCACGATCGTGGAGAGGGTGGCGAGAGGGGAAGAGGTGGACCGAGAGGTCGTGGTAGGGGTGGATATGCGTCGCGAGCGCTCGGAGCTGCTGGCATGTCAAAACGCAATGGTGACGCACGCGGCGGCTCAGCTGACAACACGAAGACGGGAGGGGATAATGCATCAGCGACCTAGGGCATCAATTCGGCTTTCATGGGTACGTGGGATGAGGTTTGGACGCGGTAGAGACGAGGAATTTGGGCAGGTGATACTTTTTTTTTTTTTTGACGACTCTGGCATGCCGTTTATCACCCTGTTCACATTCGCTTTGTGTTGTCATCCTTTTTTTTCCTTCTCCTTCACTCAAGCCTTATAATTCTCGAGCACATTCTTTGTGTGTTTGATCCGTTATGCTCGTCTTGGGTACTGTACATGCACTTGTTACCTTGCCCAGATAATTTGTTTGCATTGTGTGAAAACTACCTGATTATGTAAGGAACATTGTAGAGCTGATCACGTGATGATATATTCCCCCAATAAAATTGGTCATATCTTTTCCAAGGGCTGACAGGTTTTTGCTGTTCTCCCAGCTGCCAGAATTTTGCTGCTGCTTTTTCACGCCGACGATGGGCAAATCAAGTAAAAAAGCAGACAAGCCAACTACTACTGGCTCGGACAGCAAAAAGGCAACGACGAAGAAGCCTGCTGCAAAGGACAGCAAGGCCGAGTCAAAGTCGAAACCGGTCCCTGCAACCTCGAAGGAGATTCTCGCCAAAGCCGCGGTATGTAATGGGTTCTTATTACAGTGCGCGTGCGTGGGGGAAACGTCGTGCTGACTGTGGATCGATGGCTGTAGAAACTAGCTAAGGCGGCGGCAGCCAAGATACCGCAGAAAAAAGAAGATTCTTCGAGTGAGGAAAGCTCCGACGACTCCGACGAGGATGAGGCTACTCCCCCCAAACCCGTGGCACTTCCCAAAACCGAGAAGAAACAACCACCCAAAAAAGCTTCTGAGTCCTCGTCAGACTCGTCTTCATCCAACGAAGACAGCGACAGCGACAGCTCGTCATCAGAAGAAGAAAAGTCCAAATCGACCCGGATCAAGCTCAGCGCCAAGGCTAGCTCTTCGGAATCGTCAGATGACAGCTCTAGCGATGAGGAAGCTGCACCCCCTAGTTCTGCTGCTGCAAAATCAGCGCCCAAAAGGCAACCCCCTGCTTCATCCGACTCGGAATCATCTGATGAGTCCTCGGAGAGTGAAAGCGAGAAAAAACCCGTGAAGATTTCCCCATCAAAAAAAGTCGCTCTTGCCAAGAAGGCGTCATCATCATCTTCCGAGTCGGAAGAATCTTCGTCATCGGATGAGGAGGATTCCCTAGCTGTCCCTGAACCGAAGAAGGGAAAAGTGGCATCGTCGAGCGAGGAGAGCAGTGACTCCGAAAGCGAAGTGCCAAGTATGTGTCCCTCGATCTTCATCTGTTCAGTTGATTTATTTCATGCAACCAGGCAAGAAGCAGACAAAACCTGCTGCTGTTGCATCACCCAAAAAAAACTCTGCAAGTGCTGTTGCAAACGGAAAACTGAAGGCAAACGGCAAGGCGGAGGAGTCCTCAAGTGACGAAAGCGGTTCCGACAGCAGCGGGTCCGAAGAGTCGGAAGACGAGGACGAGGACGTCGAAATGGCCGAAGCACCCCCTCCAGCGACGAGTAAGTACCCCCTCCTTCCCTTACCATCATGAGATCTTTTTTTGCTTACTTGTGTCCATGCGTAGCTGCTAGTAACAAGCGCAAGGCGGAAACTCAATCCGCTGCTCCCCCAAAAAAGGTCAAGCTCGCGGATGGTGCAGCAGAACCCTCCGCCGACCAAGAAACCAAGAGCGTTTTCGTCGGAAAACTCTCATGGAACGTTGACAACGACTGGCTCGCACAAGAATTCTCCTCTTGTGGCGAAGTTGAGTACGCGTCCGTTCAGATGGACCGCACGACCGGCCGGTCACGTGGGTTTGGCTATGTACACTTCAAATCGGTAGATGCGGTCGAGAAAGCGCTGGCAATGGACGGCAAGGAAATTGATGGACGTCCTATCCGCGTCGACAAGAGCAGTTCTCCAGACAAGAAAGCGTCCGCAGACAAACGGGCGCAAGCGTTTGGCGACAAGCAAAGTCCGCCATCCAGCGTTCTCTTCGTGGGTAACCTGAGCTTCAATGCGACCGAGGACGGCTTGTGGGAGACGTTCGGCGAGCACGGGGATGTCAAGAGCGTTCGGATACCCACGGAGCGTGAGACGGGTAGACCGAAAGGATTTGCCTATGTCGAATTCAGCGACACTGAAGCGGCAAAGAAGGCTTATGAAGCACTCAATGGCTTTGAGTTTGATGGCCGGGCCGTGCGGCTAGATTTCTCTCAGCCAAGAGATGCGGCAGGCGGACGTGGCGGCGGACCGGTGAGTAGTAGACTGACCGTCAGGGTTTATGGATGTTCACTAAGTGTTGTTATACAGGGTGACCGTGGCCGTGGTCGCGGACGAGGGTCTGACCGCGGCTGGCGTGGCAGGGGTGGTGGCGGTGGATTTGACCGTGGTGGAAGGGGTGGTGGTGGGTTTGATCGCGGCGGAAGGGGTGGTGGATTTGGCCGTGGTGGGAGAGGCGGCGACAGAGGACGGGGACGAGGAGGCGCGCGGACCGGTACCATTGCAGCCTTCGAGGGGCAGAAAATCACGTTCTGATCTATTCCGTTTCCTCCTCTTCCCCCGCCCATGCTTGAATGAATTTGGCTTCCGTGCATATATGATGCACACGTACCTCATGTTTGTTTGTTTTGTTTCGCATATTCTCACATGCAAGTTCGAACAACCCACGCTGGTGTGTCATAGCTTACTGTGATCTACGTAGAGTGCCTTCCGGTTGGAGGCACTATAGGGCAGCATTACTTGCTCAATGTTCTCAATATTGGGGCTGCTCTGGAAGAGGGTTGATCGCTTTGACGCGTAGGTAGTAGGATATGACCACAGAAATACGTCGGTCTCGCAAGTTTCCCGTCTCTCACCGCGAAACAGCCATGCACACGTCGAGAGGTGTCAACTGGCAACTTGGGTGATGACCACTATAATATTCCCCATAGTAACATGCTAGCTATTACCTAACTCTAAAGCGGCAAGGGCAACGCCGCCACCAGGTCCAGTCCCAAGAGAAAGAAATCCTCCTTGTTGCCTGCGGTGCATGTCATCAGGCGTACCTCTTTCGTTATCTAGACCATCTGGTATTAAGTAGATTAACCAATGAGCTAAGGAACACATTTGGGGGGATTCACAGGAGACTTGTGACAGCGACACATAGTTGTAACCAGTAGCCCGGCCCGCCATAAACACAAATCAAAAACAAAAAAAGAGACTGCTACACAAGGGGGGCATCAGCATAAATAAGGTGCGTACTTATGTAGGTGGGTAGGTAGATGTAATGTATTGATATGTAGTACAGTTACTGTAAAAGAACAAATTTAAAATCAAAAAACAAGAATTCACGACCCACCACTCCCCTTCTGCATAGCCTTCCGGATAGGATTCTGACTAGGCGGTAACGCCCCAGACCTCTCAAGTCTATCGAACAACACGAACAGCTTCTCAGCCTCCCTCTCCTTCTCTTCCTCCGTCATATCGTTGGGCTCGCGTTCCTTGACGACCTGACCGGTTATGGGGTCGATAGGCAAACCGTCCGAAGTTGTCATCTGGGGAGTCGAATCGGTTGGGGGTGGGCCGGTTGCGATGCCCTTGTTGAACAAAAACCCGGCGAAGTTGCCGTAACCGAGTGTCGTGAGGTTCGTCGCTAAATTCCAAGTTAGCTATTCGTTACAACGGCGGAACGCTTTTTTTTTTTTGACCAAAACACTCACGATTAGAATCATACATCGCAAAGAACATTTCTCCTACGCATTTCCCCAAGCGATCATGGTATACGCTCTGAAGAACACGGAGACACCGTCCCAAGACGTCGTCCCGTCCTTCCAGCGGTGTAGTGCGGTCAAGGCCCTCAGGTACGAACCAGTTCCTTATTCTCAACTTGGCATCTTCGTCTCCAAGACAGAACCGAGTGATCAAGAGAACGAGCGGGGTGATGAGATCGCCCATGGAGGACTCGTTCAAGGACCAATGACCTTGGAACCGATTCCGCACGACGGCTTCGTCGGGGTCGTGGTCGCCTTGGAAGAACGCTGCTAGAGCGCTATCGAGCAGTTCGCATGCGCGCATTGCTGTATCCGGCACGGCCACTGGCGTTGTGGATCGAGAAGAAGAAGACCACGAAAATGATCGTCTCCCAGCGGCGAAGGCAGAGATTGCGCGATCGATTGCCCTGGTCTTTGGTTCCTTTTCCTTTTCCTTGGCGGCAGGAAGATTGGTATTGGTATCTGGACAGGGGGAACCGGACAAAGATGATGTCGCTGAGTCTGTCGGTGTCACTCGCGCTGGTGGAGTAGGAGGTTGTGAACCGAACCACAGAGTCCGATTGGAGGCATTGACGGGTATGATGATTAAAGCGTGAATAATATGTAGCATCGGGGGCACCAGTGGATGAGGTGATTGAGCAGGTAAACGGTGAAAAGCACGCAGAAGGGGAGGAATTAGGCTAAGGGGCATGGCGCCGTCAGCTCCAGCGAATCAAAGAGAAAGAGGAGACTTACCCATCCAACCGAGGACTCCAGTAATCGGCCATGGTCCTATGGTCCTGCCCTGACGCTGCAACCTCGGGTGATTGAATCTCGGCATCCACGAGCTAGGGTATGATGAGCAAAAAGAGTTTACACGGTGGACATGCGGAAGGAAGGGCAAACCTTGGGGTAATGAACGCAAAGATTAAATATAAGTTTAAGTAGATCAGTCATAGCGTCCTCGGGTGAGGTTCCGCTGACGGATTTTCCTGCTACCAAATTGTGCAAGAGGTTGTCCATCTTGGTAGTTAGGACATCAATAGCCGTTTCCGAACAGGACGAGTTAGTGCGTTTGTTTTCCACCATCCACTGGATGAACGACGCAGCGGACAGGGATGAAGCGGTACAAAGGAAGAGAATTCTCGATGTGAGGTAGATCGTCTCGAGGGACGAGGATTTCTAATTGGGGTGTGCGTGCGTAAGACGACGTAAAATTCAGGGGGGCGAATGGTTACCTGCAGTAAGTCGAGAGCGACATTTCCTCCGTTTACGTCCGAGCCGATGAAGGTGGTTCTGGCAGGCTCGATGAGAAGACAGGTATTTGCGATGCAGCGCAAAGCGTTGTTCTCCTTCAAACCCTCTACGTGGGGGGTGCTAGAGATGCCGAGCAGATGACGAAGATTTGCAGGGGACGCAAGTACGCCGGCAACTTGGGGCACTTTGCCCAAATCCTTGAGTTTGGGAAGAGCCACATCTACAGCACCTGGCAACACGATCAAGAACTCCATCCAAACGCCACAGACACAGACACGAAGATGATGAAGTGGCGAAGTGGCATCACATACCTTGCTTGGATAGCCGAGATACGGTGCCGTCGATCAGAGCAGCTTTGAGGTCATCGAGAATGAGCTGGGCGAGTGCCTTTGATGCGGGGATGTCGTGAGGATCTACATTATACGAACCGGAGAGGTAATAGTCTGAGTTGCAAGGCGGGGACCGGGACGAGATTTACGAGAGAATGCATTACCGATGGCTCTGAAAGCAGCGATGACGTCTGAGGTGGGTGCAGAAAGAGGCAGAGAGACGTAAGGTTGAATCGCAGGACTCAGGTTGGACATGATATGTAGTATGCGAAAAGAAGAAAAAAGAGAAGACACGAGTGTTTTATTTTATTTTTAACAGCAGTAGTAATGGCCCGCACCCTGTCACCACCGTACAGCCTCGCTGCCTGTCTGCCGTGATAGCAATTTGCAAAGCTAATGTGTTGTTGGCAAGGGCTCGCGATCCTAATACGCACAAACATGCACAAACATTCTGTCTCTTGTGTCTCGCCCGCATTCGGAATACTCGACGACCGATGCAGTCGACAGGCCGTCTGCTGTCTGAGCATGTGCACAGACCTCTCATTCGCTTCATCGGAAAGCGTGTCTGGTCATCCCGTACGTCCCTCCTCGTCGTTCCAGTCACGTGAGGTGTCATGTCTCTCCAGCTGGCGCGGGTCAGCCGCATCCCGCCGGTCCGGCGAAACAACCACCAAATGCCAAACACAAGTCTGTCTTCCAACACTACTGGCAGGCCCCACCTCGTCTATGGAATCCCCGCTACCACAACCTCGAGCAAGCAGAAATAGATGCAATCCAGGTAGGTTACCGACAACGTAATACTTCAAGACAGACGCTGACTGGCTCGTCAGAGCGGTGGTGCTTCGTTACATTGATACTCAACATCAACAAAACCACTCGCAAAATATAAGGTCGTAAAACTTACTGCAATGTCTTAAAATTCAGTACAACTGATACATAGTACTGTCTCCGTTATATACAACAATGTATTGCACTATAACAAGCGGCCAAATACAGTGTGGATAAGGGTCGCAACCCATCCATTGGCACATGATATTTTATAGCCATGTATCTCGGTGCCATTCGATGCATTTTAGTATGTTGAATTGTATTCCTCGCCATACTTTATCACACGTTCCACTGGATTTCATATGAATGCAATGACTTCTATTGCATGGTATACATTACATGATGATGCAGTCCACTGAGAGCAAGTTAGAAGCCGACAACGCTAGTACAACATTCAATGCATCCCGAAATGAGCAGCCACGCACCAGTTACAGGAATAAACGATGACAAGGTATAAGAGGGAAGCATTCGAACAACAAAGTAGGGGAAATGAAGGCAGTGTTGGGACTACTTGCGCTTGACACGCTTACGTGGTGGCTCAGCCTTGTTCTTCGAGCGCTGACCAGCACTGCCACCTTGAGATTTCTTCGTGGTCGTAGTGGGCTCTAGAGTGGGGTCCTTTCGTATGGTCTCAGTAGCTTCAGGATCCGTCAGTGGGCTCCCAACGGTCTCGCATTCATTACCTGGGTCATGGTGAAAATTTCTGTGACTGGGCCTAGGCCCTGGAGGTGATCTGGGATGGAAGCTGGTGCGATGGTCAGGTGGATCGAAGTCGTTACGTTGTGGCACTGAATGGGCATCATCTCCCAAGCTTGGTTGGATCTGCAGACCATGGTAAGCCAATGGATTGATCCGAAGCAGAACATTGCAAGTACTGCTACCTTGGCGCTGCTGTTCTTGGGTGGCAGAGTACCTTCATCGTCGCGAGATACATGAACCATGGGTGTGGGAGACATGGTAACCTGAGGCCCATTGCGACTGTCAATTGAGTGCTGCACATGTTCTTCAGTACAACGAGATTGGCGACCCGCAACCGGGGAGTCAAGGAAAGAGTCCATGTCGTCATCCTCTGATGAGTCATCCGAGTTTGCTGCTGAGATTGGTCGCCTTCGCTTGGAAGTTTGGCTGAGGCCAGGCACCTGCCTTCAAATGCGAGTAAACCTAGTTGACCGTGATAACACTCTGATGCAGTACATACTTATTCCACCAGTGAAGCGTCTCTTGGGTCCATGGATGGTCTGGTTGATCTTCCAAGACCTTGACAATCTTGAGAAAGAGTTCGTAAAGGTCAACACCACCAATTGCAGATGTCCACTGCTCGGCGGAGCTGAGCGCAAAGTAGTACTGAGAAACAAGAGTTAGCAGACAGAGAGAATAAGAGCCGTAACTCCATAAGGTGACCTGTATCGCAGCATACGCAATTGTGCGAGGTGTTGGGTCAGGCAGGCCGTGTGCTACACCTTGCGGGGTTTTCGTGCCTCTGCGAGTTGGGTCCAGTGCAGATGATGGACTTGTGAAAATGTGACGAAAGGTCTACCAGTAAAGACTTCAGCCAAGCTCGCACACAATTTTCAAGTTCACATGAATACATACCCGTACTAAACCTTGGCTTCGGAGAAACCCTTTCTTCTTGTTGTTTGGGTCAAACATTTTCACGTCGTAGAGGCAAGCTGGAAACTTGCGATGTGTGATTTTTCGTGTCCCATCGTGAACCTGGTTCATGAATAGTCTGATCATATGCACTGCATGAGCAGAAGGAAACGAAGTTGAGGTAGACATACTGAGGGTTTCTATCAAACTCTTCCAGGTGTACAATTGGGCAGAGGTTCCGTGCAGTAAGAGGATGGTTCCATCCACGGGTTGACTTGGGGTCACCCTTCCGGATTGGTGGCTTCACAGACTGAGTCGTGGGGTCCTCAAGCATATATGTCAGCACGTCCCACTTGAGGCTTCCTGTGTCATTTGTTCGCGACCGAGCAGCAGCAGCAACAAGCTGGATGAAAATTAGTGAGTTTGAGACATGTCAAGTGCATATATGCACCTACCTCATCGATGAAAGTAGAAAGTGAGTCGCGCTCATGTTCAAAGCCTGAAACAAGCTCACTTCCATTATCAATATGCGAGATGAAATTCTGATAAAGTGCGATATGATAGTCTTTCTCATTCTGACTGCCAAATGCAAACAATGTTAGTGCAGTGCGTCACAAGCAGGGCATTAGTCATACGTGTATGCAGTGGAATCCTCATCTGGCTCCTCAAGTGGATCTGGAAACTCATTCTAAATCCCATCCCAGAGCACTCGTTCAAAATCCACAAAGGGGTCCATACTCATAGGGAAGAAAAACGCAGCAGATGTAAATGGTGACATTGCATCTCTGAAAGTCATCAGCTGGGGAGTCCTATGCTCATATAAACACAATGAATGTACCTCTTTTGCCTTGGGTTAGACAGACTATCAAGCAACTTTTGAAAGGAATTGTTGAGCATGACGCCTCCAGGCATGATGGTGATAGGAGAATACGAAATGAGCCGCACTACATGGTGAAGTGGCATTTCAAGCGGAGACTAAATTCACACCCCTGCCTTCACTCCTGGCGCCCACTGCCCTGATTCCACCATTGATTGTATTACATTGCAACAAGTTGCAGTAGATTGTATCTGCATGGTCCATGCTCACGCAGCGTGTGTTCCTTGTATTCTTTGTTATAATGGCTGCTTTTGCATGTGTAGGATGTAATCGTTCATTCAAGAACAGGACTGCCCTTTGTAATCACAAACGAGCCTGTAAATTCAAGATATCACAGGCAGCAAAGTCTATCCTTTCAAGGCGGAAGGAGGGACGTACTGCCCATCAAGCAAACCAGGCACTGCAGAAGGAACAGGCTAAATACATGGAGCTGGCAAATGAAACAATTAGTGATGATGTAGTAACCATAGTAAGGCGCCTTTCAATACTTAATTCGAAACACAGTATTATCTTACATATGTATGGTGTCAGGATGTGGCAGATGTCGTGCCTGCTGAACCCTTGTCACCCGAGTACCGGGTTTCTGGGTTGCCCAACCGTCGGCATCGCTTACCAAAGAGGTTTCGTGATGATCTACCCCCGATTCAAAGCACTGCCGCCATAGCAGTCGCAGCAGCCAAATCCCCCAGGCCTGTTGAAGAAGATCATGACATTGTGCTTGATATGGAGACTGACAATGGGTCCCCTCAACCACCTTCGGAGAGCCATATCACCACTGAACCAGACCATTATGGAGTTTACCGCACATACTTCGGACCGAATCTGCCTACTTATGACCCTGATGGCATTGCCGACATCAATCACCTTTCAGATGCACCAACTTTCCCACTCCCTCAAGACCAGCAGCACCGAGTTGCATCATGGTGGTCTGGATTTGGCTCATCATTGCGCTCTGTCCAAACTGACTATTTTGCACCATTCCTCAATGCAACTGTATTCCGGCTGATAAGTTGGTTTTATAATGGGACTAATGTGAAGTCACTTGCAGATCTTGATCGCCTTGTGCATGATGTAATCCTCGCCCCGGATTTTGACAGAGCTGGTCTAGAGGGTTTCCGAGCTGTAAAAGAAGTAGAAAGGATTGACGAACACCAGGGTGACCCCAATGATCTTGAATCTGCTTTCTTGGCAGCGGCTGGATGGAAAGAAACTACTGTACAAATACGACTACCGGCGGATGGCATTTTACATGCATCTGAAGACGAGGCACCCCTATTCAACATACCAGGCCTCTTTTACCGCAAGCCACTTGAGGTTCTCCGGTCAGCACTTTGTGAGACATCGGCAGAACAATTCCATTTGTCCCCATTTCACACATATGCCACTGATATTGACTCCCATGAACTACCAACACAGCGCATCTACTCAGAGATCTACAACTCGGATGCAATGGTCGAGGAACACCACAGAGTCCGAGAGCAATCACGTGCAACTGGGTGCACTCTGGAAACTGTAGTTGCAGCAATTATGTTCTGGTTGGATTCAACGCACCTTGCGAACTTTGGCACTGCATCTCTTTGGCCAATTTACATGTATCTTGGAAATCAGTCAAAATATATACGAGGCAGGACAACATCATTTGCTGCACACCACCTTGCTTACATTCCAAAGGTTTGTCCTTGCTATTTTTCCTACTGGTTCATTTATTGTTATTATTATTATTAACATTACTTGTATAGTTGCCCAACACTCTCCAAGATTTTTATTACCAAGTGTTTAACAAGGCTGCAACTTCGGAGATTCTCACCCTATGCCGACATGAGATAATGCAAGCAATATGGTTACTGCTTCTGGACAATGATTTCATGCATGCCTATCAGTTTGGGCTGGTAGTCGAGTTTGCTGATGGGATTCTGAGGTGTGTTTCTCCATGCATCTTCACATACTCAGCTGACTACCCTGAAAAGTAAGTTCGTGCTGTGCTTTGCCAATATGTATCTCATCTCACCAACAGGGTACTTCTCGCATGCCTCAAGTTTCTGGGAGGATGCCCATGTCCTCGTTGCCTTATCAAGAAAGATGAAATTTCAATGCTTGGGACAAAGGCTGATTGAAATCTTCGCTCTAAAAGGGCACGTGTTGACAACAACAGATTTTGGTTTGTGGTGAAGAAAGTGTGGGAGTGGCTCTTTGTGAAGGGTTTGAACATAGTGAGTGCAGCAGTAAAGCGCTTGCTAATGCCGGAGTCACTTGTTCCAACAGTGGTAAGTTTTCAAGCCTGTCCAAACTATGTGATAACTTGTAATTGCCTTTGAATACTTTAGAATGCCTTCTCAACTCGACTCTCACAATTTGGGGTCAATTTTTTCTCCATGTTTGTGCCAGATCTACTACACGAGTTCGAACTTGGAGTATGGAAGGCTACCTTTACACACCTTCTCCGTGTGTTGTATGCCCATGGTGAAAATGCTATCCAAGATTTAAACAAACGGTAAGCAAGCACTACAAATAATGGTACATTTGTTGTCAAGCATTCGTGTTACAGGTACCGCCAGATACCCCCGTTTGGGCGAGGAACAATTCGAAAGTTCAGCAACAATGTCTCTGGCATGAAGCGTTTGGCTGCACGAGACTTTGAAGACCTACTTCAGGTGTGTGTGTGGTCAATCTCTTTCCACTGAATGATCTCATGTCTGAGTGTGAGTCATAGTGCGCAATTCCTGTGTTTGAGAATCTTCTACCCCGTCCTTTCAATGCCATTGTTCTTGACTTACTCTTTGAGCTCGCTACTTGGCATGGACTAGCTAAGCTGCGCATGCACACAAACTCTACTCTAGATTACCTTGACACTTCTACAACACGCCTGGGCCAGATCCTCCGTCGGTTTTCGCGTGAGACAAAGAAAGCTTACCAAACTCGGGATCTTCCAGCTGAAGAAGCTGCTCGTGGGCGCCGCAAAGCAGCCATGCTACTCAAATCAGCAGCAAAAGATGCGTCTGGCAGTAGGATCCTGACAGAACCCAAGCCGTGTAACTCAGACTCAGCAGGGGGAAGTGGCATCAACAGCAAGGGAAAGCAGAAAGCTGAGGGGCCAAAGCTGCGGTATCTGAACCTCTCCACATACAAACTCCATGCACTTGGTGACTATGTCAATGCCATTCGTCAATTTGGACCTACAGACAACTATACAACGCAGTTGGTAAGTTTCCAGCGAGCTACAAGCAATATCCAGTTGTGTTAAGTTCTCTTGCTGTAGGGCGAGCTCGAGCACCGACGGGTCAAGCGATTCTACCCAAAAGTTAACAAGTCTAGATTCACAGCTGGTATCTCAAAGCAGCAATGCCGGGAGCGGATCCTATTCGAGATGAATAGGCGTTATCAGCGCCAGTTGGAAAGTGATGCTTCAGGGAACACACGACAGGCTCCACCATTGAAGGGAGGATCACGTGAATCTCACCACCTTCAGTTTGATGAGTCAGAACCACTGTCATACAGCGACCCAAAGGCTCACTATCACATGTCAGAGAGTAATAGGAACTATATTAACCTGCCAATGTGGCTTGGTAAAAACAAGGGGGACCCAGCCTTAGAAGTAAGTTTTATTTTGAATACTCCCGCACCGTGGTTCATTGGAAACAACTGATCGTTGGCCCCCTGAACAGGATTTCTTACCTCGGCTCAAAGATCATGTTCTCACCCGACTCCTGGGCCAGGCTTATGATGGCGATGAACAGTCGTTCACGTCTGCTGAGCGCAGCAATGTGATAATTTTCAAGGACCGCATCTACTGCCACAAGGTTCTGCGGGTTAACTATACAACATATGACATGCGGCGTGCCCAAGATTCTCTCAATCCACGAAACTGTGCAGATGTCATGGTCTTGGCCCATGAGGATGATGAAAGCCACGAGCACCCTTACTGGTATGCACGGATACTTGGTGTATTTCACACATTTGTTGTTCACAAGGGTTCCGGGTCCATGGAGCCCCAGAAGGTGGATTTCTTGTGGGTACGATGGTTTGGGCGTGACATGTCACACAAGTCTGGGTGGCATGTCAAGCGACTCCATCGCATTGGTTTTATTCCTCATGAGGACCCTGGCGCATTTGGATTCCTTGACCCTCATCATGTCATCCGTGCAATTCATTTGATTCCAGCATTTGCACATGGCCGGACAGATGAATACTTGCCGCATTCACTTGCTCGACAGAAGAAAGAGAATGACGAAGACTGGGTTTACTTGTATGTGAACATGTGAGTTTCAAATGTCTCATTCACGTCTGATGTTGACCTGTCGAACATTAATCATCCATAGGTTTGTTGATCGAGACATGCTGATGCGCTTTCGTGGTGGTGGTATCGGCCACAAATCAACCCGCACAGCTACAAATGTTTTCAAGCAGGATTGTGACGATCTGGATAGGACCTGTGATTTCAGCACTACGGACAATGAAGAACATGAAAATATAACTGGAATGTCAACTATTGTGTCACCAGATGACGAAATCCAAGCTGAAGATGATGAAGAATCACTCGAAATGGAAGAGTATGGATATGATGGACTTGAACAAGTGGAGGACGAGAGCAGAAGTGTGGGAGGTATGGGCGATGATATTGATGGGCCTGATCTGGAGGAAGACAAGCTAGAGTTGGGCCCGGAGGACGGTGAGGATGAGGTGTTTCCCCAGGATGAACTTGTATGGGGTGACTACGGCGAGCTCTAATCAGGCAGGCAGCCACTGGTAAGACTTTCCTTCATCAAACGTTAGTACGCAGGACTCATCGCTACAGGTTTCGTAGCGAACAGGTATTTGCCTGCCGTCGTCTGTCCTTGAGTACCTACCCCTGGTTTGCCTATGTTGGGGATTGGTTGCGTGGTGGTGGTATCGTTAGCATGTCGCAAGTATTAGCTGAGGTTCGAGCTTTGGGTGCTCTGGATGTGGCATGTTCGTTTGGTATTGACCCATCCCAATAAATTTCCAATACCTCCTAATAGATTCAAGTGCAACCTTATGGAACTGCCAGTACACTGAAATCTCCAGAATTCCCTCAATATAATGGTATGCAACCCTAGTACTACCTAGTGCAATGCGTCCGAATGTACAGGTGCACTGCTGGTGATTACATAAGCTGAGTTGAGCAGAGTCCCGAGCGCCCCGACGCTGGCATTTTGGAATACATGACGAGTGGGATACCTTTTATATTATTCTCTGTAGCTATGCTATGCATGCATCTTAATGTAATGATAAACAACACTTCTGCCTTGAGCTACATGTCCGCGACAAGAATATATCAAGTTGGATGTGGCTACCACTACTTACATAAGTATCCATACATAAACTGGTCGAGCAGTTCGGAATACACGACCACTGGAATATCCTCATCTTAATCAAACATAAAATGCCTCTGAATGTAATGATAAACAATGCTTCCGCATCGAGCTACACGTCTGCAACAAGGATGTATCAAGTTGGATGTGGCTATCAGTACTTACATAAGAATATGACACGCGGTTGGTTTTGTCGATGAAGTCTTGCTAGATGAATGAATCTGTAAATTGATTGTATACCCTTACACCCTTCTTCACTCAATCTTTCTCCGCATATGCTAGTAAGTGATGCTCGACTTCTGCCTCACCCATCACTCGCCAAAGCCCTCTCGTCTTTGGATTTTCATCGTCCGACGTCGAAACAATCCCTATCTCTATTTCTCCGGGTTTGTAATCCGTCGCGTGAACAGTCGACATGGCTTCTATGGCAATCTACGACATGATTAGTCGCTTTAAGCGTCGTGACACGGTTGAGATAGCAGTGACTCGCACCTCTATCACCTCATCACGGCTAAGTGCCTTGCTTGCACCTGCAGGATCGTCAGCACCCTTCCCGTTATCCAATTTCTTCCACTTCTTCTCAAGGTGATTCATTGCTTCTTGTTGCTTCTGTCCCGCAGCAGTGGCATGGAACCCCACAAAGTATCCCGCCGGATCGAGCTTAAAACATTGCGGTCCGCAGTCGGGATCGATCCCAATCAGAACCATAGCTGGGGAGGGAAAGGCACAAATGTACACCGTTAACACTCCTGTTCCGTCGCCAGTTCGCATACAGAAACACATACAAATACCCAATGGTCGCATGCCAGCCCGTTGTGTATAGACTTGATTGATATTCGCCATTCGTCTTGCCAACGCATCAGGAGTGATTTCATAACCGTACTTGTACCGCCAATCCGCCGCTTCCTTTTGAGCACGGAATACCTGAGCTTTGGCGTCAGCTGCATATGCATCAGTTCAACAAATCTACACAATATCGATGGGGCCGCGCGGCTCACCCGTCAGACCGGTCATCACACACCCAATAGTCGGGGTAATACTGTGGAGATGCGTGACAGACGACGCATCGATGAGCTTGTCCTGCCAATTGCGTCAGTGCCCGGTCACAAGTACGAATAATACGTGCATACGGGCACTTTCTTCTGCGTGATGACTACGGATGTATCCTTGCCTCTCACAGTAACGGCAGTGTGTCCAGAACCAGTGATGGCCTTGAACGCATACTCTATTCTCGGTCAGGTAGTCAATCCATAATCACGTCCGAGACGCAGTTGCACGACGCACCGACTTGGTATAACCGGCCTTCCGGCGAGAACACAGTCAGAAATCTGCGAGCCTATAAGTGAAAACTTTAGGTTGAGCGCGCAGGGGGAATACCGGTCGTAGGATGTTCTTGACATGGTTCCTCAGTGAGTTCAGCAATACGCGACGCGCAAGTGCTATCTGTGGTGTCACGCGGTGACTGTAACGCTGTAACGCCCTTGTCACACGCACTACCACACGACCGGTTTTCAGCAGCCCCCTCGTGCACTGGTTTCTCGCGCCAATCACGACCGTCTTCGTTCCATTGTTCAACACATACCACCGAGCAACACAACGAGGACGGTAGTGCTTTTTACAGTAAACTCTTGCGACATTCCATAACATATCCACGTCTGGAGTGCGGGCGGGCGGCCACAACTCACTTACTGATCTTGACCGACGAGGACACACCGTCGATTTATACGGTATTGCTCGGTGATAGCTGGATATTACAATGGCAACTCGCGATTTGTAGGAGTAATATACACACATATCATGTCGAAAGCGACCCTCCACAATCGGACCTGTGACATGCGAGGCTTTGCACGAAGCAGCATGGGTGATGCATTAGATGGCATACATAGTATACATAGCAATACTACTCTGAAAAAAAAACGAAGTCAACGCCATTGAAGCGCAAAGATTATGGTCGAACAAGAGAGAAAGAAGGAATACCTATGAAGTTTAGTCCTGATCCGTCTGGTCTCTCGGTCGATACTTGATACCACGACTCTCGAGCTCTGCTTCTACGTCTTCCGGAACGCGACCTTTGACTCTTACTGCATACATCCCTCGTACGTATTTTGCTTCCGATGGAAAATAAAATAAAATAAAAAATCCGTCAACAGCAGTACGGAGCGAACCAAAGTGGCAAACAAAACTCACACGTTCTCTGCCACCGTGCTACCCAGCTCGACTCGGGATCGACGACGGCGATGATTCCGTCAAAGTAGGTGGTCGTGCAAACGGATATACGGTCCGTAGACCCCTTCATCTATTCCACGGAATAGTTTGAGGTCTCGTGAATAGGAAGAAACAACAAACACGCACTTGCATAATTTCTTCACAGTTTGGGCATCCATTCTTCTTGAAGTCTGTTGGATGTTGGACGATGGAGCATAGCAAGCATGCCCGGAGATTTTTATATTTGCCCTGAGAAGGAATTGAAGCCATGATCGTCTGGGTCAAGGTCGTTAGGCGTTACTTAATTACATAAGCACACCCGATTGTTCGAGGAGATTAGGGGGGCGCCAAATCAGCTTACTGCGAGTCGCAGCTGTTCCTTTCCCCCTCTCGAGTCATGCATTGTATCTCGCTCGTTTTCGCACTGCGTCTCTCTCTTTTCGGCACGTTGATACTCCTTGACAATAGCTCCCTGTCAATACCTGTTTCGTCTAAATGTGCCCAGCGATTCAAGAGATATTGATATTCCATGCTTTATAAGAAGGGCCGCCCCTGAGGCCATGTCATTGTATCTCGTGCATCCCTGCGCCGGGTCTCTCGCGTGTCCCATTGCACATTCCCCTCACTGACCCCTCTCTGGGGACATCTCGTTCGTGCAGCCCCTCACAGCAGCTGTCGAGATATGCCCATTTCTGTATTCAGAAGGGCTATAAAGTGTTTTGGTGCATAACTTGTGATTAGATGGTCTAATTGTTATAATTTCTTTTTCTCCGTGTGCGTCGAGGTGTCCCCTACAGCCCTCTGGAGTTTCATGCTGGTTGCCCAAGTCATTGACGCTCGGGGGCCTCCCCTCTGCCCCCAAGTGTACATTGTGAAATTGCAGGTGTCATCTCGTCCGTTTTGTCACCAGCCCTCTCGCTTTTTTTGGGGTGCGGTACTACTCGTCGAGGGCTTTTGAATGGTATATTGTATATTGTGCTTGCCACAGTGGATCTGGAGATATGCTCCATTTTGTAGTCAGAGGCACCTTCGAGCTATTACAGATGATCATAACAATGACGTGAAAAAAAAAACAACAACATAACAACGGAGGCTAGCCAAACGACACAAAAGTTATCGGGTAAAGAGCAGAACAGAAATGGGGAAGCCTTCAGTAGGCTATATCATCAAGTGTGCCATTCTTCATCTTGCTCCAGGTCGACCGACCGTATCTGTTCAACCACGCTGGCCACACATGTTTCCCTACCACTCGCAAGGACCAGAGCCTCAATCTTTTCGAGAATCATGTCGTGATCTGTGATCGTATGCTTGAACTGCCTAATCGACGCATGAACGTTTCTCATCCATGACGATTCATAGTAAGCAGTGAAGGCCAGCTTAATCGCCCTTCGCGTAAGTTTCTTTCCCTTCTTGTTACCTGTGAGTGCAAATAATATTTCCAGAACGTGCGTCAAGTCGACGATGTATGCCATAAACTTTTGATGTACATTTTGCCTAAAAGAATGACTCGTTTGATATTCCCAACGATCACGAGATTGTGTTACGTACAGTCGTTGGTAGGATTCGTTGACCCATTGGACAAGGGCTAAGCCGGCAATGAATGGCAGAATCACGACCATTGCAGTCATGAGAGGGATGGCATTACTTGAAAAGGGGCCCTCCTTGAGTTTGAAAAGCAGGGTTCACAACAGCACTTACCCCGAAATGGTGTCACTACGACCAAGATGGGTAGATGCACAGGACGACTCGGTCAGTACATCCACGTTGCCGACCATGTTAACCATCAAATCTCGAAATTCTTTGCTACTCAGGTACTACAAAAGTAATATCAGCAGGTCAGAGTAGCTCTCACAGAAGGTGTGTTGCTCACCGCAGAAGGATCATAGAAGTTCCAGACTGAGGTGATGTCGGTGTGTATCACACCAAGGCAGTCCAGCATCGTAAAACCCCAAAAATTTGTGCTGGTAGCGAGTGCTCTCCAATACCCTTTCAACGCATGAGTGTGCTGATATGCTGCCTTAGACATAGGGACCCACTCTGCTTTCCCACGCTGTGTAGGAAACAGCTCAGAATATAACACCGTCACAGTAGAATGGAGCATACTTAATTGATGATTCAATCTTTACTCTAGGTACCATCCTTTGAGCTCCTGCGGCCGCAAAAGGAACCGGTGATACCATGTTCGGCTGGGAGGCGAAGCTTTCAGATACCCTCTCATAGGTGAGGTTTGTCAGCTCGCCATGCCCTCGCTCACACATACGGTTTGCTAGTATTGTCCTACATGAACAATGGATAAGGAATTGGGCGACGAAGACTCACAGCTAATTGCAACATGCAAAATGTCCTTGACTTTCAAGAACTCTTGAATTGGCTTGACACAATATTTTTGCAGATAACGCTCCGCCCCTGCTTCAGGATCCTCTTCACCTGATACTTGCATATACGCTATGAGGTTATCGTATTTCGTGAATACAACAACAGTCGGAGCTGAGGAGAGTCAGTCTGCTAGAGTCAAGACGAGTAGCTGTTCGCTCACTATTCCCTAGGGCTTCGCTCGACTGCTCCAAGAATGTTTCTGCGCCCTCCTCCAAAAGTCGTTCACCAAATTCTATAATAGGTACCGGGAAACACAACCTATCATATCCAACTCTCCGTCAGAACCTTCGACGTGGCTGTCTCAGGGCGGCATACCACACTGCATGAAGCTGATCTTTGATATGTGGCATCTTCTTCCTGGTCTCTATGAATGACTTTACGGTATCATAGTTGCTGCCTTCAGCCGGTTCGAAGCCTCGGCTGTCGTGTAAGATGAATCGGTCATTTTGAGGAGAGATCAGCTCTTCCTCAATCACTGCTTTTCCAGGCCTGTTATCAGCAACATGCTACGTCCTCTGTCAATACAATGGATAGACGCAAACGAAATTACTCAACCGCAACTTCTACTCCGAAGATTCGGTTTATCAATGAAGACTTCCCGGCACCTGTCTGCAATCATACGGTTCTCAATAGCCACCTGCGAGGGGGTTGCGAACACCCACACCTTTCCAACTACCAGGATTCGGAAACTATGGCATGTAGATAAATACGCAAGCATGGAGAACTGGGGATTTAGCACTCACCGAGGACACTGTTTGATAAGCTCCTCCGTAGTTGGTGTCAAGGTCTCAGGATTTGCAGGCGGAGGTAAGTCATCATTAGCAACTGTAGCCTGCAAGTTCTCGGTTAGGAGTCATCGAGCGCTATGTATTATTTTTACACACAGCTGACTACGAATTGTGGTGAAAACTGGAGGGTAATATCTAACTTTCCCCATCGTTTTTTGATCACTGCGCATTTTTTAGAAGTTGTCCAAGACACGGCACATGATTTCTTTGAAACTACCTTGCCTCTCTGATCTGGACTGAACGTCGGCAGAGCTAATCGTGACGGTTTCGGAGTCCGTTGCAGACGACGAGCCGAAGAGCACTTTCTTTCGGCGACGAACTTCAAGAGAGAGCTGATCTGCCGCAAACGTCCTGTTAAAGCCAGTCAGAAACATAAGAATAGTGTCGATGCAAACACCGAGAGGCAACTAACAATCGTTCTTCGAAGTGTTCCGAAAAAGTGCCACCCTCTTGTCGAGGGATGGGGCATCGCACATCACCGAGGACGAGATCGATGGATTCGATGTCCTTTCCGCCTCGTAACTCGATATCTGTATGCAAATTTTTGTTTGAGAATTAGCATCGCAAAGATCGTACTGTTTGATGGTCGGAAATCGTACAGGATAGTTGCTGGGAGCGTGGAGTCATGGTAGTGGGAAGACTCGTCCACGAGTCCAGGAGGTTGCATGTCACCTTCAAGCGCCCGAGTGACCTTGTCTCATTTCGTCGTGTCGTAACGTGGATCCAGACTAGCAAGGTGCTCTAGGAGAAGCCCAAATGAAGATTGTGCCTTGATACTTGTTGCCCACTGCCATGCCGTCTGCGTACTTGATGGAAGTCGTGTAGGTGTGTAAAGGAATGCCTTGCTATTCAATTACTGTAACGTGGACAGGTACAGGCGCTCAGATCGGAGAGCGTCAGTCGTTCATTGTCGCCCATAGCCAGCTCCGCGGCACTGCATACGCCGACACCGCGATACCCCGCAGCGCCGGCATTTCTTTCTCAGTCTCCCGCTCCGAGTTAGTCGGGAACACTCAATGCACTGGTGACAATAATGACAAATCCCATTACACCTAGTGCCAGTAATATTGCTCTGTCTGGGTCCTACGTTCCACTGAGGCTCACCCACAGCACTCACGCACCGAATTCTGCGTACGTATGTTTGCCATCGTTATTTTATGTGAACTTTTACAGCAGTTGCAGAGCATGAGATTCGTCATTGTTACATCGCTCTGTGGATGAACCGGTACGAGAAATGAAAGCACCTAGTGAGTTTTGGATCCTGCATGGTTGCACAGCAGTAGACCGACCCTAAGGCGTTTAGGCTTCGGTGTGCAAACTCGTTGCGCGTTATGTATGGGCTCTAGTGTGACTTCATTGACCCCATCTCCCCCCACCGTCAATTACCCTCAGTAATAATTACCAAGAGAAAACTCTTGCAAAAATGCGACTCGTCGCTTATGAACGCAGCGTTAGTGGACGCGAGCGGTGCTCAGAACATTGGCGCTGAACCATCCAACATGGACGCGTTAGCATTGTTTGGTGTCTCCGTCGGGAAGAGACAACCGACAAACCTACTATCGCAGTGTACGACCATTTGTAACCCCCCTGGCGAACAACACCGACTCATTTCCAAGCAGTATTATTCTCACTCTTCGCGTTTATTCTAACAAGGCATACTGATACAGGATTGTCAGGCAACTGTATGCTGTGCATCGACCTTCATTCAACGTACCGCAACTGCCTCGATCGCGTAAACAAGGTTGTCATCGGCTCCAATTCCAATGGCGTTGCGAAAGCTGCAGTTGATCATACGGAGTCTTTCTGTTATTTGCGCCATCAATGGTTGGCAATCCAGACGCCGGATAGGGCTACTGGCCCTTCGTAATCAATCGGGTGCCTTGCCCTCACCCCCGCCGGCGTCTCAAGATCGTATGAACCACACCTCATGTGTGGAGGCACCATCATCTCTGACAGTGCTGCAGCATCGGTGACGATCGCGTTGTGTTATATTCACTTCTGCTGACTATCATAGCGTCCTCAACTTAAGGCCCCTGCGACCGGGACTGCAGCCGTCGCAGTGCCCCCTGTGAAATCTGGAAATTGATTACACTATACCCTTACACCACTCTTCACCCAATTATATTCGACTTCCGATGACAATCCGAAGACAGTAGACTTTGGCGAGTATTGAGCGAGGCTCGCACGAAATGATCCCTACTTCTATTTCTGAGTTTGTAATCCGTTGCGTGAATCGTCAATATGAATTCTATGGTGATCTGCAATATGATCAGTCGCTTTGAGCATCGTGACATGCCGAGCACGTACCTCTATCACCTCACTACGGCTGAGCGCCTTGTGTACACCTGCTGGATCTTTTACTTCTGGAGATGATTCATCGCTTCTGTCCAGTCGCATGGAACCCATACAGGGTATCCTGCTGGATCAAGTTTCGAATATTGCAGTTCGTGATCAGGACCGATTCCGACCAGAATCATAGCTATATATATATATATATATATATAAAGAGGGGGGGAGGAACACAAATGTACATTGTTAGCGCATCCTTTCTGTATACGGCACATTCGCACACAGGACATGCCGGTTGATGTTCTTCACCCGCCTTACCAATGCGTGCGTCACGGGCGACCGGAACTCACGTCGCTCAAGGATTGATTGGAAAATTCATTGGCTGACGAGGACGCGCCGTCGACTTATACCGCGTTGTTCAGCGTCAACTGGATGTCACGGGGACAACTTGAGATTTATAAGGGTGATATACATACATGTAAAACAGGAACTGAAAGCTACCATCCACGATCCGAACTGCGAAGCAAAGGGAAGCACGAAGCCAGTCGACGAACGAGGGGCGCGTGTGAGCGCGTGTGCCTGTAAATTTAGTCGTGACCTGTCTGGTCTTTCGGTCGATACTGGATATCATGTCTGCCTCTATGGCACGACCTTTGACCCGGACCGTACGCATTCCTCAAACATATTTCGCTTTCGACGCCCAAAAAAACCATGAACAATGAATAGGGAGCGTGAAAGCCAAAAAAGGAGCCTCTTACACATTCATTGCCACCGTGCTACTCAACTCAACTCAGGATCAATGACGGCGATGATTCCGTCAAAGTAGGTGGTCGTGCAAATGGATATACAGTGCGTGAATCCTTTCATTTGTTTCACGGAGTGTAGGATAGGATAGGATGATTTTGAGGTCTCTTGACAGGCAGAAGCAACAAACATGCAGTTGCACAGTTTCTTCGCAGTTTGGGTACCCATTTTTCTTGAAGTCTGTTGGCTGTTGGACCTAGGAAAATTGAGTACGCTCGAAGGAATTGAGCGCCTTTAATTACATAAGCAAAGTTGGTGAGCGGGGCTATACATGGGAAGACATGAGAAAGAATCAACGTTCAACGTGGTGCCTTGATATCGATCGATTAAGCTGCATCCACCACCACGACGGGCTTCGCGCTGATCATCCACACCTTCAGCTCTACGTTGTGAAGTATACAAATCATAATTCACATTCACATTTACATGGCTCCCGGTGGTATCAAAAAGTGGATCAGGTCGCTCAGCGGTGACTCTCATCACGCCCGCCAAAGCAATGTAAATGACTTAGCTCCTGCTGCAACTAAAGCTACAACTGCAGGTATGATATTATTTTAACCTACGAAATGTGACATGTTTGATGTGGGGGTACAGAATCAAGCAATCTTGCTGGCGATGTGGCGAGTCAAGTTCCCGCTCAGATTGAAGTTGTTCCCCAGGGTATTGTTGTCGCTTTTCGTGAATTCCAGACTGTCTAATGCCGAGCCACAGCAACTACGTCTTCTGGACCCACTTACCGCCTCGATTCCAAGATGGCTCGAGAATACATGAAGAATATCAAGCGCTTTCGAATTCTGGTAATGGGCAGGGCGAATGCTGGTAAAACCACCATCCTCCAAAGAGTTTGCAACTCTACAGATAAGCCAGAGATTTTTGATGGGAAGGGAAACAAGGTATAGTCCCATGAAGTTGGTGACACCTAACTAACAATTTTCAGATTGATGGTGGTGTTGTGCAAGGCACTTTGACTGTAAGATGTCACGTCGACTCATGGAAATTCATATTGCAGCTGAGTACTCCCAGCGTGGCTACCACGATATCAAGCATGAGCTTGTGTTTCGGAGTAACCCGGGCTTTGTGTTCCATGACTCCTGTGGGTTTGAAGCAGGCACTAGTCAGCAGTTTGATCAGATGAAGAACTTCGTGCGTGATCATGCAGTCACAAGGAGTGTTAATGAGCGTATCCATGCTATCTGGTAGGGGCTATGTTATGAGTGGCTGCAGGCTGAGGCAACTCATAAATCTAGGTTTTGCATCCCCATGACTGACTACCACAGAACAGTAACTGCAGCTGAGCAGAAATTCTTTGATGAGTGTGACACAGGGCATGGTAAAAGCCTTTTGATGGATATGATCCATGTAACTAACTATCTGCTTAGTTCCTGTGGTAGTGCTGTTGACAAAGGTGGATGCTTTGTACCTCACTGCATTTAGGGAGCTTCTGGATCAAGGTTTGGCACTAGCTGAGGCAAAGGAAAGGGCTGTGGGAAGGCAGGGTGAACTGTTGGAAAAGTGGCTTGACTACATGAAACAAGAACTTGGCAAGTGCAAGTTTCCACCTCAAAGATATGTACCACTTCAGAGTGGGTATTTCTTTTCTTGGAAACAGTGCTGCTAGAAACTCCTGGTGGCAGAAATGCATCAAGAGAATGCAGACTGCAATGCTCTGATGGAGTGTACAGCAAATGTGTTGAATGAGGAAGGTTTACAAAGGTTACTTATATCAACACAGCAGTCAAGTATTGCACTATGTGTTCAGTATGGTGTACAGAAGTAAGTCAGTGAGTATGTTTTGGTGCAGATACTGATGTTCTGAAGGACATTAAGACGTGTACTGCAGTCAAGTATTCAGGGCAGATTGCAGGTGGATGCAAAGGAGTTTGAACATGCTCTACTGAGCTGGTTCCCAAATTGTGAGGTGAGTGGCCATATTCTACCAACATGCAGGGTTAATGATGCTCCCATTATGTATTCATTTGCTTCTACCAACAGGATGTGAGTAAATGATGGCATGCTGGATCTGCTGACTAGGCTAAATTGCATTCTGCATGATGGTGGTATGACAGTATGTGAGTGATCTCATGCCATATTTAGCCAGATCTTTGCTGAATGGCCTTGCTTCCTCTCTTGATGTTGGTGGCATGACAGGTGGTGAGTGATTTCATGGCATGTTTAACTGAATGTCTGCTGAATGACCTCACTCGCACTCTTGATATTGGTGGTATGACAGCAAGTGAGTGACTCTATGGCTGGTTTAGCTAGATCTCTGCTGAATGACCTCTCTTGCACTCTTGATGTGGTGGTATGACAGCGAGTGAGTGATTTCAAGGCATGTTTGGTTGGATCTCTGCTGAATGGCCTCATGTGCACTCTTGACATTGGTGGCACAATAGCAAGTGAGTGTTCATGGTATGTTTGGCTGGATGTCTGCTTGATGACCTCATGTATACTCTTGATGTTGGTGGCATGACAGCATGTAAGCAATTTCATGGCATGTTTAACTGGGTCTGCTGAGCATTCTCATGTGCACTTTTGATGTTAATGGCATGACAGTGGGTGAGTAATTACATAGCATATTTAGCTGGATTTTGGCTGAATGGTTTCACTTCCACTCTTGATATTGGTGGGATGACAGCGGGTAAGTGATTTCATGACATGTTTACCTGGACCTCTGCTGATTGGTCTCCGGTGCACTCCTAATATTAATGGCATGACAGTGGGTGAGTGATTTCATGGATATTTTTTAGCAGGTCCTCAGCTGAATGACCTCACTTATACTCTTGATGTTGGTGGCATGACAGTCTGTGAGTTATTGTATAGCATGCTTAACTGGATGGCTGTTGAATGGCTTCACATGAACTGTGGATGTTGGTGGCATGACAGGAAGTGAGTGATTTCAAGGCATGTTTGGTTGGATCTCTGCTGATTGGCCTCACTTCCTCTCTTGGTGACAGCAAGTGAGTGATTTCATGGCATGTTTGGCTGCATATCTGCTGAATGACCTCATGTACACTCTTGATGTTGGTGGCATGACAGCAAGTGAGTTATTTCATGGCTTTTTAGAGCTGGATCTCTGCTAAATGGCCTCATGTGCATGCTTGTTGATGACATGTCAGTGGGTGGGTGATTTCATGGCTTGTTTAACTGGATATCTGCTGAATGACTTCACTTGCATTCTTGATGTTGGTTACATGACAGCAAGTGAGTGATTCATGGTTTAGCTGATGTCTGTTGCATGACCTCACTTGCACTCATGATGTTGGTGGCATAACAGCAAGTGAGTGATTTCATGGCATGCTTAACTGGACCTCTGCTGAATGCCCTCATGT
This sequence comes from Pisolithus orientalis, assembly GCF_024613125.1. Taxonomy (NCBI): domain Eukaryota; kingdom Fungi; phylum Basidiomycota; class Agaricomycetes; order Boletales; family Pisolithaceae; genus Pisolithus; species Pisolithus orientalis. The sequence continues at coordinate 2,149,967 of NW_026260782.1, read as the reverse complement.
GCACTCTTGATGTTAATGGCATGACAGTGGGTGAGTGGTTTCATGGCATGCTTAACTCATTCTCTTCTGAATGGCCTCACTTGCCCTCTTGATGTTGGTGGCATTTCAGGGGGTGAGTGATTCAATGGCTTGCTTAGCTGGATCTCTGCTGCATGTCCTTACTTGCACTCTTGATATTGATGGTGTGACAGCAAGTGAGTGATTTCATTGCATGTTTAGCTGGATTGCTGCTGAATGGCCTCACTTGCACTTGTGGTGCTGGTGGCATGACAGGAAGTGAGTGACTTCACAGCTTGTTTAACTGCTCTGTTGAATGGGATCCCTTGCACTGTTCATGTTGATGATATTGCAGAATGTGGGTCAATTTAGGAAATTGATTGATCCCTTCTGATTACCTTCACTTCCATTCTTTGTGTTCCACTTGACTGATAGCTTGTGAGTAGCTCAGACATGTTATGTTGGGTGCCTACTGAGTTTTTTCCTCCCTAAACCATCCCCCATGGCAGAATGTGAGTGATTTCATGACTGGTTGAGGTCATGGTCTGATTATGATTGTGTGCTGGTGCCCTTGGTATGGCATCTTTGCCAGGAGGTGAGCAGCCTCACAGGAGCCATGGCTAGTTATGCTGTGACTATACTTCTGACACATGTGCCCTTGAAACTTTTAGCTTGTAAGTGTTGGGTTGCTATCTTCCCTTGTCTCAGGTGAACCATGTACAATCACAGTTAAAATTTCAAGTAAATCCTGGTGTCCCAATGCCACCTCTCTCAAAAGATGTGACTTTGTTGGGGAAGCTCCCAACTGTCCACTCAATAGCTGAGTATGCCATTGGTAAGGGTTTCTCCTTGCCTCCACAGAATTTGCTCACTCCTCTAGGATGCTTGCTTGTTGCTGAGCATTCTTACTTTTTAATGCAACATGGGCACCATGTTTGGCAGGAAGTTTTGTCATTGGCTGTGGAGGAATACAAAAACTCCAACATACAGACTGCTATTTCCAAAGTTGTGAAGACAGTTTTTCATGATCATGATGGTGATATGGATGGTTTATGTGATGCCATTATCAAGGTCATCATGGAGAATCGCATGTGTAAGCAGATCTTTTTCATGCTCATGAAGCTGTTATTCTCAGGTGTTTTCAGCAAACAAACTGTTGATTGGGCCAGGGAGCAAATGAAGTCTGCACATGGATAACACATTAAGAGTTGACTCTAGATGGATGTAAAAATGGAAGTGGAAATTAGCCTAAGTACTCCTGATGGATCATGATCAGTCTTGATGTCTCCATAAGGTAACACTAAGAAATAAACCCAAGCACAGATACTCATGCAGAAACCTGAAGCAATGCTCCAACAATGTTTTTAGAGGCCACATTTCTGGTCATTAAAAACACAGCAAATACCACTAGAAGCATGGAGGGAAGTTATTTAGAGCATGATATGTACCTTCTGAAGATGCTCTTATATCATCTGTGTGGGTAGACTAAGTAGGTGGCAGGGGAATGCCCATATTCATCTGATGGTCTACTTCCAATTCAGCCATTTCAGTCACAAGGAGGGATAAGAATTTGAGAGGCCTCCTCACAGTGTGAAATATGGTGGGACAAGAAAAAATATATGCACATCAGCACATGCATGATTTCTTTGCAGTTAAGGCATTCAACTTGCTTAAATTCTGTTGACTACTTGGTAGTGGAGTGTAGTAAGCCCAGGTGCTTATGTATTTGCCTCGAGAAGCCAGGTCAAGGTAATGTGAGTACATGGTCATGAAAATGATGAGTATGGATTCATCATTTATAATGGCACTGGAAAAACTCTTACATTTTCTCTCTGAATGCCTTGTGATGAGGTTGCAGTAACAGCTCAGACATATGTATTTAAGATCAGTAGCAAGGTAAAGTTGACTACTGGTCTGTAGTGGTCAGTCAATAAAAGCCATTTGCACCAATACAAAATTATTTTTTTACTTGACAAATTATGGAACTTATCATATTACTACTTATGGTACTTATATACCCTCCTGATCAATTTGTTGAATACTGGTCAGTAGCAACAGCTAGTCAACCATTGGCCAACCTTTTTATTGACCACAAGGATTAGATCAGTCTGGATACCATCTATGACAACACCATTTGAGATTGCACGAGCTTGAAAACAGAGATGTTACATGAAACAAATTACACACTTGCTGTCCAGTATGTATAATATATATGATTGTACAGTAGAGGCCTTTTTGCAATGTAGGACTCAAAGCTAAATCATTACAGTATCCATATTGAATATCATTAAGGGCATAAGAGGATACCAATGACTTACCCTGAACAAAAAGCTCAACTATACGAATAGTTGTCAGTGAACGAGACGACAGAACGGGCACCGTGCATGCCACTCACATCTTCCGGAGTCAAACGACCCATTGCCTAAGGAAGGCCGATCCGATCAGGAAAAAAAGAAGTTATTGTCGCTACAATTCACACATACCGATTCATCAGTGGACAACGTCGCATCCACCATGGCAGACTTCTTCTCCTGGAGCTACGAAATGGAAAGGTTACTAAACAAGACTGGTATTTTTCCATCAAACAAAGGCTACCTGGACGATGCGGCTTTCGATGCTATCTTCTATGACAAGTTTGATGGCTTGTACAGGACGATGTTGGCCAAGACGGTGAATACGATCCATGGCTTCTGTCAAGATGTTAGCTGAGCTGCTGAGTCGTGAAACTGTTCACTTACGGTACTCGACCTACGTAAAAAGTAAGAAGGGGGGAACTGGTCACGAAACGTGGAGTGACTCACCGCCGGATTCCACCAGCTGTCCATGAGGTATACCCGAGAAGCTTCTGTCAAGTTCAGAGCAACACCACCAGCTTTCAAGGAGACGAGGAACACGGTGACCTCGACATTGTTCACTATAATTACAAGAATTTTTCAACGATGGTCAACGACATTCCACAATGAGGTGCTCACTGAAGTGCTGGATTGTGGCATCTCGAGCGCGTGGGGACATCCCTCCCTCCAATCTACAAATCTGCAAATCGTTCACCGTTGCTTCTTAGCCCATTTAAACTGCTACAAAACACTGATAGCAACGCACCAGAAATCCTGCCTTCTGAAGCCTATATGCGATGAGGTCTAAAAAGTTTACGAATTGACTAAACACGATGCTCTTCGTGGTCGCATCTTGCAAGCGGAGGTTGCTTAGTTCTTCTATGAGGGCTTCGATCTTCGAGGACGACTGCCACGTGTCAAGATCGAGACGTCCCAGTATGCCTTGGCGTGCAACCGGTGCACTCTCGCCTAGTTCTAATGCTGGAGCCTCTAGATCTATTGTCAAAGGAAGATGGCAGACGGGACAGTCGGGCTACCCAACAAACACAAAGCGAATGAACTAACGCCGAGAGAGATCTGATTCGAAGAGTACAAACGCACCGAGACATCGCAGCTCGCGCTCAGGTACTGCTTGATACACTCACGATCAAAAATGTGCCGACACTTGGCTTGTATCGCGTCTTCGGCAAAGTCGTTGCAAAGCCGGCAGACTGTGCCTTCTCCTAGCTCCTCCGTGTTGAAGAACTGATGCCCATTTTTCTTGCTCCGAAGCACGAGGTCCGGATGGCAAGCCATCTGTCTCATACGGGTAATCCTGTGTGATACGTAGGTGAGCACTCTGAGGGCGGGCGATCGCTAGACATGTGTAACACACAAGCTGAAGATGTTCGAGTAGTCTACAAAGATACGTAAGCGCAATAATATCAATAACGGGAAGCATGGCACCATACTGTTCAGAACCGTGCCTGAATGCACGTAAGTGTTGAACTGACGCTTCGCGTCAGTGAAGAGAGAAAGATACAATTCCTTCTCTTCGGGGCTAAAGTAATCCCTCCTGACGATGACCGTTCTAGGTGGGAGACCAAGGTCATCGGCACGTTGAATCTAAAAGCAGCACATCGTCACTCTGAGGGGTAGACATCCAACACAGGTTCATCTGACACACCTTTGTTCGCCTGAGCATCAGTCGATCCAGGAGAATCCTCAGTTTCCTGAACGCCACTTGTCCTGGACCGACCATGCCGTATTTCTGGATCGGTGTTAAGATTTCTTGGTTCCAGAAACAGGTCTGAGTGACAACACGTCAATGCAATTCATAACAACAGGTAAGTAGCAGAGACACACGTGGCTCCCAGCACCATGTCCACACTCTGCGTATGCCTCAGCTTTCGTGGTGATATGCGTCAAAAACAAAACTACGAACCGTCACACGTCTTTTTGTCTGAAAAGTTCCAGTGCAACGACTGGCAGTCGCAGCGCCTGCCTATTCACATATGTGCTGCTAAGCAACGGTCCCGACACAACACAGGACAGAAACGCACAAAAGTAGTAGGAAAATGGATCGCCTCCCAAGAAACGAACCAAACTGTACAGCTCTCCGACACGGTTTTGAAGGGGAGTGCCGGACAAGCACCATTTATAGTTGCTCCGCAATTCGAAGCACGCTTTTGCAGTGTTTGTTGCGCGTTCTTTGATATTGTGAGCTTCGTCGAGCTAGCAATGCAAGCCTAAACGGGATGTGCCCAACAAAACTACAATAGACTCACGATAACTCTATTCCAGTTGATTTGGTGCAGAGGTGATTTTTCTTTTATTATCAATCCCTTGCGCTTGAAACCACTGTGTTGCTTCCGGAAACAACTCTCCGCAATAGCATACGTCGTCAACACCTATTACGTCACTGAGCAGAACGATATAAACGTGCATGAAATATGACCGACCACATCATATTTCTTGAGTTCCTCGTGATTCACACTGCGAGAGGAGCCGTGCCACACAAGAACGTTCATATTTTCCGTGTGGGCTTGGATCTCGTTCCGCCATTGGATGAGAGCAACAGTAGGTCTGCTCGAAGCGTGAGGATTCGCAGGATACTGACTTCAAGGGACCCGACCCACGCAATAACGAGATTTGGGCGTTTTAGATCAGAGACAAAAAGGGATATCATCTGTATGGTCTTTCCCATCCTGTGGACATGATTTCAGTACTACGGCTGAGCATATGCATATATGTACTCACCCCATCTCATCCTATACCAGTCATTCAGCGACTACGGCGAAGAGCAATAAATAAGTAAACTCACCGCCAAAATACCACCCTTCCAGACGCTTTCCTCCTGTTTTCGCATCCAAGAGAGGCTTTCTTGTTGGAAAGGCAACAAGGTGACCTTCAATCCAGCAGGTTGAGGGGCTTTCTCAGGCGCCGCAACCGCAACTCCTTTAAGATTTCTCCACACATTACGCAGTTCAGGATGGTGGAAGAGGAAGCGAATGCGTGACCTTTCCGCCTGCAAGACATGAAACCGAATCACACGGTGCATCGACAGAGAACTTACCAATGTGAGCTTGCGGCCAAACTTCCTCATCGTGACTCTGAACTCTTCTTCTATTGAACTGTAGACGACCGACTCGTCGCCCAGACCATCGTCGTCACCTTTGGATTCGGAAGGGGCACTCTCAGTATCATTCTGGTTTGAAAGCTCCATGCCGAGCTCTGATTCAGAGTCAATCTCATCCTCTTCAGAGTCTGCGTAGCTCCGGGATTGTCGGTTCCGCCTGGTAGCGGGACGCTTAAATGAAGACCGGCGACGGTTGTAAGCCCTTTTAGGGGCAGGTCTTGACGATGGTCCTGCCCCAGATGTGTCACGTTCGGCTTCTACCCTAGCCGTCTCACGAGACAATTGTATGGCAACGCTCATCATCTGAGCCTCATCTTCGTCTGAGGATGGCACGTAGTCATTTTCTCCGTGACCATTGACAGAGATGTCGTCGATGTCGGACAATTCGAATTCAGAGCCACTTGACTCCGACTCTGACACCTGGATGAGTTCTGGCTCATCTTCCGAGGCACAGAACGGATGGTTGTCGTGCTCGGTCTGAGGCGGTTCCAGTGCTTTACCTTTGCCTTTGTCCTTGATGCCGAAGCGTTTTCCAGTCAATGGCTGTATGGCGAAAACCTGACGAGCATATATCTCACTTTTGAGCTAACGACGGGTATTTCGACAAACATTGCTTTGGAAACGACCCTGCGCTTGGTGGCAACAACCTCTATTTCTTCGATTTCTGTGTCGGCGACGCGCTTCCTTGTATTCCTGTTCATGACAGAAGTTTTCGCAAGAAGTTTTTTGGGGACTTCCAACAACTCGACGTCTGAAGTAAGGGGCGTTTCTGGCTCGACAGAGAGCTGGTCAGTCATGGAGGGAGAAACGCTCGTGCTGGTGGCGGTAGTTGCTGTAGTGGCCGGCGTGGCCGAAGCGCGTGCGCGTCTCCTTGTCTGAACCATGCTGGGGTGGTGGGAGGGAAGGGAGTGGCAGTCAGAGTCGTTTTAAAGGAGCACGGCGACCATTTTTTTGACGTTCACCTAATTAGTGGGCGCGAGAATTGCCACAGACGCGACAAGCCGGCTCAGACTGACTCAGGGGTCATTTTATTATCTGACTCACACAACCGACACGGAAGTATTCATCACCGCTGTTCGGAAGCGGTGGACATTGAGTGGAACGGTGAAATGGCTGAGGAGGATTCTAGTTGAGTGCTGCACTCCGGGCCCAGGCTTTATTCTGCTTTGATAGGGGAAATGTTGTTGAGGAGGACCGTGACTGCGGATCAACGTGATAGGCTTGAGAGTCTCCGTGGCCCAAAAATGCTACCACCACCCGACTTCCCCACGAACGATGTTGGAAGATCCCTGCTGATATCAGTGTTTTCACCGGCAAAGCCTCGATGTTCCGGTGTCATGTGATTCGGGTAACCGAGCACTCGCATTACCCCGCAGAGCTCCCCCGTACTACACTGTCATCTCCACCATGCTACGCTCCGCTGTTCGCTCGGTTTCATCATCCAACATTCGACCGTTGGCTTCATTAGGTGCCAGGTGTGCCTCCAGGGTGGAGACTGCACTAACTGGGGCAAGCTTATCCATTACCTCCGGGAGCTCGAGGGCTTTCTCAGTATCGGCTCGTTCCATGGAGGGTTCTACGCTAAATTCATTGGATACTTTTACGGAGGAGGAGGAGATGCTGAGGGAATCTGGTTCGTCCTGTCTAATCCATCGTCCGGCTCAGCTATGACACTCCCCATCCATAGTCAGACGCTTCGCTACAGACGTCGTGGCTCCCAAGGTCCGGGAAATGGACGAGAGGGAAAGTATGGACCCAGATATAATAAAGGGCCTCTTTGAGCAAGGTGTCAGTGACATTCCAACCCATATCTGCACATCTTACTTAGCTGCCTACAGCTCATGGGCATCGAGACTAGCGTAGAGCATGGCGGTGCCGAATCATCGTTTACGTCCGCCATAATTGCTATCGAGGAATTGGCCAAAGTAGACCCCTCCGTGTCCGTCATGTGCGACGTCCACAATACCCTCGTGAATACCATCCTGAGGAAGTACGGCACCAAGGAGCAGCAAGATAAATGGCTACCACCACTCTCAGAGTCCAAGGTACGTGTATTACGCGGGCACCATGTAAAATGCTCACTTAGCTAGGGCCTTTTTAGCTGGGTTCTTTCTGCTTGTCTGAACCTGCGTCTGGGTCAGACGCATTCTCGCTACAAACGCGTGCCGTCAAGGACGGCAGTCACTGGATCATCAACGGGTCCAAGATGTGGATCACCAATTCACATGAAGCCGAGATCTTCCTGATATTCGCAAACGTACGTAAGTCCTCGTGTTAACAACAATCCCGGAGCTCACAAACGATGCAGGTCGATCCGAGCAAGGGGTACAAGGGTATCACGTGCTTCATTGCAACGAAGGATATGGGTATTCAGATCGCAAAGAAAGAGGAGAAGCTTGGCATTAGAGCTTCTTCGACGTGTACCCTGAACTTTGACGACCTACGGATACCAGAAGAGAATATTATTGGTGGCGAAGGCAAGGGATACAAGGTTGGTCTCCCTCGGTAACCGTTCCACCATTACAGAGAGACTGAAACATCACAGATCGCAATCGAAATCCTGAATGAAGGTACGTTCAGCACGCAAACCCGCTGCATAATAGTGAAAGAACTGCGTTTTCATAGGGCGTATAGGCATCGCAGCACAAATGCTCGGCCTCGCTCAAGGGGCATTCGACAAAGCCGTGCCGTATACCTACACGCGCAAGCAATTCGGCCAACCGGTCGGGACGTTCCAGGGCATGGCTTTCCAGATTGCACAGGCTGCCGTTGAAATCGAGAGTGCCCGCCTGCTGACGTACAATGCTGCTAGACGGAAGGAGGAAGGGAAGAGCTTCACCAAAGAGGCTGCAATGGCCAAGTATTGGGCAAGTGTGATCGCACAACGGGTGTCCGGTCAAGCAATCGAATGGGCTGGAGGGGTAGGGTTCACGCGAGAGACCGGGATAGAGAAGTACTGGAGAGACTCTAAGATCGTAAGTCATCTGCAACTTATTTTGTCGTCCAGCGAAGCCTAAGTGGTGCTTAACACAGGGAGCTATATACGAGGGGACATCCAATATTCAGCTACAGACGATTGCCAGGTTCATTCAGAAGGAGTACTCGTAGTTCGTACTGGTGTCAACGGCAGTTACTCATCTCACTAGTTGCGCTTATGAATGAGAAGAAGCACGCCCTCAAACACTGCCCAACCAATGACAGAGCTGAGGATCTTGCGAGACATACGAAGAGAGGCACCATCGAAGAACCCAACGGCACCTCGTTGCTGAACGAGCAGTTTCATATGCAAACACTTCCAGGTAGCTGTTCCACCTTACCTGCCAGATTCTAGACGTTGTGGATATGAACCCTCGGTATCGCTCTTCCGAACGGACCTGCATCTTGGTCTAGAGGTGACGTTTAGCAAGGTGATATGGATTACACCCGTTTACGTACTTTGATGACGTCAAAAGGGTGAGTGGCCATCGTAGCAATGGCACCTGCGGACGCAGCGGAGAGGCCGTGTATGGTGGTAGGGTATACGTTAGGGGCTAGAAACGCTGTGACACGGTACGTGAGCATGCACGTCCAATGATGAACAGGAACGCTGCCAACTTACTGGCTTCGTTCTTAACAGCTTCATAAACGACGACGAACAACCCGGCATATGGGGCATCTCTCAAAGACGATGCTAAAACACCACGCATCGATTCGGAGGGACCCGAGCGCAACACCGAGACGAGTGAACCAGTTAGGCTCTTATACGAGTAGAGCTCGCTCTATACCAACGGGCATTTGACATTCATTGCAACATATATACCACATCAAGCAAGACAGACCTCGAAGCGTGCTTTCACCACTGAGAAAGGGTTGAGCAGGAGGCCAACAGCGACACGGGCGGTTGCCCCAGCTATCAGATTGCCCTTGCTTGAAAGTTTGGGGAGTACTGTTTTGACACCGTCTCTCATTTCACGCATGTCCTGCGCTGCGAAATAGGGTGACCTGGTCATGATTGCGCGGAGGTGAGTTAGGCTGGTCATGTATAACGCTACCCCTGGTACGTTCCTGACAAACGGGAGGTCAATATTCGATGGATGAAAAAGGAGATTGCAGAAAGAACTCGTCAAGGGTACTCACCGCATGAGCGTAGCCGTCGTTCCCCTCCAAAGTCCCTTCATTCCATCCTGTTTGACGATATCACGAGCGGTATTCCATATGACTGTGGTATTACTGAGAGACACACGACCCGCTTTAGCGAAACCTGAGACCATTCTTGCGCTGAAAACCGTGCAAATCGCTACTCACCGGGAGCGCAGATGTGCATGTGTCTCCTTGTTGTATCCGTGTTTTTAACAAATCGACTGGTTCTGGTGGTCAGTTGCGAGTGCTTGCCACCCCTACTTTCTAGGGATTAAAGCTCACGAGGCTGGAGTAATACTGCTCCTGCGAATCCTGAAAGTGCACCTGTAGAGTTTTGGTGAGAGGTGGCCACGAAGGATTGGAAGTTGTATGGGTACTACCTGAGAACAAATGCTTGCTGACCCCAGCATCTTTCATTAAGGACGGCAGTGCTAGGAGCTAGTACAGACTTGGAAGACTATTGGTTGAACTGCAAGTCGTCCTGCTGGGGCGTTGTCGTCGGTCTCCGTAGGTGTGATTCCACAGAAGTCTTACTGCAAAGCCAGCATAGCCTGACCAAACTAATTAGATGTGAGGTGGCAAGCGGTATTAGCACAGGAAAACCCGACCAGGCAAGCCTTAACATTCTCCGTTCGGGAGGCTCTTACCACCACCAGACTATTGATAGACGATCTAACTATTTACGAACACACCTCATTCAATGGATGGTCTACTTATGATTACCAGCAATGTTTGCGGACACCATTGCGTCTTTACATGGCCTAATTACGTTAGCCCACGGCACTGCCTAGACGGCTGAGCCTCGAGGTTCGTCCACAGCATGCAACGTGGATGCGGGGGCTTCAACTCTACAGCAACTCTTCCGTCAGTACAATCCTCCCTACGAGTCTTCAAAATTCAATTAACCCTCAGGCTAAGTGTAAGAGATCTTGTCGTAGCCGTTGACGACGTTCTAATGTGTATTAATCACCTAGTCCAATATGCGTTTAATTGATGTCGAAGTCTTCCTGGAAAGGGAGAGACAGATAAAGGAGGAGGGGAATGTCGACCGTGGTACCAAGCTTGTCCTGAAAGAGCTCGACGATACGGTTACCGATTACTCCATACTGTCGCATCGTTGGATCTACAATGATGAGGTGGACTACAAGGAGATGACGAAACTCGCGAAAATGGAGAATCGAGACGAGATCCGAGGGCGCAGCGGCTACCAGAAGATTATGAAGAGCTGCCAGCGAGCTAAGGACGATGGATTAGAATGGCTCTGGGTCGATACCTGCTGTATCGACAAGCGGAACAGCACAGAGCTGTCAGAAGCCCTGAACTCCATGTTTCGGTGGTACCAAAATTCGAAGAGGTGCTATGCTTACCTCCACGATGTTAATGATTTCCCTGTTACACCTGATCCTGAGAGGTTTGCAGCATCCGAAGGCTGGCCAGAGTGGTTCTCGCGAGGCTGGACGTTGCAGGAGTTGATAGCTCCGACGGACCTCCAGTTCTTTAACAAGGATTGGGAACTCATTGGAGAGAAAAGAAACCTCGCGTCCACGCTAGAGAAAATCACACGCGTCCCATCTCAAGTCCTTGCCGATGGTTTGACTTCATACTGTCCCAGTGTTGCCCAAGTCATGTCGTGGGCCGCTAACCGGAGGACAACTCGAGTCGAAGACCGAGCATACTCATTGGCGGGTTTGCTGGATGTCAACATGCCTATGTTGTATGGCGAAGGGAAGAGAGCATTTCTACGTCTTCAACAAGAGGTCCTCTGCAAGTCAACTGACCAAACTATCTTTGCTTGGAACCCGACAGAAGGAACTCCACAGACCTGTGGCGTACTAGCAGGAGATCCGAGTCATTTCCGCGACTGCCACGATATTATCCAGATGGAATCAAGGGAGCTCTGCTGGAGACTACCTGAACTGCGGTTTGTTGATGTCAAGAACAGCCTCACCAGAGGGATTTTGCCGATGTGGACTTCCGAAATGCAAGCCTTCCATTCATTCATCACTACCAATGTGGGAATCCAGGTGTGGTTTCCCACTAAGCGCTATCCTGGCTGCCCACTTGTTTTGCAAGTGGTGCTGGCATGCAGGAGAGAAGGTAGTTTATGGCCGATCACTATTAATGTGGTCCCCTGGAGGTCCAAATGCTACAGGTTTGTTGGCGAGGTCGGGTGGAACCCTTTACCAGGTTTTTACACGTACTCACAACTCGTTCTGACTCGCGAGCTCACGGGCGCTCCCACTGGCATTGTCATCGACGAGGTGGACGGCGTGGTCGCATTACTTAGGAGGAAATGTGCAGCTATGGCTGGCACCAAGGTGGATGGCCGGAATATACGACCTGTTGGTGTCACTGTTGCTGAAATTCATCACATCACGCGCCAAGTGCCAGAAATCTTTGTCGACATAATTGCCGTACTCCGTTTCCTCTGCCTCCTCCCCTGTATATGCATCTTCTATGCGATTATCGCGGGATGGACTAGTTGGCCTGCGTTTGCAGTGGCCTGGCTTGCTATCATCCTTTTTTGGATATTGTCAGAAGTGTCAACAATAATCCCATTTACTTGCCGTTGCACGGAAAGTGCTTCGCCTCCTGGAGAGTATGTCATCAGCTCAGATGCAGAAATTGTCTTATTGAGGGGGGAGGAACGTGCAGTCGCTTCAATCATTCGTGGCGAGACAATCCTTCCATTGCAGTCTCTGCGGTTTTCACGCCAACTTACATTGGCCGCGCATGTAGCCCTTATTTTTGGAGAGTTTTTGGCGGACCCTTCCACTGCAATGGTTACATTGCTGGAGCTCCAGGCTGTGGCTACGATGATCACGCATCTCGTACTGTTGGTTCGAGTGTGGGTCCCACTACGTAATTGGGCTGCAATTCAGGCTCTCCGCCAACCGAAGCTCACGAAGTACACGTTTGGTTCTCGCGGGAGCGGGGTGGTGTTTGCACTTCTTCTCTTGCGGACTGAGAAGGCAGAGGGGGTACTGCACGAGCTCTTGCCTGTGCCAAATTCCAAGGAGTGGAGGAAGTGGAAAACTGTCATCCTGGATCGTATCAGGCGTAGGGGAGATTTTGACTTTGACTCCTCCGAGTGGGATGACGGCACTTGGACCGATACGGAGAAAGAGGACCTGATCGGACTCTTCCAAGATGCCCGTGATGCCTATCGAGTCTTCAAAACGCACTTTGTGCAGTCAGTCTCCTAACACCCACCGGTTTGATGACTCACATCACGTCTATACCGACAAGCACAACTGTCAAATGTGTAAGTTTAACATCATGATGATATGGTTCTCGCTGACTTCGGGGATTCCCCTGCCGCTAGTATGTGAGGTCACCTTGATGCCTTCTATGAGAAAATGTCGTCCGAAGGCTAAGCAGCTTTCAATTGCATTGTCTTCCCGTCATGTTTTTATAGTCAAATCTTGCCATCTTTGCTGTGCTTTCCTCCCCGTGATACACATGCATTGTTGTGTCGGTCCCTTGTGCTAAGTAACCACATACATACTATATGCACCACACGAGTCTATTAGCAATATAGGGGCCATGCTAGATTGGGGTTTCGAGACACACAAGTTGATTTTCGACATCAACGATCCATGATCGCCCGCAGAGTTCTCCGAGAGCTCTTACAACGACCGCTGGGTCCTTACCATGACAAAGATGTCCTTAGCAAGGAGTGTCGGTTATCGGGACAATCTAAGCTAGTTCTCTACTCGTTTGTTCTTGAGCGTGAAGGGCGTGTTATAGGGTATGATACTTGCGATAAAAATTTTGGCCCTTCCTGGTTCTTCTCATGCATCCCGTTCTCCAGCCTTGACCAGTCAGAAACTCCCCTAGAGGGAAGGCGTGAAGATCATCGCAGGTTTCGTTTCCGCGGCACCCTCAAGATTGGCGATCCGGATTGGCTCTCTGACTGGGGTGTCAAGTTGGTGGAAGCAGAGCTTGATTTACGTTGGTCTGAACGGGCCATGCGAGAAGGGGAGAGACGAGGTCCACCACTAACACTCAAGGAACTTTTTGGGAACAAACTGCTCAAGTGCTCCGGTTCAGCGCTTCGTGACGGCGATGACGAGTGCGAACTCCTGTTGAGGATCCAAGGCGAAAGGGGGCTGCCTGCTGTCTTCATGAGAGGTGAGTGCCTCCACCCCACTTATGAGGTCCTATTCCTCGAGTCCGCATTGTCTTTTCACAGCTAGCCGGGTCAAGGACGAGCTTCTCTGGACATCGAAAGACCAGTGAGTATCCGAACGACCTCTCAAGTCCTTTACTTCATAGTTGCCGAGGCTTCGTCAGTACGAAGTGCACACCATGGACGTGGCCACCTATTCATTTTCCGAAAACTTCTTGTGGCGCTATCGCCTTTTGGATCTCATGGAAAAAATCGTGGAACGATATCCTTACGTTCCCATCGAAGCACGACATCCAGAATGGTTCGCGAGAAAATATATCCGGGATTTCGCTTACCCGGAGAAAGATAAACATCGGCGTATCATCTACGACTCTTCTGATTCTGACATCTCTGACACGGACGAACGGCGCGTTCGCACACCACGCCAGTTGCTTCACGTGCATAAGAGTGAGATTCTTGGCCTGTTTGCAGCACATGCCGAGTGGCTGCTCACTAGCGAAGCCGCTCGACGAAACAACGTTTTAGATCTTAAAGTGTGGCACATATTTTGGAAGCAGGTGAAGAAGGAGAGGAGAGAGGCTGCCAGAAATGGCGTGATATGGGGGTGGCCAGTTGGGCAGGAACCCCGGGCGGAGGATCCCATATCATCTACTTCTAGTGAGGAGGATGACGAAGATAATATCGTGGAACGTAACCCTGTGATTGGAAAGCCGACACCACTTGTCCAGCGTAAGCTGGAGATTGCGAGAAAAAAGAGATCGAACGGTAGGAGGAGGATAGAGAGTAGCGCTTCCGAGTCCGAGTCGGATGTGCAGGGACATGCGTATGCATCTGACTTCTCAGGGGACTCGGAGTCTTCTTGGGAACCAGACGAATTCCCTGCAGCTGATAAAGAGGTCCTCCGTTTGGTTCCCTGGCAACTCACTATTCCTCCAGATCCACCGGATGCAACTGGACGTTGGCAATGTCCGTTGCCAACTTGCCAGTACAAGATCGACCTGCGCCGTTTGACAGAGGAGAACAGGAGGGATGTAGATGACGCGATTATCCGTTACATCATGCGGAAAGAATGGCAGAACGTCTACATGGATGACACGGTTATTCGTGGATTTCTGCAGATGGTGAGGAACCACAATGATGGTCATTTCGCGGAAGTTGGCGTGAAAGTTGTTAGGGAAGGAAATCGGGTAGGCTTTCTTCCTGCCCTTGACTGTGTCACTCACACATGGATAGGAACGATTAGAACGAATCAGACCCCGCCAGGAAGGTGTGGAACCCCACCCCTTGCGAGGACGCCTTCCTCCCAAGGGCTCTCTGCGTGGGGAATCAACAGCAACCATGTTTCATGTGATCGAGTAGATGGTACTCTTTGCAACCGTACCGATACCTTTTAGAGGTACCTTGCACTCCATTGATTCACCATATACTTTGCGGATTGGATGCACTGCAATAAGTTACGTGTTGCGAATCAAGGTATAACAAGTAAATCTACTGCACTGATACATGGCACGTTGAGGTTTTCGTCACGCAAGTTTGCTACAATGCACCCTCAAACAACAGTTTCCGAGGCTTACTTATCGTGGGCGGAGGCAGATATAATGCTGGCCTACAAACATGGCAAATATAAGATCAGGGAGAGGAATGAAATACAAGGAGCAACCTACATTGACGTGCCGCAATTTGCAGCAGGATTACCCATGATGATACTCTCGGAAACCCCAGAAATGCTATCATTCTTCCCGAACGCTGCGGCGTCGAAGAGGTGGTCCGTTGTCTTCTCGAAAGATGCGAGCATCATAACGCTGTCCTTCATTTTCGCGACACCAAACCGAGTGATGCCCAGAACTTCGCCCTGTGAAGTGTGCATGCATGAGCGAACGAGCTATGAAATAACCTGGTAACTGTCGTACCTTGTAACTCATGACATCTCCTAAAAGCATGACA
Source organism: Pisolithus orientalis (assembly GCF_024613125.1). Classification (NCBI taxonomy): domain Eukaryota; kingdom Fungi; phylum Basidiomycota; class Agaricomycetes; order Boletales; family Pisolithaceae; genus Pisolithus; species Pisolithus orientalis. Next base: position 2,134,324 of record NW_026260782.1, on the reverse strand, counting down.
TGCCGAGGATCGATACTCATGCCGTGACTGGACATCGTGAACTGAATTTCATTGATGATCGTTCTCCTGGCGGCTTCGATGCCAAGGACCTTTGCCGTCTCAATTACGTGGTTAGATGTCGTGTGTTCCCCAACGATTCCTGGATCTATTGTGACGGCGCAGCCGGTGTTGATCAACACGTTTACACACCTTCCGTGATCATGACTTTCTGCAAGCCATAGCCCTCCACAAGTAACTCTTTGTCACCCTTCTTCCCCTTCACGTCATCTTTTTCTTTGATGTTAATGATGGCGCGTTCAATGGATGGCACACCCTTTACGACGACGTCGGGCAGTAAACGCTTGAGTTCGCGCAGCCTGTAGTATTTGTCTAAGCCGTCAACGTATATGCGCAGTCGGTTCCGCCGGGGAATGATGGTGATCGACTACGAACAGAATGGTGAATTGTAGCAATTTACAGTGTCATGCTTTACAAACCTCTTGCTTGACCTTGAGTTTCTTTGCGTTTACGATTGCCCATTTGATGTCGTCCAAAGTAAGTTCGAGCTGTCCAGTGCAAAAACTGAATGTATGCGCATCAACTTTTAGAACCAATGACCGACCTGTAGTTTAGAGACAGCGTCCATATCGACAATGACACCGATATAAGTGTACTCTGGTGCCCACGCCTCCTCCAAAACTGCAGCGACCTGTAGGAAACCGGTGATTAGCAAATTGATGAAGATTCAAGTAACTCTTCGTACGTCACCGAGGTGAGTCTTTTCTAATCGACCTTTCACTATCCGAGCCGAAGGCTCACTGTCCGCGGTGACAAGCTTACAACTAATGATAGGCGTGCTGATGGCCTTGGCAGCGTTGATGATCTCTTTTATACGAGGCACACCCAAGGTGACGTTCATGGAAGCAACTCCGGCAAAGTGGAAAGTTTTGAGCGTCATCTGAGTACCCGGCTCGCCGATCGATTGGGCCCCGACGGCACCCACGGTGGAACCTGGGATAGGAGAGTCAGATGAGAAACACGCAAGCAAGATTGTACAGTAGAATACCTGGTTCGATCCTCGCCTTTACATATTTTACCCAACAGAGGTGCAAAAAGCACAGAAGCTGGGCTTCCGTGACCCTTCCCATGTTGCCGACGAGTTTCTTTTCAGGCACTGGGTAAAGAGATGAGTAAGTCATCCATACAGTTGGGCTTGAACATACCAGTTGCACCCATGGATAAGTCGGTATCCGAGTCCCATTCTTCGAAACGTTCAAGGGCTTCAAACATTCCGTGGGCCTTGCGCATCTTTGCCAGCCGATGTACAACGTTGTCTGTGATGAATCCGCGGATGGTTGCAATGTACGCAGCCGTGCATTCGCTGGTGAACTTCTTGGTGTTCAACCCACGATCAACCACCTCAAGAATTTCGAACGGCAAGAGCGGGCGACCTCCTCTGCCGCTAACAGACTACCAATTCCATTGCACTCTCAGACATCTAATAAATAGATGTGAAAAAAAAAAGAACACATACCAAAGCGTGCTTCCAGGACCTCTCAAACTCGACAGGTTGCGCATCACCTTCTAGGCAAGCAGGATCGAGCCCGTCGTCTCCATACCTGAATTGCACAACTCCGCCTGTAGAGTTACGAACGGACAAGTCGTACTGCGTTGTCAGGTCTTCTAATGCCTTCATCAGTCGGCGCTGCATGTAGCCGGTTTCTGCAGTCTTCACTGCCGTGTCGACCAAACCCTCACGCCCAGAAATAGCGTGGAACAGAAATTCAGTGGGGAGAAGACCCGTATAAAAACTGTTGCGGACGAAACCCTTCGAAGGAGGCTCCTTAGATTTCTTTGGGAAGTGAGGAAGCGATCTGTCTTGAAATCCATCTGGCACACGTTTTCCGGCTATAATTTGCTGACCGACACAAGCAACCATCTGGCAGACGTTAATGACGGAACCTTGAAGATATCGCGTCAGCCTCATGATTAATTGTTAACTGTGATGTTAACATATTACCTTTCGAACCACAAGTTGCCATGATGAGTGGTGCGTTGTGGCGGCTGAGTTCTATCATGCAGATTTTCCCGACCTCGTCTCGGACCTTTGAGAGCACGGAAGAAATGAGAGCTTCCAACGTTTGCTCCTGATTACATCCAGGTTTGTTTTCGAGAAGTCCCTTTTTGGCTTGTGCAATTAGGTTATCGCATTCCGCGTAAGCCTTCTCAACCATGATATCCTTTTTGGAGACCAGTATTGGTCCAGGTATAACGTCATTTATACCTAGTGAGAAACCAAAGTTCGCTGAGGAGGAATGTCAGTATTCAGCCATTTCTTGGATTGGCCAACTGAACTTACCTAACCATCGCGCACAAAGCTTCGCGACACGATTCATCGCGGCAGCGGCCTCATGTGGACCATAGTCGCGCATAATTATACCAAATATCGACTTTTTCTTGCCGCTACCGACGGTGGCTTTGTCCATGACGCCACACATGATTTCACTATTGACGATCACCAACCAACCATCGTTTGGCGAAAGATCTGGGAGTGGTTTCATTGCATAATGCTTTGCGTCTGGCTCGTCGACTCGATTGCACTTCGACTCGACGTTGACAAGGACTTTGGACTGCTTGTTCGGACGCATGAGCACATTGAAAACTTGTTTTCCTGTCCATAGTCGCACAGGCTTCCATATCGTCGGCGGCGGCAAATCTATTTGTAAATCTGCGTCCGCGAAGTAACAACATATTTGTGTAAATTGACGGCGGTCGAAGAACGTGTCCCTCTTGGAGAGTAGATATGATGCGGTAATGAAATCCTGGATGGCCGCGATGACAGGCTCACCATTGCGAGGCGTTACAAGATTGTTTTTGACACTCATAAGCTCTAGTGCTTCTGTGCGAGCTTCCTCGGTCTGTGGAACATCTACGCAAGAGAGTTTGAGACGACAAAGGGATGTTTTGCAGTGAGACTTACGAAGATTCATTTCATCTCCATCAAAGTCGGCATTATAAGGGCCACAAACGCATTCATTCAATCGGAAAGTCCGCCAAGGTCGCACTCGGGCTCGGTGACACATGATGGAAAGCTACAGCTTAATGAGTCTATTGGATAACGACTTGAGAGTGCACTGACCTTGTGCAAGCTGGGCTGGCGGTTGAATAGGACAACATCACCGTTGATAACGTGACGTTCTACAGTGTCCCCGATTCGCAGACCGTCAGCAATGGCGTTGCGATTACCGAACTTTAGGAACTTCTTGAAGCCACTACTCCCTGCAGTGACGTAGTTCGCACCGGGATGAATATCGCAACCATTGCGAACGGCCTGGCGTAAGCGCTCAATGTTATGAGGTGTTACCCGTTCCGGGTACGTTAGGATTTTAGCGACACGTTCCGGGACAGCAACTTCATCAATCCGAAGATTAGGGTCGGGAGATATGACAGTACGTCCAGAAAAGTCGACACGTTTCCCCGAAAGATTGCCGCGGAAACGGCCCTGCTTTCCCTTTAGACGCTGGACGAAACCTCTCATTGGTTTCTGGCCGGCTTGCGAAGGTACTCCGGGAAGTTCCGAGTTGACATACATGGCGACGGAGAGCTGGAGGAATTCCCAATGTTCCATGAACTGCGCTGTAGGAGCCCCTTTTAAAAGACCTTGTTTTATCAGAGCATTTGTGAAGACTATCTCTGTTAGCTTCACAGTGAGGTCGTCCTCATTTGAAGCTCCATCCTGGGCTACTGAAGGTCTAATGCAAACTGGAGGGACAGAGATATACTGCCAAATATATTCTTCTGGTCTCCCGAATTCAGGTCGCAGCCCTAGCAATTCGCAGTCCTGATTGTTAGCGGTGAGATTGAGCAGAATGGCAAACATGTGAAGGGGGCAACGCACTTCGTCTGATATTCGTCGGAAGAGATCAAGCACCTTCAAAGGATTTAGTTCCTCGTAGACCGCCCTCTTGAGGTACATTCCGAGCTCCTTTTGTGCCTCGACAGCGGGGGCAAAACTCCGCTTCCACTTTTCCATCTCATCTGCCGTTTTCTTCGCACGGAACTTGTCATGGATGATTTTCAATGCGCCCACTTTCTTGACGGCTCCGTTTGTTGCTGAGCAGTAAGGGCAATACACGACCTTTCTGGCCGCGGTATTTACTGCCTTGCAAAGCGCTTGGCGCTGAATATTTTCCAGGCCGGGACGGCGAAACCGTTTGAGAAAATCTCGTCGTTCGGGTCCATCCAATAGCACGCGTGCGCAAGTCTATCACAGAACTATGTCGGCGATATTTATCGGAATGGAGGAAATTCGTACCTTGCATATGGCTTGCAGAATGGAAATCGTGTGCTTGAAATATCCTATATGAAAAACGGGGACGACCAGTTTGATGTAGGCATAATGTCCGACGCAGTCTACAGACGACATGCCGCACGTTTCGCAGAAAGCATTCTTCTCCGATGTTCCCTGAGTAGACGGTGTCCTTCAACACTACAAGGAAAATAAAAAGACCGGGACTACGCACAAGTCGCCTATCCAAAACGCCATCCTTGACTGGTAGTCTGTCTATAGGGGTATATAAATCGCGATGGGTGACCTGGAACTCTGATAGTTGCACGGTGTCCTGTGCATTTAAGAGGCTAAACTGCAGCCGCTTGCTACAAGTCTGTCACTATGTGCGTAATTCATATGTAGCTACTTACTTACATGACCTTGGGCGCCTGTGTAGATACGGATTCCTTCATTGAGTGCCTTGGTTCGGTGTCATGGATGGAAAGGCGAAGTTATACCGAGTCCAATCTCGCGGCTATGACCACGTGACGATCTCCCAATTTAGAAACGATCGATCCTAAAGCAAGTCAGGGGTGATTCCATATCCGGGTTACTCCCATAACACGTGAAAGGTCCGCTTGAAGCCTTGAAGCGACCGGGAACGTTGATGAAGCCACCACACTCTTCATCTACACGGCCGTCGTAGCGCGATTCGATAACATGTCACCAACTCACCTGAAAGAATTCACCCTCGAGGAGGTCGCAGAGGTGAGCGGTGGGACGGCTTATCGATCTACTCGAGTTGTGTTTAGTGACTTGCGTACAGCACAACAAGGAAGGAGACCTGGTTCGTTACCGGTCTTCCTTTTTTTTCATGTCGAGCTTACCTCTAAGGTAGTGGGTTGTAATCGATTCCAAAGTTTATGATTTGTCCCGGTTCGCCAACCTTCACCCTGGAGGGCCAGATGTGTTACTTGCAAGCGGTGTGGGTACGTCGTAACTCCACTCACTCTCGTATCATCGCTTGACGACCTGTCAGCCGGGAAAGATGCTACCACAGCTTTCTTTGGTTTGCATCGTCACGAAGTTCTTCGTTCCCAGTATGCGCGCCTTCAAATCGGCTCCATCCGTGGCCAAGAGGAACACATCAAATCACCAGAACCAGGAGCCATCTCTCACGTTCCTTACGCTGAGCCTACCTGGCTTACCCCTGGCTTCCATAGCCCATACTACAGTGACAATCACAGACGCTTTCATCATGCGGTGCGTGCCTTCTTCATGAAGGAACTTTACCCGGAAGCCTTGCGTTGTGAAGAGAGCGGAAAACGTATATCCCAAGAAATGGTGGACAAGCTCAGGTGGGTTCGACTGCCATCTGCTTCGTGTCATCTTGGCCACGACACAACCCCGACAGTAAGTTGAACTTTTTGGCAATGCGGCTGGGTCCAGGAAAGTATCTCAAGGGTCTTACGCTCATGGGTGGGATCGTCAAACCTGAAGAATTTGACTATTTCCATGAGGTTTGTCTCATTATGTGAATCTGCCGCTGTCTCCGCCATTTTGACGAGGCTTCCATAGCTCATACTAAACACCGAACTTGCCCGTTTCGGAACTCGAGGATTTGTTGATGGCCTACTCAACGGTGGGGTCATTGCTCTACCCCCAATCTTCAACTACGGTACACCGGAACTTCAAATGCAGTACGTTCCAGACATACTCGCAGGCAAGAAGTATATCGCTCTGGCAATCACGGAGGCATTTGCAGGCAGTGATGTTGCAGGCGTGCAGACCACAGCAGCACGTGAGGGAAATGAATGGGTCATTACTGGAACAAAGAAGTTCGTGTAGTCTAGTACAGACTTCAGGGACCACACGATACTAACGAGTTATAGGTGGATCACAAACGGGACATTCGCGGATTATTTCACGACGCTTTGTCAGACAGACGTACGTGACCATTTTTATCTCCCCCTGTTACTGCGTGTCGATGACATCCTCCGAGGCAGTCTGGTCCGACAGTTATTCTGGTTCCCCGCTCTTCCACAGTGTCCACAAAGCCTGTCAAGACATCCTACTCTGCGACTGCTGGCACCGCCTACGTCACATTCTCTGGCGCGCGTGTACCCGTGTCACACACGCTTGGCGGAGTTGGACAAGGTCTGCGTGTCATTCTATCTAACTTCAATCACGAACGGTGGATGGTCGTTGGGACGAGCCTCGGTGCGCAGCGACTCGTCGTCGAGGAATGCCTGAAGTAGGTTCTCACGATCACTACCCTCTCATTATTACTAATTCCTCGCCACTAAATCCATCAGATGGACAGATCAGCGTATGGCGTTTGGGAAGCCACTCAATGCACAGCCAGTCATACGCGCGAGACTCGCACTCATGATCGAACGAGTCGAGGCATGTCAATCCTGGGTTGAAAATATAACCTACCAAATGAACCATGTGCGTCTCTGAGTCTTGCGTTACGGGCAATACTGAAAGCAGTATTTGTAAACCAGATGACGTACGCAGAGCAGTCGGACAAGTTGGCTGGGCCAATTGCCCTCCTAAAACAGTAAGTTGCGATCAGCACATGTCGGTATATCGTACCCAGCATATATGATAAGGTTCGTATCTCGTTCGGGTCGCGAGACCGCAGAAGATGCAACCCAAATCTTTGGTGGGCGGGGCATCACAGTAGGAGGGATGGGCAAAGTCATCGAAAATGTTCGTTATGCATCCTCTGTGATCCCACCCTCACTCATGTTCTTCCTTTTTTCATTTATTTATGGTGAATTCGCCAGTTCCACCGGACTTCACCATTCGATGCTATTCTTGCAGGGGCCGAAGATGTGTTGGGTGATCTTGGTGTCCGCCAGGCCGTCCGCAAGATGCCCAAGAACGCAAAACTGTAACTGGGTCAAGTACTGTTACATCCCTTTGTAAGAGGAAAGCGCCCATTGTGGAATTATACCTCTATCGTTCAAAGGTTGTAGTCTTTCGACTTTGGGGTTGGTCCAACTGTAGGTGTAAGGGGTGTAAATAGGTGTGAATGCTAATACTCGTCATTCTTTTTTAACGTCTCCCGCCCACGGTTTGTCGATCGCGGCCCCGCCCGGCCAATGCGAACTACATCATATCACGTGGTTGAACTGTATCAACGATGTTCGGCGTCCCGCGGATGCCAGAGAACGATGAAAAGTTAAAAGCATGTTGCAGACAACTTGATCCCGACATGAGGGACTTCAAGAAATCCTGCATACCCCGGCGACTCCTGGCTACTTCCTTTGCATTGTTCTGTCGTGTTTTGTGACCATTTCTTGGTTCTAATTTCTCTTGTTTTTCCGCACGTAGGTCGTCAGGAAGACAGCAAATTCCGGAATAATGTCCTTGATAACACCCACATTTGCCCAATTTTTGGCGCGAACTCGGAGGCGGCTGTTAGCAGTAATAATGGATAACAGGGCTACGGGTCACTACTGACCCTACAAGGAAGTGCAACTCACCTATTTGAAATCTCATATTGAATACGAACGTTAGTTGCCTCCCCGAGCGGCACTCCTTCCACATAAGAGGTGCAGGTGAGCCTTGCAACGTCATGGCTAAGTGGAAAACGTACCTTCATCTGATACCAAAAACGACATTTAGTCTAGGCTATGTCACCACTGTCCATGGTAATAACATACATCTCGGAGACTGTCTTATCAAATGACCATTGACAGGACACTGTCGGGAGCATGACGTTCGGCTCCACCCATGACAAACAGGTGAGATTGATGCCGGCGCGAATCTATTCATATCGCATTCGTGGACAGCTCTGATTAAACCAGCCCGTGGGTCTCTGTAGTTGCTACGTGTTAGAGACGTATGGCTCCACACTCTTTTGCTCAACTTTGGTGAAAGGAAATTACATACCACGATTATGCCCAGGACTTAAGATATAAAAGTATGGTGAAGTGTGAACCATCCTTAAAAATCCACTCGCGAATATGCAACTCTCGACAGCATTCGTTCTCCTTGCCCTTGCGGCGTACGCGCGTGGACAATGTGCAGCTTGCGCAAACACCGTGGACGGCCAGGCCTTTGTAAACTCGTGCACTCAGGGCACTATCTTCGCGACCTATTGCAAGTGAGTACCATTCACCCGACGGAGTTACCGAAGAGCTAAAGAGATTTTGGTCAGTTATGCCTGGACCAACAATTGTATTTATGTCGTGCGTTCATGATTGCCCTTAAGAGATGAGCGTGGCAACATCCAATAAATATGGACAGCCTGATCGCTACACCCTTTCCATTGGGATCGGTGATTGCCCAACCTATGTAGAAACAAGCTCAGATTGCACTCCATGTTGACGCCCCTGTGGAGTCGGGCGGTGAAGGAAGTTGAAGAGGATTATTCATCAATTCTTGGTGTTTCTACTGCTCAGGTGATATCCCCCTCCTGAACATTAGAGACCCGAGGACGTGCTGGCGCGGAGATGATTACAGGATAGACGAAGAGCTAGAAAGACATTATGTAATTTGATGTAGAATTGAGGCAGCTGCAAACATCCCCTATTCTTCGTCAGCATTCTGCGCTCGAACCCGCTGAAAATTCAAAAGCCTTCACGGTTAAGGGCGGAGCTTACCGCACACTGGCATAGGAATTTCCCCCTATTTCAAGTTCCTATCGGCCTCGCTGAGTGGTCTTGGTAAAGCAGCGTAACTCGGAGTCCCTACAGCTCCTACTACGTAGAGTAGCGAGCACTCGTAAGTGATTGCGGTCGAAAGTACAAGCCAGTACTGATGCACCTTGTAACGTCTTCTAATCTCGCCTCCTACGTTCACTGTACAAATGTTTTCATCAAATGGCCATCGATGCGACACTATGAGGAGCATTACATTCAGCCTCTCACCAGCGAGGTGGGATTGATGCCAATGCGAGCGTATTGATATCATCAAATTACATTCGTGAACAGCTCTGACTTAAACCTGCGGCCAATAGCCTTCCCCTTCCTCCTCCGCGCATTAGGGCCTTGGATGGAATATAAACGGTTAGTTCTATTTCTTTCCCCGCGCGTCGCCGCAGGCCACACATATTGGAAAGTAACCTGACGCCAACGTGTCACATCCACATTTCCTGCAGTCTTCTGTTCAGCTGGTCGGAAAGAAAACTAGAAACTGAAATAATGAATTGTCCCCGGAACTCGAGGTATAAATGCATAAAGAAATCTAATCCACTCGTAAGGATACAACTCATGAAAATGCTCTTGCTGGGTCACTGGTATTCAAGATATGTGAGGTCCCACACCAAATGAAGGTTCGGTTCCAAACATTTTAGTTATAACCCTTGGTTACCGCTTCAGCCTCGGAATCTCAGCAACGGAGTGTCGTCCCCGAGCATCCTAAAACATCCGGCCGTGGTTTGGGAATATCGATATCGGTGCCAGTACTTCGTTTTCAGGAGTCCATGCGACGATACCGCCACTACTGAAGGTTGAACATATCAATAGCATGACCCATCATCCTCTGAGCCTGACTGTTTCAAGAAAAACAGTTAAAATGTTCAGCAGATACAACACGAACCTGACTTGAGGGACTTTGAGAGCTCTACGTTTCCTGACGGCCACCGTCGCATTGTTTTGCCGTATCTTACGGCCGTCTTAAATTCTTGCGTTTCTCCGCAAGTAGGTCTTCCAGCACACAGCACATTCTAGCATACTATTTTGATAACAAGCACACTTGCCTAATGTCTGGTGAGCGAACCAAGAAGTTGCTGCTCACCGTAACGGGTACCGGAGTCACGGGCCAATATTGGTCACAGAAGGAAGCACAATTCACCTATTTGAAACTCTCATGCGGAATATGAAGCTTGGGTTCAGTCTCATGTCAGTAGTAAACGAGGGTCGGACTGCTCGGAATTTTCTCAGCAAGACAGCGTTAACTGGGTGTCCCTACAGCTTCTAGGGGCGAACTCCCATGTGATGCATTTGTAGTCAAGTGCAGGTGCAGGTGAGCCCTGCAATGTCGTTGCTAAGTGGAATACACCCATAGTGGTTAATGGTAGACAATTGATTTCATCCAAAAGCTCCAAGATGCCCAACGACAGCACACCATCAAGAGCATGACGTTTCAGCACCCGCCCCGAACCCACTAAAAAGGTGAGATCGCTGCTGGCGCGAATACATATAATCACCTGATGTTATATGTTGCGGTCTTGGCAGTCGGCGCCAACACACCTATCAGAGGACGGTCTGATGTTTTCCCCCCGCGCCGCTGCAGTTGCCACGTATTAGAAACAAAGCCAACGTGTCGGGGAGGAAACCACGTACTAGGAACGTGCCCCTGAACTTGGGTATAAAAGCAAGATGAAACGTGCAAATTCGTTACAATTTACAATCCATTCGCGAAGATGCAACTCATGAAGACATTCGCTCTCCTTGCTTTTGCTGCATACGCGCACGCAGGATGTGCAGGCTTGCCCGAGTACCGTGGACGGCGAGCCCCTTGAAAGCTCGTGTGTCTCGGACATTGGTTCCTATACCTATTGCAGGTAAGCACCCTGTTTTTTTTTTTTTTTTACTCAGCGGGTCCCTAAAAAGCTTTTGGTCAGTTATGAATGGAGCGACACTTGCGTTTACACCGTGCGTGCATGATTTTGCTCAAGAAACGAGCGTGACAACATCTGATAACGAGTCTGACAGTCCGATGGCTACGTGCTTACCCTTGAGAGCACCGGTAACTGCCCACATCATGTCGGAACAAGCACAGATTGCTCTGCGTGTTGACGGCCCTGTGAGGTCGGGGTGTCAAGAGGAAGTTGAAGAGGATTGCTTTTTGGTTCTTGGTGTTTCTGCCGCTCAGATAATATGTAGTAGAGGTCCGAGGACTACATAATGTGTCAGAAATTCGAGATTATATAGGACGCCTACTTTCCTTGATGGTCTAGGAGTTATCGAGAATAATATTCTCAGCTATCCAATGGGTACGAATATAGATATGCTGATTGCAAGTCAGCTAACGTGATGCGAGATGGGCCACCCTCACTTCTCGTGAAAAGCTAGATAGACTGCTAGTCTGAAGTAGAGTTTCCAGACGGTCGCATGTCCCTCAGATATCCCCTACTCTTTGTCGTCCAATAGCCACTGAATTTCCACCGGCTTTTATATCCGCCTTATTCTGAAGCTTCTATATGGTTATCTAGTGAGTCATGGGATCCCTTTAAGCACATTGCGGGGCATTGCCTTCGTAGAAATCAAATGAGGATTGAGTCGCAACCTTGATACATGCAAATCGCAAGCGTAACGTTGTGTCCGAACACCAACTCCGCTTGATACGAATCCATCGTAAGATATAGCAGTTTATCATTGATTCGGCCTGCGGTTCCTGATCTCTTACCATATAACGGTCTCTAGCGTACTACAATGCAATACGGAACAAAAGTCCTAGTCCAAGACGTTTCGGCGACGTTACAAACAATATTTACACCCATTCAAATTTCATGCTGGTTCGTGATCATCACCGATCATATCATTTGGAGAATAGCCCATATGAGCACCAGGGAAATGCCGCTGTAAGCGTGGCCCAGGGTGGTTCTGATTGCACTGTTCGTCGAGGATGTTGCACCCGTTGACGTAGCACCGGTTTCGGACGAGCCGGTGACACTAGCTACAGGCGGTACTGTGACTACTCCAGACCCAGTCGCAGAGGCCTCAGTTGTGGATGCTATGACACAGTTAGCAGAAGGGGCGTAATACAAGGTGATCGTGACTGACGGTAAAGCGTCGTATGAGATGATAGTGCTTCAGTGTATGAACTGTGCTTAGTGTGACCTTGAGACGTCCCGGTGGGATGAGGCAAAGCGCCCGCTTGAACACAAGACGATAACAGCTCTGCCCAGCGTTTAGATCATCAGCCACTAATGATGTGCATAAATTAGAAAGGGGACCCACGTTCAACTGCGGCTTCCGTGGCGCTAGTGGAATTGGAGCCGTCGATGACCTTGCTTACGCATCCGAGGCAGGTATGATACGATTTAATGAAAGTCGATGTACAGCATACGGATGTCGGACAGCCCTGTATGTATGCCTTGTTAGGATTGACGCAACAGGTGAGGCGACAACATTGCTTACCGACGTGTTAGTATTGTTCGATATGGGATCACAAACGGGCGTACACTGCGATGGGATCGTTGTCTGTCTCTTACTGACGGAGACACCGAACAAGGCTAGAATGGCGTCTGCGCTGTATGGTCCAGGGCCAATGGTCTGGGCACCGCTCGCGGCCACAAATGCTGCCAACACGAGTGAGACGAAGCGCATTGCAAGAGCTTTCTGCTGGTATCACTGAGAGGGTTCGAGAGGTAGAGAGAAGCCAGGCTCAAGAAGTCCCACTGTCGTGTTTCAATATATAGTGCGCGACATATATTTGCGCCCTGAGCTGAAATACTGCGCAAACGTGCAGGAAGAGCATGTCCGCCGTCGTGGTTCTAACCGAACACTAAGTGGAGTAGGGTGGTGCCGCCAGTGGAATTTGGGCGGACTGATGGGTCGAGTAAAAACAACTGCTGTGCATTCTAACGACATTCTTCGGTTCGTGAGTGCTGCGGGTGAGAGCTTCAGTGTCATCGGATGTGCAGCTGGTTTGGTTATGACCGTCATGACGCGGGATGGCTTTACCAAATGTGGAACGGACTCATACATTGATCGGGTGATATCACAGCTATTCGATCTAAGCGCGTAAGATATATACAATCGACAATCGGATGATCAGTACAATCGGCAATGTTCAACATTGTGCACTCGAGTAGAGGTAGAGGTCCTAGTGACTACATACACCTTGTTCGTTATCACAAGACAATTTCGTAACAGTTCTTTATCCTCGAAGTGATCAGTCATAACTGATGCAAATCCATGTCTGGGCACGCCTATCACAAAACTTGATGGACAGCCCAGATCAGAGCCAAGCCTAAGATCTCGCGGGCATGCACTTGAACTTCCCTAGTAGCGCCACCTGTTGAAGTAGGCTGCGCTCCAGAGGTAGCACTGGTTGTGGCATTGCCAGAAGCAGTGGTAGTAGCAGACGTAGGTGTGGATGCAGCTGCAGGCGCTGTGATAGTAGAAAAAGTAGGAAAACTCTTAGAAGATGTACTTGCCGCTATAAGAAGATCGTCAGCATGCGTAGATAGGCGACAAGTGGTTTTGCGTACCTTTAGCTGTTGTCTTACCTGATGAAGAGGCCGCATCAACGCCAGAGGTGGGAGCTGTTTGGCCTGGCAGTGCTGGTGGCGGCGAAAGCGAATAACCTGCTGTTTCACAAGCAGCCCAAAGTTCTATCGGATAACATCAGTGCTGTCTACGACGTAGCCCGTAAGAAGACACACGATTGAGAGCGGTTTGCTCGGGAGCGTAGTCGAAGGAAGGCACATTTGAGCCTATACAACTGAAGCAGTTATAGTATTCGGTAATAAATGTGTTGGTGCAACACTGAGACTGCGGGCAACCCTGGCGACGTTATCAGTACCGATGCCGTCTCAGTCGAGATAACTTTAAACGCTCACCGCGTTCCCTTCGTCCACAACGTTTTGACAGGTGGACGTGCAGGCAGCGGGGACATCGACAGGGCTCTGCCTTCTGTCGATAGCGACCAAGCCCCTTGCACCTCCCGCGGCAACCAACGCTACACAGGCAAGTAACAACGCAAATTGCATCGTAGAAGTAGGATGGAGGGTGCTGTATGAGGGGACCACACGAAAGAGCGAAAGAGCAGGAAGGAGTTGATTTTAAGGGAATTGACGGAGGGTGTACAGCAATTTGGAGCCGCCCAGGAAGCATGGCCTGTCGGACGTCAGCCCACTTGCTGCGCGTAGCGCATGTTTCCTGTTATTCGGCTTGATGAATTATGTCCCTGTAACGCCAAAGGCCTAGCATTAAATGACCCAAGACCAATCGATTGATAAGCCAGATGTATGTTGCTCTCGAGAGCGCCGAGGTGAAAATGTACCCCTGACATTTGTCTTGACCATCATGATCATGTTTTGATTTGGGTAGCATGGGCGCATCGAAGTTCGGACACAGTTCCTTTCCTTGAGAACATTCTCCACCCGGTGCTGCCGTTCTCTGCGTCGGTCATACATAGTAAACGTCTACGCCAGCGGCGACATTGACTGAACGAAAAGTGGACGAGTTTCATTTGGTTTGCAAGTCGTGTGATTTCGGATATGTCATCATCAAGCATTTTCTTCCAAGCTCACACCCAATCCTCATTGCATGACAAGTAGCCAGCCGTCTTTCTTTCCAACTTCTGCTTTGGTGTGCAGCTCTCTCACAGTCGTACACGTATAAAAAAACTAACTTTGCCTTCAGGACCATGCAGCAGCAGGACTGGGTGCTGGCATTGTCGCAGTGCTTTGCATGCAGCCCCTGGACTTGCTCAAGGTGAAGTTTCAAGTCTCAACTGAGAACCCTCGAGGTGGTGCCGGGAGGCAAATATGGAATTCTTTGAAAGAAATTAAAGTACAGCAAGGATGGAGAGGTCTATATCGTGGTCTGGGGCCGAACGTTGCGGGTAATGCCTCCAGCTGGGGTCTCTACTTCCTCTTGTAAGTACTTTTTATATATGTATACACGATTGTTGGCAATCCGGATGCTGACCTTCATTGGCTGTACGAAGCTATGACATGCTGAAAAAACGCGCCGCCGGGGATGACCCCAACTTTCGCATGTCTGCTGGATCGTACCTGCTCTGTTCGGCACAAGCAAGTCCGCGGTCACATTTCTTTACCGGGGCTCGACACCCGGGTGTTGAGATATGCTAATGGTGATTTGTTCAGGCGCCGTAACTGCTATATTGACCAATCCAATATGGGTCGTCAAAGTTCGCATGTTTACCTCTCGTCCCGATTCTCCGAATTCCTACAGGGGTCTATGGCGTAAGTGTACTGAGGAAACTTGTGGATAAGTGACATCCTCACATCGCATCAGACGGCTTGTCGAGTGTATGGCGCACAGAGGGCATGACTGGTCTTTGGAAGGGCACCTCGCTTGCCCTTGTCGGGGTCAGCAATGGGGCCGTCCAGTTTATGGCATATGAAGAGATGAAACGGTGGGGTTTCGAACGAAAACGAAGGCAATTCATGAAAGCCGGAAGGACTATGACTCCGGAGGACGACAAGCTCGTACGTCATGGCCCTTCCACCCCTTTTCTATTGCTGACGGAATCCGCAGTCCAACACCGCCTATACCGTCATGTCAGGTGCAAGCAAGCTTTTTGCTCTTGGGATAACATATCCGTACCAAGTTATCCGGTCGCGAATACAAGTGAGTCTTACGCAACGCAAGTGGTTGTGTTGTTTACGAACTACTTTGCTTAGAACAACGCTACGCAGCACTTATACCCAGATATCCTTACTACCGTCAAGCGGACCTGGAAAGGGGAAAGTGTCAGGGGCTTTTACAGGGGCTTGGGCACTAACCTTGTTCGCGTCCTTCCTGGAACGTGTGTTACGTTCGTTATCTACGAGAACTTGGCTTGGCTGCTCCGCACAACTGCTGCGCGACGGCAAGCCCTTGCCGGTACTCCAGGTTTTACATCATAGTTTCAATTTATTGGTCTGTTGACGGTAGCATACCCCCGTTTACACTGCAATTTGACATGCGTTACTATAGTTTATTAAGATACTACGTCGACAATGTATATACATAGAATGAAAATCGCCCAACTCAATAGCAACGCATCTATAAGAAAAGAATCGTTAGAAACTGTGTTCAAAGTGTGAACCATGATCGGGAAGGAAGAGGATTTCCAATCGGTCAAAAAAACCATATCCACATGTAGCTTCATCGCACAGAACATCTGCTCCCCCGTCCGTTCACGAGTCCCATCAGGACGGGACTAGCGGAACGAAGGAGAGACTGAGGGTGTACAGCCCCCCACGCTCAAAAAGACCACCTCGTTTCATCCTACCGATAAAGAAATCCGATCAATGAAAGAAAGATAGCCCACCTCAAAAAATCAAGGAAGTCGATCCTTTGGATCTACAAAACTTGTCTGCGAGAGAACTATCAGTAAAAACATTCTATACGAGAAACACATAAGAATAGCCGGTCAAATAACTATAACCCACACACGTCATGGCGTAGAACGCCTACTCCAGCACCCTTATATGCAAGCATCCTCAAAACAAGTCTACAAGCTGGATGATGGAGAGGCTGGACGATTAAGTCCCTACGCTCGTGTAAAGAGTGATAAAGGTTTCATCATTCCGGAGATGGCGAAGAAAAACAGTCGATAGAGAAAAAAGGCTCACCTCGTTTGAGATTTGGATGAAGTTCAAAAAAAAAACCCCGTCCAAAAGTATGCTCGTTATTTGTGCTTGTAGTCCAATAGCCTGCGTTTCTAACAAGTACAAACAACCGCTTCCTAAATCGTCCACTGTGGTCGCCTCAATAGATACGTTTTAACCAATACCCAAATGTAAGTCGTTATCGTGTATCCCGCTAAAGAAGCCACTGAAGCAGTCACAGAGAACTCCTATGCGATCAATCGCAAATGTCTTGACGCGCGTACGCCGTCGACTGTTACCACCATACCCTGAGTTCACTCGCGGGTTCTTTGCTTCGACCCTACACCCACTCAACCGCTCGTATGCCACGTCTTCGAAGCTTCTTGATAATCGAAAACCAACGAATGACAAGATTCCCTATGCACTCGTCCGCGTCGTCGATCCCGAGACCGACAAACTGTCCCCGACCAAGCAGTCTCTCCGAACCCTTCTTTCATCACTCGATCTCAAAAAATGGATCGTGGAGCTCGTAGCTGAAAAACCAGAGCCAATCGTCCGTATTCTTGACCGAAAGGAAGCATTCCAAAAGTACAAGGAACAACGCAAAGCAACGAAGAAGGGTACAAAGTCTGGAGAGGCAGCTAAAGAAATTCAGCTTACATGGGCCACGGCATCGGGTGACGTGTCGCACAAGCTGGCAAAAGCACGGTCGTATTTGGAGAAGGGATGCAAAGTGGATATCGTATTCGCGTCGAAGAAGGGTCAGCCCTTACCTAAACCGAAGGAGATGCAAGTACGCCTACAAGACATTGCATCGGAATTGACGGATGTTTCGAAGGAGTGGAAGGTGCGCGAGGTTAGCTCGACGATGAGGGTTATATCGTTCCAGGGAACAGGCGGTTCAGGATGATGCAGATGATTGTCTATGTCCATCTAGTTCAATTATACACTATTGCGGAGTATTACTTTTCTTCCTTTTTTTATTCGCGCCCGCCGACGAAGATGCCGCTCCCGCAATCTCCGCCTCCAAACCCTCGCATCCCGGCTCAGCACTTTAGTCCAAGTGTCACGCGACACTGGAAGCCCCCGAGTCTTGAGCGTCGGTAAAGCATGTGGACGGAATGGATGCCTGTGCAGCTTGGGGAACCCATATGGTTGCTGGTGGCGCAACGGTCGTCCCGGCCGGTCCAAAGAAGTGTATAACCAAGTATCCACGAACCATCGCCTAAACCCGATAGGCACTGCATAGCCCGCGTTCAGCATTTCATGCACCACTCGACGGAGGAAAGGATTCCACTTCCGCGGCGGAATGCCAAAACGTGAATAGCGAACCATGGCACGTCGATTTAGATGTCGCCAGTGGGTTAGGCTCGAACACTGTGAACGTCTGGCCATGGCTGTCTGTCTCCCAAACATGTCCAGAGCGGCATTGAAGAAGCGTTCGTCGGGTTGCAAATGGTGAACGGGTGGATCACAATCGGGATCGAACTTGGCGAGGGAATTGTATATGTCCAGTGCGCCACGCCACATCGATCGGTAGTGTATAACACCCAATCGCAACGCCCTCAACCGACGCGAAAGTCGCATATCAGTGACGCGGGTGCGGTATGCCACATATTGGGCCCACCCCTTCCTTATCCTGGCCGCCGAAGACGGATTCCAATTCGATTCTCCGGGATTTCCAGGGCGCGAACCGATGCCCTTCTTTGCCTCTTTTCCGTACACCTGGAGCATAATGGTGTACGCATGCACAGGCATACACCATCCCTCGACGACGCGACCATTTCCGTCCCCGCTCGCCTCCAGCCAACTCGCCATCTCGGCCCGTTTCGCAAGAAGCCATACCCGCTCTGCAAGTCCGGTCCTCCCAGCCTTACATAAGGCATTGAGCACAGTCGTGAAGAACCAAGGACCAAGGGATACTGCACGATCAAGACGCTCTTGGCGAGATCGTTCGGCGATACAAGCACGGAGCTCTGGGGTAATCTTATCCCATGCTGGGTGGTCGACAATGGACATCTCAGGAAGAATATACCACAATAGGTCAACTACCGCATGAGGACGCCCAGTTGAGGTAAGGTGGGAAATATAACTTGCCAAGGTAACACCGTCCGCAGTAAGGGGACGAGGCTGGGTAATACGAAGGACCTTGGATAGTGGGATAGGGTTGGGATCTAGCCTGACTGCGCTGGGTGGCGCGTCCGAACGCTCGATAAGATTCCCTGATGACTGCGGCGACTCCTGGGGCTGAGGTAACACCATGATGCCATGATGGATTGTTTACTTTCGTCATGCGCAGCTCTTCCAATGTACATGATACCAAGTCATTCCGCCTCAAGAGGGATCCAGACCGCAAGAAGATGTTGTATGTTGTAATGTCTGGCTTTAAACCAGGAGAACGCGTGAATTCCATATGCTGCAAGAGTTCGCGAGCCTTTTTGATGGACATGCGATAGCGGAGAGCGTAGTGGATGAGGGTGTTGTAGGTTTCGCGAGAAAGCTGCGGCATGACAGGCGGTCCTGGATGATCTCCGGTGCCTCCTTGTTCGGTTAACCAGTATTTAGTCTTGATAGGAGGTCGTTTGACAAGGCGCAGCAAAACACCATGGAAATATTTGTACGCATTTCTCGGTTCCAATCGGCTGTCCTGCACGACCCAAACATCGTCGTAGTCCCTTGGACATGAGTAGAGAACTCTCAGTAACGTCGAAATGTCCGAATACGGCAACGACCGAGTGTCAACAAGACTGGCCAGATATGCCAATGCTTGATACGCCTCCACTCGCTGACTTTCTTCCACCCCAACAGGATCCGCTGAGATTTCATCGTTACAGCGCACCACGATAGACTTCATCACTCGCATCGGCGGAATGCGAGAAACGCCAGCCAACGCTCGAGCAACGCCTGCCCGCGACTCTTGCGAAACGGTTCCATGGGAGGCTTCCTCTTGCGTTACTTTTGCTTTGAGAGCTTGCGCCCTTTGCCACCTCAGCTCAAAGTCTTTCACGATTAGCGCGAAGAGAATGGCTCCAAGCAAGATTTCTCCGTTCAAGAGGCATATGGAGGCAAAGCGTTCAAGAAGACGGTCAGAATTCCGCTGGCCATTCTCTCTTGCTTTCAGAAGTAGCATCAATGCAAAACGAGCACCATCATTCTTGATCATCTCAGGGTTGACAATCAAGTCACCGTCTCCGATGACGTCCATCTGACGCCACATAATTTTTCCGCCTTCTCGAAGAACATCAAACGTAGTCGGAGGTTCTCGGATGAGTGCTGTTGCAAGCGCTTCAAGTGTCGCATCACGAATTCTGACTCCATCAGCCAAAAGTCGGTCCGCGGTAGTTTTTGCCTTTAATACATTGCCGTAGCGGAGGTAGTGGTGTATGAGACAGTGGGATGCGAGTCTGGGAGAGATAGGCCGCTCGAACCGGATAGGGATGAATTCGAAGCTTCCGAGTACCGGTAATTCCAGACTGATGGTCTCGGGAGCTCCTGGTAAGTTGGAATAGATGAGAGAGTGGACGATATACTCTGCATCTGGGAGAGCATTATCCCGGCATGCGATCCGGACGGCCTGGGCGGCGGCAAGGGCACATTGGTTAGGAGAAAGATGGGTCTTGATCAGTTGTGAGGAAGGAGGACGGAGTATGAATTGTCTAGGTCGTGGAGGTGGTTGAGGTATAGTCGTGGTAGAGATGCCAGGAAAACGAAATGGTGGGGTTTCGTGCGGAGGAGGTTCTAAAGGGCCGGGTGCATCGTCCGGCAGTTGAAGGCGTTCGTGGAGGTCGATCAGGTGGTCGAAGTAGTCACCATCTGTAGGTTCCTCGCCACTCGAATACTTGGGCTTGGTGTCGGGTCGGGGAAATAGACGCATACCTGAATTGAAGAGAGATCGCCGAAAAGAAAGAAATGTAGATGGAGTTGAAATAGCAACAGGTGGTGAGAGATATTTTCGAACCAAAAGACTCTCTGGGCGAGTCGAATAGGCCAAGCGATGGCTGGCCCTGCTACAGATGCTACGAGCTGCTCTTAGTGAGGCCCATTGCATGTGTGTCGCATGCCTTCATCCGAACGTCAGTGCACTGCGTGTCCAACCACGGAAGTACTCACCAACTTGCCAAATAGCTGACGATACCCGTATAGTCCTTAGGTCTGTCTGTCGTCTTATATCCCTCCCACAGCTCACAAGACGAACTTGAAAGCTTGCCAGTGACAGTCGGCCAACGGGTGCTGTTGGAGTGGCTACTAGTGTAACAAAAATGGCAACCCACTTCGCTCACGTGACTATCACAGATTTCACGGCATCGGGCAAGTTCACGCAAGCGACAGCAGCAGTGAACGAAACGATTTGACATTTGGTTAACGAGTACTGGATTTACAATGAACTACGACAGACCTTACCGCGGTGGAGGCGGTCGACGAAGATATAGAGACAGAGGTGAGGAGTCACCATTTGCCCTCAAACAACCCCGGAGTCCGGTTGAACTCAAGTCACAGAGGATTATGACACCCATGACCGCCGTCGAGAGTACGAATCACCCGAACAGATATTGAAAAATAGTATCATAAAGCTCGGCGAAGTTGTGAGTTCGTGCGGCATTGGTACCGAGCAGGCGGCACTCACTTCGTCTCTAGGACCCTATCCAAGAGGTACCCAGACTGGCTAAACAGCTACACGAAGATGCTACATCCATGTTACCGGCCATTTCTGAGGGAATTCGCATCGCGTGAGCCTCTACCAACTACTCTAGCATAGTTTTTTACTCAGGGACTCTTCAGCGTCACCGAACAACCGTATAAAATACCGTATTATGCGGCGCTTCTTCGACTCCTACACGGCCCTAGTTCATTAGGCACAGATACCTCCGCTGGGCAACCCTCAGCACCTCTTGGAAAGCTAGTTCTGGAGGATTTCTGGAAAGGTTTCCAGGGTTACCTTGACAAGCTCTCCTGGAGAGACGTACGGCTCTGCGTATGTTTGGCACGTCACAAATATCTCTCTCTCCGCTGACGTCTACAAGATACACTTCTTTGCTCACTTGACCGTTGCACAAGTTATTTCCACTGAGTCCATGGCTGCCCTCCTGCAGTCTTTCGCTGCAGTTCTGGATGAGTTTGGTGTATCGTACGGGCGGGGAAAACATGCCGCGCTTTGTGCTGCCGAGGGGTTAATGATTGTAAGATTTTGTTCTTGCCTCCTGACCAATCCTCAACTATTCAACCTCAGGCAGGTGCTGTAATACAGAAGAGCCTGTCATCCAATACAGCGGAAATCATTGCTGCTATCCACGGCTTCAACGAATCTATGGCATCTTCCAAGAACTTAGTTCAACCACTGGCGTCCCTTACTTCCGGTTCTGCTACGGTTGATTACGCAGACGAGGTAAGTCCAGTTCGGGAATAGCTGCTATCCATACTCATGTTGCACCGCACTAGCTCCTTGACAGCGTGATTGCAGTATTGAAGGCTCTAGAAGCATCAGAGTTCGCTGATCCTCCAGCAAGCTTCCCACAACCTTACCTTGAATATGATGATCTAGATCCTGTTGCTTCTCCGCCCTTTGAGCTCCCTTCTATCTTGGTGCCACCCGAAGTTATCGAGCTAGATGGACTTCCCTCCGACGGTGGTGAAGATGCCCAGGTTAAAAGGGATGAATGGCCCGAATATTGGTTCCGTTTGTTCGACAATAGTGTATGCGTTTAATGGGAGACATTTCGATGATGACTGACGATATATATAGGTAACACCAGATCCGAATACGATTTCTGGGTTCTTGATCCGGTCAAACTTCCGGGATATGATTGACATTTTCGAGGTTAACCGAAAGGAATGCGCCAGACTTCTTCTCGAGTACCCTAAGTGGTGCGTGCCAGGCACCTTCAAACCTCGGGCTGGTGGACCTCTTATCGAGGACGATCCAAGTGCAAACAACTGGCAACTGGAAAGTGCCGTAATCGAGGTGGGTATTCTTTCTTCCGTCCACCGTTAGTTTCGTAGAGTCTCATATGTGGATGTCGTTAGGCATCCCTTGGTTTCCTGTTCCTTCTGCCTGAACCAGGCCAGAAACCTGTCTACTTCATCGCACTAATTACCGAACTTTGCAAGCTGTCACCTTCGACTGTAGGTCCAGCAGTAGGCAAATCCATACGTAAGCTCTACAGCTGCCTCGCCGATGGATTGGACGTGGAAGTTGCGCGGAGATTTGTGGAGTGGTTTTCGGTGCACATGAGCAACTTTGGCTTCCAATGGGTGTGGAAGGAATGGTAGTGTTGGTCGCTGTGATGATTACAACCTGATACTGAACTCACTCACCAGGATCCCGGACCTTGTGCTTCCGGAGAATCACCCCAAGCGCACGTTCGTACGGCGTGCTGTGGAGTCGGAGATGCGCCTATCTTACCATGAACGTATTCTCAAAGCGCTTCCTGAAGCTATGCAAGACGATCCAAATGTCATCTCTAGTCAACAACCGGGACCTGACCCAGAATATGAAGAGCCCTGTTCGTTTTATTCGTTCAGTCAACTGCTGATAAGATCTGACGCCTTCCTCGTCAATAGTACATCCCTACCACGAGGCTTATCAATCCATCTTAAGCCTTCTGCGCGGTCGTTCACGGGCGGATGAAGTCATCGCCCAGGTCGACACTCTTAAGACGACCCTGGATACATCCCATACTGACATGCATATCGATTCAATCATACGATCGTTGGCCATCCAATCTCTTCTGTCCATCGGATCCCGCTCCTTTTCTCATTTTCTGAACGCTATTGAACGTTATCTTCCCCTGTTGCGGGGGCTGGCTACGCCGACTGACTTTGAAGCCAAACGCGACATCCTTGCTGCTACTGCAGCATTTTGGAAGAGGAATAAGCACATGATTGGGATCGTGTTCGACAAGCTCATGCAATACCAGATCGTAGACCCTACAGATATTGTAGCGTGGATCTTCAATATGGTTTCCGGCCACGGTATAACGGGTCCCGTGTATGTCCAGGCTTTCGAGTGGGAGCTACTGAAGGGGGCGTTGGATAAAGCGAATGGGAGGGTAACAATAGCCCGGAAAAAAGTATTGGCGCTGAGGAAGGAGCAAGACGACAGTATTGCTCGTGCCAAAGCGAGTGGTGGAGCGGATGTTGGTAACATGGAGGTTGACGGAGAAGTGAAGCCCCTTAAGCAAGGTTCGACAGTTATTACACGTCGTTTGATTGCGTCACTAACTGACTTGATGCTTTCAGACGAATCTGCAACCGAGAACCCCCAATTAACAATTGCCCTCAAGGCATTTACGAGCCTTACTCGTGAACAGAGGAGCGTTCTTGCAAAAACCCTGGAGGGCTTCGTTTCATGCCTTTCTCCTGTCCCGGGCGACGCTTACCAGAACATGCATTCGAAAACTGTCATTGACGAGCATTCGTGGGAGAGGCGTGCATCGTGGACTAACGACGAATGGATGACTTGGGAAACCTGGGGATGGTACCGACACTTCTGCCGACTGGTAAGTCACTCACATGTCGTTTTTTGTCCTTGTTCACTTTTACATATCCATTAGTATTCGCCGTATCTCCGCAATTACTCGACGACGCTGAGCACCGTGGCCTTTGCCAAGATCGAGGGCTTCACCACCCCAACTGCTCAGTCGATCAAGAAAACATGGGACATTGCAACCGGCCAAGAGGCATAGTCAGTCACTTTTTTATTCGTATATGCGTGTACGTTGCGCTACACTGTGTTGGTAATGTAAGCGTACTTCCTCTCATAAGTAGTCTCATCGATATGTAGTGAAGTGGTGCTTCTATAGCTTTCCTCTCCGATGCTCTAAACTGCCGTGACAGTTTTAAGGCTCAGTCTTCCTTGTCCTTTACATGCTTTGATCGACTTCCAGTAGAGTATCCGATAGTCCCAAGGAATACCAGTGCTGCTCCGGCCCACATCGCCGCGTTTGCCTGCCTACCATACACAGCGACGCTTAGCAAGAGCGACACGGCCTTGCGTACCGCCAAAATAAGTGTCACGGTCAGTGAAGTGACGCGACCCGTAAGTCTGTTCACGCCCATGACACAAAGTAGTTGCGTGATCGTGTTCAGGAAGAGGTAAATGAATATGGAGGGTATCGTTAATGCGTATGTCGGTATGTAATGCTGCATCCCGGAAGGTATCGTGCACGATGAGACTGGAGCGCTGACGTTCATACGGGAAAGTTCCCCGACGATATTATCCTTGGAGAAGAAGAACAAGGGAAGGGCTAGGGTGTGGAGGAAAAACATGTTCTCCTGCCAGGACTGGGAGGACGTCAGGATCGGAGGCGGCTTGCGACTCCGTCGGCGTAATATAACGTGCAAATACCCAGTCTTGCACGAGGCCAAGAAAGCCGGACAAGAGGAGTGCGAGGCTCAGAATGGCTATGCCCTGAGCATAGAGAGAAACCTCCGCTGTTTGGGTAGTGGTGCCCTTATTCTGGGGTTTTGAAGCCGACAGCGTGGTTAGCACGATGCCGACTGTGACTACAAGGACAGACATGACCTGTCTGAACGTGTACCTGCGGAACACGTCAGGTTAAGTAACTAATACCGCTTCGACGATGGCCGACGGACACGCACCGTTTCTTCGCAAGCAGCCGTCCTAGGACCATATTAACAATCATCCCACCACTGCGAAAGATGATATGGACCGTCCATAGGTATATGGTATGCAAACGCGGCATTGTTTAACGTGGACAGCACGAAAAAGAGTGCTACTTGAATCAAGTAAGGCAGAAGGGGAACTCTTCGTTTCTTTAGACGAGGTAGCCATGTTGTGCGGGCGGGGGTCGAAGGTGTCTTGTGACTACTCGGATCCCCTATTCGCCGCCTGGAGAGTTTCCGGGCGAGTGAATGTAAGTTGGCTAGGTAACCCGTAGAGAAAGACTATGAGAAACTGAAAGAATGTAACGAGGACTCCGGAGTGCGGATAGGTGGAGGTGACGTGCTCCATAGTGATCGCATTGCTGGTCGAGCAGCGTGAGTTAAGGCCCCACACGAACGTGTTCTCGGCGAGACCCTACCTGCAGCAACCTCCGAATATCAAGGTGAGCGTCGTCACCCAATCGGCCAGGGAAAGCATCCTACTACGGTCTTGAGGGAGGAGAGCTTGTCGAAAACTCCCCTCAGCGTGCGATTTTGTTCACGAGTGCACACGCCAGCAACGCTGACCGTTCCGGGCTAGATCTGGCACCAATACAGACCTAGTACTCCTGACGTTTTGGGCGTGGGCAGCCATGACCCTCTGCACGTCAACACAGAGTCGTAGTCCAACATGTTGACTCGAGTCCTCGACCTCAGTGACTCAGAATACCATGCACAGACGCATCTTTCACCTGCAGCATTGGGGTGAGGAAGACAGTCCTACGTCGTGCTTGTGGACGGTTCATGATATGTATGATCACCAGCTAATCATCGATCATCGATATCAGCCTCCAGTAAGTAAACTGTGCACAAACGAGTGTGGGTACGTATATCGGATGGCACCAAATGCACTAATCGACATCCACAACGTTGCGATGAGTACAGCATGATCGATGATCGACGGTGCACAAGGCGAATCAAGCTTCATTGCAGTTAGGCACTGGACTCACTCAAGAGGATATATTTCTAGAAGCTATCCACTCCTGGGCCCTCTTCATCATTGGGCGTTAGTCAGGGTCTTTGCTCGTCAGTTTGGAAGCCACGCTGAGGAGGAAATCGCGATCATGAGATGGTTTGCAGGTTGAACTCAAGGTCTCCAAGGTTCGTCCGCAGCTCCATAGGCCAGCCCCCATTAGTTTGTACCCACCGCCGCGCTCGACTTCTGGTACGATGTACCCGTCGGTGCCGGGCAGACCATTGCATACACAGTTCAAAGCCTACCTCTACCACGAGGGCTGGATGCAGATGCTACCGGGTAGCTCTTAATTCGTCGAACGGCAAGTCAAATGTATCGGTGACTTTGATGGGTTTCCAGTTTTCTAGGTGCTCTCCTTTTTCTGTCTCTAATACCGGGGATTCAATCCATAAACGTAGAGTTCTGGAATGGCAACAGTGGGCAACGTGCCACGGTATATTGGATTCCGCAATAGCCTTCGTAAGATCCGCATGACGGTATCGTGAGCCATAGAGGACACCCTGAAGGTTTTTCTGGAAATAAACCAGGATCTCCCTTCTTGCATTAGCTGCATATGAAGGTGGTGTAAGTCTTTGATGTTGTCGTGCAGAACTGAACGCGCACGACCGTTAACAATGACAACCAAAAGCCTCTGACAACGCTTTTAGCCAGTCCCTCTTCGCCATCCAGCCTCTACTTTCCGAGTTCTTCCGTGTAATCTGCACCTGATTGGACGAGGAGAGGGCAGAAGTAGAGATCTTTCCCATCAACATTCCTGATGAAAATGAGTTCGTGCTTCACGGCTTCCGTAAGGTCGTGCACTGTCCGCAGTCCTCGAAACCTCGACTGCATCAGTAACGTCGTCACCCGTGAACCTAGCAGGTTAGAGCGATGATTTCTGTGTTGTGGCAGCGGTCAAGGTGGGTTGTCTGGGGAAACACGCCAACGGTGAATCACGAGTCTGGACAATGGCGGTCCCAAACGAAGACCAGGTTTCTAGTTGTCACCGCCCGTGATGAGTGAACCCAATGTGATGCATGGTTCCGATTTCCAAGAATATTTGCTAGTTGGGCACTGACGAGTGCGGGAGGTCAAAAAGGGGTTGATTTCCGTCTCGTGACCTTTCGGACGCGTCGCGTTGAAAGTGTTGTTTACGCCCCACGTTATCATATAAAGCCCCTGTGGTACAACGATGTCTGTTCATTTCATTCGTTTCCCAACCTTCCTTTCACTTCAATCTTGCCCAGCCCGGGCTTTCCACACTCCTTTCACGGAATGTCTGTCAATCGTTTTCACCCGGCGTCACTCGTTCCACGGTCACTTCATAACCCCAAACTCATCAACTTGATGCGACAAAAGGTCAACATGGACATGATCAACTATATCGCCTTGCGAGCATCCCAGGTAGTCAGAGTCGAGGATGAACCCCGCCGACCCATCCTTGCCAACTCCACCGAATACCCCGGTTGGGTCTACCCTCCCACAGAAGCATGTCCAGGACGCCGGCTCTCCGAGTACTTCTTCGCTCCCGACCCTTCAAAACTTCATCGTTCGCTTGGTGGCGAAATCGAACGTGCAAGTCCCAACGCTCCTGGCTACACTCATTTATCTCGAGCGTCTCCGACTCAAGTTGCCATCCATGGCCAAAGGTACTGTATCATCGTAACCAATCAATGCATGGCTCGAATCCCTCTCAATAGGTATCCCTTGCACCCGACATCGAGTATTCCTCGCAGCTCTCATCGTAGCTTCCAAGTACCTCAACGACTCCTCGCCTAAAAACAAACACTGGGCAGCATACGCCGCGATTTTTGATTTGGCGGAGGTAAACCTCATGGAAAAACAGCTCCTCTTCTTGCTTGATTACGATCTTGATTTCGACGAAGAAGAGGCATGCAAGCACTTCGCACCCTTCATGGATAAGATGCCGGGGATTCTGCCCACTCCTGGACAGAAAGAAACAAGGGCCGCTGCTATCCAAGCTGTGTCAAGGGCCGGGAAAGCAAGGGCAAAGGCACGATCGACCTCTCAATCCCCGGCATCGACTCACGACGTTCCCAATTCACCACCGTACTCTGTGGCATCGGCCGTCCGCTGCGTTGCTGAGGATTCAATTAGTAATCATAGGAACGTATTGCCTATCTCCGGAACTCCCGCCTCAGACCACACCTCATCGTCCATTTCGAGCAGCAGTACGAGAAGTTCCATAACGGATTCGGAGATAAGCACTCTCGTCGACTGGCAATAGCACGTCGTCCGTCTCTATTCAGTACTGTTGGGAGTGAAAGGGACGATAAGCGGGACGAATCCAAGGAGAGAGGCGCCCTCCGAAGGCTTCCCAGACATCCCACGTCGTGAATGTAAGAACGTACCCAGCTCTTCGGTGGAATCCGTAATGGCTTCGCAAGGGTGGAGATGGTTCACCTCCCGCCGATTGCGAAAATGTCTGGCTCACAGTTCCAGGAAGCGTGCTCGTTTAGGCCAAGCTACACGTTTGAATATAGGACTCATGCCCGTAGTGGAACGTCTAATCCGCTACGGACGGTTGACCTCGATAGTCGGCGGCGACTGCGAATACCAGAGAAAGTGCCAGTACATCGTCATCTTACCAGTGTCCGCACTCACGCTCGGAACGCCGTGGAGAAGTGTCGAGTTGTCCAAGACGAAAAACCATGGAGAATTCCCGCTTCCTGCAGCGCCCAGTGCGAAACGTTCCCCGGGCGTCCCTACATCTGCAAGAATAGTCGATATAACCAACCAACCCCACGCCAGTTATCGTGGTGACCTTCGTCGACGCCTTGTACACTAAAGTTCTGCATCATTCAGGGCGGCAAGCGGTCAACAATTTCCCTGCATAATGTCGATGTGTAATACCCTTGACGTTAGGTTACCTCAAGTTTCGAAGTCCCTCTCAAGTGTAATCGTTGTGCAATTAAATCCCATCAACTTCTGTCAACTTTCTCGTCACGCACTATTAGATTTGTGGATCTTACCGTCACTGTACAACCCGTCATTCACGCCCTACCACATACCACCTACGTCACATACATTGCATGATGCATCCAACCCGATACCAATGATATGTATTTTCACGGACGAAAGAAACCTAATTTGGAAAGTCCTCGTGTTCCAAAAATCTTCCTGCAGACCACAGTTAATAACCAGCTGCGAATGTCACGGTCCATTCTGAGATAACTATAAAAGCTTGACATATGACGCTGGGAAAAGTCCTTCTCGACCTTGGCCATCAATCCTCCCGGTCCACCTTAACATGGGATGAAATGTCAATCTACCTAATGGCATTGTAGTAGAAAGATCTCGACACTCACCAGTCCCCGGAAGATCTCTCCGTGACCAGTATCCGAGAACCTGCCTCAACTGTCAGATCACCAGGGTCCTAATTGAAGTTCATCAATAAACGTCTTAAAGCTACCAGATGTGGGCCAGGGCCACTCAGTTTCAGCGGACACGGAAACCCGTACTTACCTCGCTGCTATAGTCATATAGGGCCTCCACCCATTCCCCCTGCTGCTCTGGCTCCGGTTCCGGTTCGGGCTCGGCTTGATGTATTGCAGGTACCCGACGGCCTGGAGGCGCAGGTGGGATTGGCGACGATGGCTTGTCGTCGGTTTCTGACGTTGAAGGAGCACGCCGAACAGGAGGTGGTCCAAATGTACTTTTCGGAGGTGAGAACGCAGGTGGGAGAGCTGCTACGGGGGTTTGGTTCGATCTCTTAAACGCGGAAAACACGCTGTTCTATGCGCGTAAGTTTGGACCAAAATAGCGATCAGTCATGGCAAAGAATAGTTGTATGGTACGCTGCAGAGAGAGGCACCGACATACCTTTTTGGACACGAGTTTGTCAACCTCGGAACCTGGAAGAGCGGTGCGGTCCTGCGAAGAGGAGCTGGTACTCGTAGCGCTAGTACTGGGAATTCGCCGAGGTAAGACGGGTGGTGGCGCCCTCGTTGGGGTGGTGCCCATCCCTCCTCCCGTCGTGTTTCCGGTATTGCCACCCGAAAATGCGAGCGCAGCGGCAGCGACACGTCCTACTGCATGAGCAGCCTCAGGATTCGAAGCCTGATGAATGGCATGTCAACTATTCCATCCAGCGCGCGATCAGATATATTAGTACACTCACCGCAGCTGACGCAGACGACATGAGCGCATTATTCCCTGCCAACCTTCCGCCGGGTATGGTCCTAACTCCCGGTGTCGACGCGCTGCCACGACCACCATTATTATTGTCGTCTCCTGTCGCAGTAGAAAGAGCGCGCTGCACAGCCGACGTAGCTGTTGCAGGCGAAATCCCCAGTCCAATTCCTGATCCCACACCACCGTTTCCAAAGAGTTCGGGGCGTGACTGGAAGTATCTATAAGGCATGATAATAAGATTAGCGATCTAATGCGAAACTGGACAGGTATCGATCATATGGAGTTTAACACCTAGGCGGAGCATCTTGAGGCTACCGCTTGAAGAGGTTCCCAACTCAGAAACGGAGGAATACGTGCTCGCGACTTACTCGTCCAGTAATCCAAAGAACGCCTCCTTCTCTTGTGTGGATAGCCTAGTGAACACCATCTAAGCCCTCCTAGCTCGGAAAAAGTATCGTAGCTGACAAGCTGGGGTACTACAAGGGTGGTGGCACGGGATGTAATGGTAAATGTTCAGAAAATTCCTTTGGGACTGAATCCGTGATCGTCCCTTGGTCCTTGCAGGTCGTGCTCAAGGAGTTTTACCCCATCAGCCGATTCATCAAGCAAAGCTGTACTGCAGCGGACCGACGGTGCCCCCGGCCAGTCTGTTACATAAACGCGTAGTAGTCAGTCAGTCAATTCCGTTCCGCTTGACCGCTGCCACAACAAGAAACCACCGAATCAACCCCTTTTCGACCCGCACCGACTCGCTCACCATATTACTAGTACTTGTTGCCCCGCTTGTAGCGTTCTTGGAAGTGAGGACTATGCAAGCTGACCGCGTTGCATCATACTAGGTTTACGTATCACGCGCGGCGACAAGTACATAACCGCTTCTTGTTTGGGACCGCCGTTATCCACACTCGTGACATTTCTCCAGACAACCCCCTTAACCGCTGCCACGACATGGAAACCCTCACCCCTGATCTGCTGCGTTTGCGGTCAAGACTTTACGAATACGCTGAAGGTCGAGATTCCGAGTACTGTGGAGGTGTATGATTTTAAGGAAGCCGTGAAGGGCGAAGCACCAAACACACTCAGGAATGTTGATGCAAAGGATCTCGTACCCTACCGCTTCTTCCTCCGATCAGGTGCAGATCACCGCGACCAACTCAGTAAGTGAAGACTATGGCACTAACAAAGAGCCGTGGAGCACGGAACAAAAGTTGTCCAAAGTGTTGATCGAAGCCCAGGGTGGAAGATGGTTTATCGTTGTCAACGATCGTGCGTTCAGTTCTGCATGGTGACTTATCAGAGACACACACCATTGTCATACGCAGTTAATGCAAAACAAGAGTTACTGGTTTATCTCCTGGCAACACTTTCAAAGTATCCGCAGTGGCACACGACACTGTCACGGAAATTTTGGAAAGCCTATTGCGGGATCGTTTATGTTCCCGCGATTCCTATTTCAGAGCTCAAAGCTCATCACACAGTCGAATCGTCGTTTGACGAACCAAGAGGTTCTCCGCGCGCGCGTCTTGCCCTCTTGGTAGTGAGTACGTTTGATCCGTGTTTACAAAGGGCTGCCCTGGCGATCTAATGAATTCTATCCCAGAGCAGGACGAATTCGACGAAAACTTTCGGTATTGCTATGAGGATAAGTACGAGGATGAGCTTCAATAGGGTATTTTTGGTGTGTTTGATATTAAGAAACACCTGCGAAAGGCGAAATATAGGATTAATTGCTGCGTTTCTGGAATTGGTTCATTGCTTCGTATTCAGTGCCTCTGTTGACACATTACTACAGCACGAGAATTTCGTGGTGGTCAGACGCAAAACTGACGGCCGCATTGGCTATATCAGATTCGCTGAAACTGAACGGCAACTAGAGGTTGAAATTCTTAAATTCATCGATGTTATCCGGTCTCCAATGAACACCGTCCTTTCTGGAGTTGAGTTCCGGCCGGTGCATGGCAAAACCCTCGTCTCTATGCGTGCCGTTAGTGACGAGTTCAAGTGTCTCGAGAAGCCTCTCTGGTCCGCTGCCAGCCAACTTGTCGAGGGGGGCGCATTTGTGCACATACACCTCGCTGCACACATGGATTTCGAATATCGTCATTCCTTTCGAGGTGGTCGTCTCTCCATCATCAACTTTAACGCATCCATCCGCTTGAAGAGTACAAGAGTCGGCACCAAAGGGTACATCACACCAGGGTCGAACGCGGTGATTCGTACAAGCCAACTCAAACCGACGTGTAGAGTTGTGAGAGACCTTGTGTTCAATTTGCAACCCATCCCCCGATCACGATTTTCTCCTCAGTATGGCTTCCAAACTAGTGAGTGAAGATTCTGAGCAACTCTCAACGGTGAACAAGGTTCAGGAGTGGATGATTTCCAGAGACATATTCTCAGGGAGTCTGGTAATTTGACTGTGATGAAGCTCGTAATAATCTCAATAGCACAGATCCCAGATCCCCTCATTTGTGCCGATCATGCTTATGTATACCTTGCCTAGATGTCGATTCTTCATATTTTAGCCGTTAAAGAATAACAATGACGCTGATCATCAGTCCTCAGGCACTCAATGCCTGTGTGATGCAGGTGAACAAGGTTAGGGGTGTTCCAATATATATCAGGCTTGAGTCAAGCAATACCTCGGCTCCAAGGGTCCACCCATAAATATCTATTTATAAGTACAGAAGGCACAACACCTTCAATGAAGGGCAAGATGGATGCAGTGCAGGTTCCAATCCACAAGGGGAAGGGAAAAAAAACTAGTAACGACGTGTGACGGGAACAAGTGCAGATCTTACTTATGTACATATGTGCATGCATGAGGGATGATGATGATGATCGTCACCATCATAAAATCGTTACCCAAAACAGCGTGCACCGGTGAAGGAGTCACAGCCCATATCAACGTGTACACAAGTATATAATTACTTATTAACTCGTGAAAGAGAAGCGAAAAACCGGCGCACCGTATGTAGTTTGAACAGTGAAGGGACACACATTGCACACGAGGAAAAACGAAGTGAAAGGGAACAAAAACAGGGGGATGTGCGGGGTGGAGGTGGAGATGTGGGTAGGGCACTTGAGGAAGAAGGGGAAAGAGGACACATGTCATGTCCATATGTGAGAAATCATCATGAGAGGATAGCAGCTATCAGAATTGCGGGGCAAAACGGAAAACCTTGATACAGAGGACTTCCAAACAAAAGAAAAAACAATTCCAAGCACATATATATATAACGTAGATGCGCACGCACAATGCCCGCCATGAAGATACACCGGGAAAAAGGAGGGCAGGAGAGTGGGAGGAGGGGGCAACGATCATTGACCGTTGACGTAGGGATTAAAAATGTCGTACTCCCCACTGCCAGTGAAGTCTGGTCCGATCGGACTCATGTTTTGTGTAGCGGATGTCGGAGGTGCGGATCCACCACCACCAGATTGAGGCACAGGTGTACCTCCACGACCCATCTGTGAACGCGTCGGATCCGGGGGACGCTGACCACCACCGCCCATCGTCGACTGCCCGTGTCCATAACCATACCCTCCAATGCCCGCCATACCACCACCGTGTTGCCAACTCTGACTCGACGGCGAAGGACTTCCACCAAAGAAGCCTCCACCGATGCCGTTCGGCGAATTCATAGAACCACCCATGGCATACCCGTTCACTTGGCCTACTGCAGCCATCCCCATCTGCGTCTGTGCACCCTGCGACCAAGCTACACTCTGATTAAACGCAGACTGTGTATGCTGCTGTTGTTGCAGCATGGTATGATAGTCGTTCGATGTCTGCTGATGCGAAAGCCTCGATGGTGCTCGCGGCGTCATGGGCGAGTGAACCCCATCCGAAGGAGATCTCGTGCTTCTTGCTATACCCGGGATTGTCGAGTTCGACCTCAGCGTGGGGAATGTATCGTTGGTTGGCCCCATTGGCGAGGCTCCACCTGCACCTGTGGCACCAGGCGGCTGTGATGGTTGCGGTTGCTGCTGTTGCGGCGACGCACCGAGTTGACCCATCATCCTCGGGTTCATCCCGTATGTTCCATACTGCTGTAAGCCCATCATACTCGCTGCGCTCACACCACCACTACTCATGTTAAGGTTGCCATTCATATTCCGCATTTGCTGTTGCTGCTGCTGTTGCTGTTGCATCAACATCAGTTGCCGTTGCTGGTTGATATTGACGTTGCCCATATTCCCCGGCATCTGCTGCGAAAAGTTGGATCCTCCAGCTACACCAGCCATACGCGGATCTATCCCCGTTCCTCCTCCGCTGCTATGGGGCTGACCAAATTGGAACGCTCCATTCTGCGACGATTGTTGCGAGGACATTTGTTGCGGTTGCGGCATCACTGGAGCTTGTTGACGTAGGGGCGACACAGGGCTTGGTCCACCACCATTTCCGCTTCCTCTAGTCATTGTGCCGTTGGGGAGTCCACCTGCCATGCCCGCGTTTGACGGCATCCCACCCAATTGAGGATTGCGCTGCGCTGCTGCTGCTGCTGCTTGTTGGTTTCTTTGGGCCACCATTTGCTACACAGAAGAATGCAATGACGATCGTCGTGAGTTCCTTAGAATACGAAGAAATGGAAACCAACATACCTGAAAGGCCTGCAGCTTCTGCAATTGCTGCGGCAAGGGAAACGCAGAGAAGTTCGGCACATGCTGCATAATGTACACCATGAGTGGATGATTGGGATTCTGTAATATTTGCATCAAGTTGTTGGATTTGTGCTTGCTGCGAAGGACCGGGCTGTTGGGGTTGGTTCGGCGGTGCGCCGGCTCCTCCTCCTACACCACTCCCACCTTGCGGTGCTTGTACAGGCGTCGGAGGAGACATGTGTCGCGAAGGTGCTGCTGCTCCCCCCTGTGTTTGCTGCATTTGTTGCATGTGTTGCATCTGTGCGGCTTGCTGATGCTGCTGTCGGATCTGCTGCTCCCGCTGCCTGCATTTGGTGCGCCTGCAATCTTCGCAAGTTCGCGACCGTAGTAGGATCTAGAGTGCCAAAGGAGGAGAGGTTCGGTGGTGCTCCAGGAGCTGAGCTTGGTATTGTCACTGTCCCCGTACCACCCTGCATACCCGATATCCCGGCGGTACCTATTCCAGGCATCCCAGCCGGTGGTGGATGGGGCATTCCCGCATTCGATGACTGCTGATACGGTCGGACTCTGTGGTATACTAGGCGTCCCAGGCGCCGCCACACCGCCGACACCCGTTGAACCAGAGAACGTATCCGGCGGGCTTGCCCGCAGACCCGCCGAACCAGTAGCACCCATACCTGAAGCGAGATATGCACCTGGATTCATACCCAAACTTTGGTGTCCGGAAGGACTCTGACCTGAACCGGGACCTGGACCATGGCCAGGACCAGATGCCGGTATAGAGGGCATACTGGCGGCACCTGATATCATCGGATTTGGGGAGACTGATGAAGGTGACGCAGAGGAGGCATGCATTTTACCGTCGCCTACATCTCTCCTTTTACTTGTAGATAGGTCTGGGACATCATCGGGCCTATTCCGCTTGAGGTGCATGGGTCCATTCGAGGGTGACATAGTGTGTGGAGTTTGGTTGGAGTGCGGATGTGAAGAGGGAACATTGACGTTAGCGTTGTGCATTTTCCGACGAGCGATTTCTTTTGAGAAGAGCTCTGGCATATCAGAGTAGAGACGCTGTAGTCGAGCGGGGGAGAACTCGACAGCTGTTGGAGGAGTCATGATGGGTAGAGCGACGCTTGGATGCTGCAGATGGAAGGGGGCGAGAAGGGATCAGGGGAAGGGTTCCAGATAGACAAGGATATCTACCTACGTGATGCCGTTGATCTGCAGCTGCGGCTAACCAAGTGAGGTTCGACTGCAGACGTTGGGAGTACCTGAAGAAAAGTGAAGAGAAGGACGAGCTGGTTTGGGGGACAACGCACTGTTGGAAACGAAGGTCTGCTATTGGCACACCACGAGCCTGAAATTCTAGGCAAACCCTGCAAGACGGATAAAGTAAAAAGAAGAAAGAAAGATCGAGTAAGAGGGAACGTACTGGAAAAGCTCTGCGTTGAGTTCCAAGATCCTGATGACCTTTGCGTTGTTAGATGCATGAGCCATATTTGGAGGTGGCATGTTATGGGGTGCGTGCATCATGGAGGAAGTCATGAATTCACTTGACGGCGCGGGGGAGTGAGATGAGGCGGCAAACTTTTCAGCCAACCGCAAATCTGACGCATTTTGAAACGCGGATGGTGTCGATGGCGGCTGGTGTCGCACTGGGGAGCTGCCTATTGACCGAGAAGATGAGGAAGACGAGATGCCGTTCACGTGTGTGCCGAATGGTGCGTCGCCCTTGACCTTGGTGTCACGCTTGATGTCGTCTCTGAGCGAGGAGCCGGAGTTGAACTGCGGAGAGTGTCGTTGGTTGTTTTCGTCGTCATCCTTCTTTTCGGAGTCGTCGTCGAGTTCCGCTGCAGGAGAGAGCTCTGTGAGGGGAGTAAGAGTGCCTTCTCTCGGTACGTCGAGTTCGCCCTTGTCCAGGGAGGGCGGCTCTACTTTAGGCTGAACAGGTTGCTGAGGGAGGTCCTTTGAGTCGTGATTTGGGGAGGCAGAGTCGGGGGCGGGGGAGAGGGGTGAGCTCTTGTCTTCGTGGACGACGTCATGGGTGGGCCGTTGTTGGGGGGAGGACGGTTTGTCCTTGGCGACGGCGAAGTCGAGGAGGGCATCGGCCGAGCGAATGCTGTCATGGAGGGCGGCATAGTCAGTGTGAGAGTCATTACGGTCGTGGATGGCCTCTGGCCAGCGGAAGGAGTGGGTGGGCGCCGTCGTTGACGACGAATGGTGATCGCCGGGGGAGGAGATTAGATTTGAGTTTTGGTTTGGGTCGAGGTCGGCAGGATTCCGATCGAGGTGGATCATGTGCGCGCGGAGTAAGTAGCAGGAGGCTAATATGGACGTGTTAGTTATTATGGCGGGGGAAGACGTCGGAACGCTGGGCGTGCGTCGTAGCTGTGTCGCAGAGTGGAAGCTTTAGCCGAGCAACCAGCTGCAGCCTGTCACGGTGCACAAAAAGACGGTCCCGCTGCGATGGACGGGATGGGGTCCGGCTGGGGCTGGTGGTAGTCGGTAATACCAGCAGTAGTAATATAGTGCGCTGTAGTTGCGTCCCAGTCAAAATCGGCACTTGTGGGATATCAAAAAACGTTTTGTCCGCGTCAACGACGACTCAAACGCACACACCCGTGTGACTTTTCCGTGTCCCTGCAATTCCAATTCAATTAGTGCGGAGTGCCAATTCTCTCGGCGTCAACTCCA
Source organism: Pisolithus orientalis (assembly GCF_024613125.1). Classification (NCBI taxonomy): domain Eukaryota; kingdom Fungi; phylum Basidiomycota; class Agaricomycetes; order Boletales; family Pisolithaceae; genus Pisolithus; species Pisolithus orientalis. The sequence continues at coordinate 2,096,758 of NW_026260782.1, read as the reverse complement.
CTGGCGACGGCGACGGCGACAGCGACGACGACAAGTAAACCACCCAGGACGAGGACGAACAGCTGGAAGCAGGCTGGTCTGTTTCCCCCGTGATTTTACCGCTTCTCTGTCTTCCACATCGTCATCACCCAACCAGAACACCCGCCCCCATCTATATCCGCAGGACAGGGATAACAACCGCTACGAGGCCTGCGTGTCGTCGCAAAGAAAGGGGAGAAAAGAGACGGAGCAGAGGGGCCCATATTCCGTAAGGTACATAGTTTTTGTCCGTACATCGTAGCAGCTATTTATCTGGTTCTGTGACGCTTGTCCTCCGATCCCAACCCGATCCCGGAACACCCACTAGGGCAGGGCCAGATCTCCTCGCGAATGTATTATTTCTGTCGATCCATGTGTTTTCTAGTGTATCCATTCCCCCCTGATAATACGACCGTGTGATACGTACTTATCTCCCTGCACTTGAATATATTCCTTAAACACACCCATCCCGTACGCCCACCGCACCATTCCCAATTCATACTCGATTTTCCATTCCCCGTCGTTTCCGCGACTAAGGTTCGCAGAGCCCATCGTCATTTCTCTGACGTAAGTCCAAACCCAAAGCGGGAGTTTTCCGAGTATTTTGTGGCGCCGCTTCAATTTCCTCGGGCAGACGCACGATACCATTGACCACCCAACGCCAGCCAACGACACGGCAAGATACACAAGAACGTGAGTATATCGCTCTGATCGTGGTACCATGGAGGACGAGGGCGTAGTCTTGATCGTGTTGGGAGAAATCAGTTCGCGAAATGGTCGGTTTGGGCGACGGATGGGTCGGACTTGGTCCAGATGCATACACTTGGGGGATTCCGTCTTCACATCTTTCTATGCCCTCCAGCTCGTCTCTCGTCTATCCCACTCACATCTTCCTCGCAGATAAACAATGGGTCGGGTCATTAGGGCACAGAGGCGTTCGCATGCCATCGTACGTCCACTCCATATCTGTGCACTTATACTTCCTCCTGAACTCATTCATTCTCTTCACGCGTCCAGTTCAAGGCACACACTCACCACAACAAGGCGCCTGCCAAGCTCCGCCCTCTGGACTACGCAGAACGCAACGGCTACATTCGCGGTATCGTGAAAGAAATCATCCATGACCCCGGACGGTATGCGCCTTCCTTTTATCCCATTTAAAGCGCCATCTTTATTCAATCTACTTTTCCTATCAACATGATAGCGGTGCACCCCTCGCTCGCGTCGTTTTCCGTGACCCCTACCGTTACAAGCTCCGCACCGAGACCTTCGTTGCCACCGAGGGCCTCCACACCGGTGCCTTCGTCTACTGCGGCAAAAAAGCCGCCTTGGCGGTCGGAAACGTTCTTCCCGTCAACCAATGCCCGGAAGGTACCATCGTGTGCAACGTAGAAGAGAAAGTCGGCGACCGCGGTGCCCTTGCTCGCACGTCGGGTAACTACGCAACCGTCATCGGTCACTCCCCAGAGGACAACAAGACCCGGATACGGCTCCCCTCTGGCGCAAAGAAGACGGTTTCAGGGAGTGCACGTGCAACAGTGGGTATTGTTGCGGGTGGAGGCAGGATCGACAAGCCATTGCTTAAGGCTGGTCGGGCATACTACAAATACAAGGCTAAGCGCAACAGGTGCTTAACTTTCCTTTGTCTATATATCGCGTGGCTTCAATTCTGACTTGTACCTTGCAGCTGGCCTCGTACTCGTGGTGTTGCTATGAACCCCGTCGACCATCCCCACGGTGGTGGTAACCACCAACACATCGGCAAAGCCTCCACCATCGCACGCTCCGCCGTTCCTGGACAAAAGGTTGGTCTCATTGCTGCCCGCCGGACAGGTCTCCTGCGTGGTACGGTCAAAGTCAAGGAGGTTTAAAGCAACTGGGCCGCGCTTCCATATTTTACCTTCTGTGCATGCACGCGTGTTCCTTTCTATACAGCCGATGCCATCCTCTGCCAAAACGATGTATGCGCTATCGCATATGCATATATGCCTTTTATGCAGGTGTGCTATTTGAGGGATTCAGTCGCGCTGATACTACGAGCGCGGTTAATTAACGTGCCGCATGGCTGCGCTTGCCTTCGTAAGTTCAGAAACTCCGTTGGCCAGGAGGGATCTGCCGTGCATGACACGAAAAGAGGCCCCTGGATGACCTGGTACACGCTTCGTTGCGCAGGCAGCAGCAACTCATCTCAGAACTACCTGTCTTGGTAGCCGGGCTGCTGAAGGGAACTCACATGTGTATTTAGGCGTATCATTGCGGCCCCCTATTGAGGCCGGGCGGAGCTTTCTTTCTAACCTCGGTGTATTCGCTCCCACCGCTTATACACCCGACCCGGACCTGCATGGTGCGAGGCTTTATACATTGTATTATTAGCAAAGAAGAAGCTGTATAACAGGCGTAAGCGCACGGCATCCACTGAAGCCTGTATATTTTATTATTAGGAGAGAAGATGGATGAGAGCCCACAACTCCACGAGGCCGCGGACGAGGTGCTGTCGTGGATTGTCGGTATACCCTCGGCGGCATTCGCGAAGAACTAGGGTTGATGAAGGATCTCTCGCCCCACGTTATCAAGTACTGACCATAAAAGTGTGTGCTTCGAGGCCCTACTGGTCACAAAAAGTGTATTGAGCAAGAGAAGTGTCCTCAAGACCCTAAATGCATTGATCGGCTCACCCTGGAGGATAAGGCACTCTGTTCCAGACCTTTATAATTCCAAGTGGAGACACGGCGACTTTGCACTAGGCGCGTCGATTCTTCGTTACAGAATATGGTACGAGGATGGCGAAAGTGACCCCACCCTGCGCCTTGGTAAACCGTAACAGGTCATGTCCTAGTAGATAGGTGTGCTACACTCGTTTTGGGCCATCCCAGGCCCCTCCCAACACTCGCGATGACGACGCTGTATCAGTCGACAAATATAGTTGACAGGGCCCTGACAGCGAGGGAACGACAGGATTGTGGCCCAGATGTATCTTTGTATGTGTACATGTATGGCAATGTCGCGCAGCAGCTGTGACAGGATGGTCGACGGCCAAGTTCATTCCGTTCGTTGCGCAGTTACATATATCTGGGCTCCTGAATGTCACCTTGGAAAGAGAAGTTAGGCACTTGCTACAACCACTCAGTGCTTGCACGTGGGCAGCGGAGACACCGTTCAAGGATGGAAAAGTAAATATGCCATCTGTAGCCAAGTGCAAGATAATGATGATGAATGAAGGACGGCGTGCCTAAGCCGTCCATGAGAATGGCAAAAACAGCTCGATGTCATGTCAGGCGACGTCAGGTGGGAGTCGGATTAGTCCAGTGTACTTTGCACGTGCAACCTCGGGTGTTTCGAAAGCCTCACCCAAGGTTGTTCCGAGAGTAAACGTTTGATCTGAGTGGGTCCCCCTAACGCATTAATTAAGTATGCATACATCGGGCGTGTACTCTGGATTTGAACAAGGCTTCGGACAATTGCGGAGGCGTTGGCGTCTTGCTACATGTATCAGTGTCTTCATTGGACTACAACTATGATGAGATCCATTTAATGACACGTACTGCCACATATAGACCAGTGTTAGAATAGATGAGACGCGGCATGATCCGTAGACGATGTTGATAAGACCATGAAAAACTGCTGGTCAAGGAAACAGGAAGCGGGGACAGCGGGGTATCTGTCCACTTACATGTATAAAAGCCTGTGTGGAGGTGAGGGACAAGCCCGCGTATAAATTAATTCCGTCCGGTGATAATGAAAGACCGCGACGAACGGGAGAAGCCAGGTTCAACAAGGTTTGTGAATGCCCAATGGGAAAAAACGAACCACGCCATCGTATCGAGATCTAGAGCGTTTATGTACATAGCACACACACGGGGTGGACGCTGGAGTCTTTTGGACGAGCCAATCCCAAGATGCACGCGTTCGGGCAGTGTGTTGAGCCTCGGATTCAGGCGCTGATGATGATGGCAAGTTGGCCCTGAGCCGAAGACAACGAACGTTGTCAAAGCGATGTCTTCCGTTGTCAGAATTCTCCACTGGATTGCCACCTCACCTATATAACCCCGAACTGGTGTCCAATCTTTGTTTTCGTCCTGTCCCCCCCCCCGTCTTTTCGGCCGTTGACACATCGCGTGAATCCACTTTTCCCACGATCACGTTTTTTGGTCTGTCCGATTGTCAAGTGGTTGGGTGCCTCAGCTGGCGTGTGCAGGGCCATATCGAAAATCATGCTCGCCCTCGTCCATCCTCTGCCGTCCCCAGCAGACCACAGAAAAGTCGACAGATCACTAGAAATTAACATCTCTAGTCTGTCTTCAATCCCAATCTCATCCAGAACAACCAAAACTGCTAGCCGAAAACCGCCAATACAACAACATCGCCATCACTATCAAGAGTCTTCATCTGCCCAAAAGACCGCTTCAGGTTCTTCCACTGTGGCCTGTAACTCGCACCCAGCTCGGCCAAATGCCGTGCAGCCACCATACTCGACTAATCAGCAGCCTACATACGCTGCCACAAAGAAAGCCCCTTGCGATAAACAACCTGTGCATGCTCCACACCATCCTGTCACCCAGCAAGCGCCACCACCTACCACACAACCCGTCGACATCCATTCATACGTTCAGACTGATCTTCTTAAACTCCTTGCTTCCTTGCTCACCCAAATCGCATCTACTAACGATGCACTGGCATCAACGGACCCCGCAGATACGCTCTCCACATTCTCACACCCCACTCCTCCGGAAGATTCCACTCGTGCCTCAATATGGCGCTCACTCACCTCCGCATCGCATGCAGCGCTCGCCAACCCTGCTTCCGCACTTACCTTCCACGCCCGCAACATCCCCACGATCACCCTCGAGGCCTACCTTCTCCGCATCCTCCGATACTGTCCGACGACGAACGAGGTGTTCCTCGCTCTATTAGTATACTTCGATAGGATGTCCCGGTTGGCCCAAGAGACAACTGGTAGAACATTCGTGATCGACTCGTACAACGTGCATAGGCTTGTTATCGCAGGGGTCACCGTCGCCAGTAAATTCTTTAGCGACGTATTTTACACCAATTCCAGATATGCCAAGGTCTGTTTACTTCGGGCACTTCCGTCTTTCCGTGGGTCATGAGCGCGCTTATGAATATATTTTTCTCCGTATGCAGGTTGGGGGTCTTCCTCAGGCAGAGCTTAACCAACTCGAACTCCAATTTCTCCTCCTCAACGACTTCCGTCTTGTCATATCCCCAGAAGAGATGCAGAAGTATGCAGAACAACTTATTCTTTTCTCCCATTCCCAACAACAACAACCTCCGCCTCCTGTTCCGTCATCCTCATCGTCATCATCAGCGACCCCCCACCCTCGCATATCCCCACGCTTGCATTCATCCACGTATTCCTCTTCTGGGCCGGCACGCGCAATGGGGGCCATAGACGCTTATGGAGGTACTGTAGCGCCCGACCGAACGCCCAGCATGCGTCCCGCACATGCTCCATCTGTACATGGTTACGCTCCTTCCAGTTCCCATCACCATTACCCAACGAACAGCTCTAGGGACGATGATGCCAGCAGCATCGTAAGCACTGATACCGAGACAACGGAGACAGAGGGCGGAGATACAACGGACGATGAGCCGACAATTAGACCACCGAATTCTGCGAGTTCATGCTGTGGCGATGCTCTCGAGGATCAGGGTGAGGGGGAGTTTCAACCAGAAGGTGTCCGGGAAGGCGAGTGTAATGGAAGCCGAGGCGAAGGGAAAGACGGATCGGTGGAAAGATTGGCTGATAAGGGTATAGGCCGTCGTGCGGACGTAGAGGGCGATGGTGACAGAGGGGATGCCACACCCGAGCTAAGAGCGCAAAGAAGGGTTCGCGAAATTAGCGAGGATATTGGGATGGGAAGCCCCTAGGCTGGGTTAATTGGTTCTCCCCATGCCACAAGCATGCAAAGGATCTCCAGGATAATTGCTGCCATCTTGTCCGGCATGGTTTGCACGCTGCTTTTGCAAGCCTTCCTTTTTTTTAATTGCCTCAATGCACGTCCTCACAATACAGGTCTGTCTTCTTATCGGACTGCACATACCGCAAGTACAGCACGCGATACACTTCTACCATGCCTTAAATAAGTACATTAACAGCTGACCGAACGTACGATAGCGTTTTTCTACTTCTTTTGTAAATACCGGTACCTATTACGACTTCTATCTCCGTTTGTTCATGAATAGAAAGATAGCAAAATAAATGTAACAGCTCCCTTCTCTCAATTGGGCATGTATGGATTAACCGGAGGATGTATGTGAATGATCAACGCTAAAACACAGGGTATAAAGGAACAAGGGTTTAGAATGTTTGGCTATAGGCTTTTCATGAGTTAGGCAACTGGGTAACCACCACCGAACGTAACCAGATCACTGATCAGCTTCTTGCGGTCCACGAGATCCCATGCATGACCATTTGCCAGGCACGATACCCATGGCTATGTTCCAGATATTTTCTCTGGTCACACCAGCACACACCCCGAAAAAATGTGGTCGTGATGTGGTATGCAATTTGAAAAGGAAAAGACAAACGATAGTAGTTGAATCCTATACAATGTTCTTGCTAGACTGCCTACAGCTCATCCCGCTTCCCGTCCTCCACAGGAAGACACAATGCAGGTGTCGTTCCCGTTATCTGATACTCACATTTCTCAGGTTCAGACACGGTAAGCAACACGTTCTCCGTGCCACATGTGAGGATGAGCTGCCGTTGGTGTCGTCATTAGCATATGTATACACACTGAAGCCAAGCGGACGCACCTCAAGACTTCGTTGTGGTCCATTCCAGCATTTGGCACCTTGTGTATATCGCTGTCTGGTATAATACTCCGGCGTACCGGGTTCCGCGAGTTTGTTCCACGATGTAAATTTACTGTATGAACGACAATCATGAGTAATTGTGCATGACACACCCAAGAAGAGGCTCACCCGAGGCTGAAGGATGAGCCACCCTTATTTGGCTTTTGTCTCGCCTCGTCGAAGAGGCAGACCTCGTACGTGTACCTTTCAGACGACATATACATGTTAGTTATTCCAAGAAATGTAAAAGAATGGAGGCAACGCACTCTCCAAGATCTTTCTCCAAACAAAGTCCGTCAAGCTTCTTCCATTCTCCTTCCGTACCAAAACCTTCAGGATTGAAGAGGTCAGAGAGATCCTCATGCGCAGTCTGGAGTTCTTCTTGGGTGAGCTTAAGACTGTGTTCTGCATCGGAAAGGGCTCGGCGTGCCCGGTTGGCCTCTGTTAGACATAGGGCTAAGCGGGCGGCAGAGTGGTAAAGGAGAAATCTTACCTGAGGAAGTGTCCGAGCTGCCCGCCTTGATGCCCAACAATTCTAGCCACGACAACAATTTTTCCCGGAATGCCAGATAGGACGGGACCAACGAGTCTGGGAGATACGCTGTCACGTCCAATACTACAACCCATCTTATCAGTTCTTGGCGTCAAAAAGATGCACGACTCACGGATTGACTGGGAAGAGGGCTCGTCCACTACCTTCTCATGCTCCAGGAGCAAAGAGACATGATCAATATTCAACAACTTATTCAACTCCCTCTCGATTCTTTCCGCGCTCCACAACCCGTCTTCTTCGTCTTCTTTCTTAGCCTCCTTAGGACTCTGAGGCGTATCAGTGGCTTCGGAACCTTCATCCTCGCCCTTCCGTACGTTATTGATGTGTGGCAGCCCTGCGAGAGTTTCCCACCCGCGTACGGCTTCGAGAACTGCCATGTCTTGGTAGTTGGGATTATACCCAGTTCGAAGTGCGTCGAGGATGTCTCCAAGTGCTTTCTCGCGCTCGAGGTGCTGTTTGTACTCATGCTGAAGGGACTTGAGCGCAGTGTAATGAGTGAGAAGGGACTGATAGAGTGCTAAGGAGAAAAATAAGTTTAGCATCTACAAGCACGAGAAGGATTACGGAGATGTACATACGCGACTGCTTCTTTCGCTCTAGTTCTTTGGCGGAAAGCGATTCGGCACGTTTCGCGATACCTGGAAGTGAAAAATTTAACCAATTAAGATAGAGAGGGAGGCAAGGATCCGCACCTCTCAATCTCTCGACCTCCTTTTCCCGCGTTGCAATCTCCTGCTCGAGGTCCGCCAGTCCACCCTCCAAGCGCTTCTTTTCCTTGTGTGCAAAGGCAATATAGGATGCGCGGATTTTCGAGCCCTACAACACGGATCAATACCAAGGTGCTGGAAGCGTGAACAACGCTGCAACGCACCGTCTTGCGCAACTTCCGTTCTGCCTCCATCTCTTTCCTATATTCCTCCCCTACGTCCTTGCACTTGTCTGGACATACGCCTGGTGCCTCGTCGGAGCCGTCACAACACTCGGGTTCACAGAGTCCATCATTCACCCTCGAGCTCGGTATCGTTGAGCCGATATGGCCCACGTTCTTGCAGAAAAACACGCCGTTCGGACATGCGCTCGTACCTGAAAAAATGATCCAAACCCATGTCCTGCGTCAGTCTATCGTACATTAAACTCTAGGTCTGCAGCGCGGGGTTGCCCGGGCATGCATGCGCTGGAGACATGACAACACACCTGGTTCGTCGCTCCCATCAGGGCAATCACAATAATCATCGTTCACAGCATTCCACGAGATCTGCTTCGAGTCATCTAAACATGTCCACGTCTGTCCCGCTCCCGAAGTAGAGGTCGTCGGCACGTATTTCGCGACGTGGCTTGGTGGGACGCCATGTGTCTTGCCAACTGCCGAGAGCACAGGAAGCGGTAAGGCCGCTAGGAGAAACCAGGGATACATTTGATACGGTATTCCCTGCTAATGCATCCAGTTCGTGAGTTGATATACCTCCGCTCGCCAAGAAGTACTGAAACCAACACAGCCAACAAATCAAGCCCAAACAGGCAACAACATTACCTCCTTGTCCATCACGGCCAAGATCAGCGTGTTTCGTCTCAATCTGCGACAAGATTTATTGTCTTTGGGTGAGTACTGTCGCTCTACCCATACAAAAACTAACATTGTCCCAGCCTTCCTCTGAGAAAAGGGTGCGTGAGGGGACCTATGAACGACTGGGAATTTACTGTTCTACATTCAGAAAGACGAGTTACGAGGCACCTTTTGCCTGATATCGTGGCTTCCGTGGGTTGAGCAAACTATGTAAATCGTTCGCACCCACCGACGCGTCAGCCTTCCGTCGACTGATCAAAAATCTTGTAGCTAATCTTCGAAGTGTTGTCGCATCGTGATATATACCCACTATTTGTTCAAGTCGGCTGGAGTGGTGATAAAGTAGGCTAAAGTGAGTAGGAGGCATTATTGAACGCTGAGGAATGGTCCACTGAGTCAGCTGTGCAATGGACAGCATGCACCTCATTGACGTGAATGCCGTCCTCAGCATCGAAGAGGGTACTGAGGAACTCGACCCTAATCTTGAAATTTTAAAATGTTTCCATGGTGAAGAACTGCAGAGACTGGAGTATGCTATTCTGTCCCACTGCTGGAGCACCAGAGCTAGTGACGAAGTCACGTTTGAGCAACTACTCAGTCTTACGCGTATGACACGTGAACGGATCAGGGACCTTCCTGGTTATCGGAAGATTGTTGCGAGCTGCAGGCGGGCTCGCGACCACGACCAACTAAACTGGCTATGGGTCGACACCTGTTGCATTGAGCAACGTGAGAGGGAAGAAGCAATCAACTCTATGTATCGGTGGTATGGGCACTCGAAGAAGTGTTATGCATACCTACATGATGTCATCGAAAACACACTTCCCGCCAAGGCCGAGGGCAAGAAGCCCCGGTGGTTTTTGCGAGGATGGACGCTACAGGAACTGATAGCTCCGAGGGCCGTTCTGTTTTTTAACGGAGGCTGGGAGCTTATTGGCGACAAGAAGTCCTTGGCACCCACTTTGAAACATATCACCCGGATACCAGAATATGTCCTGGCCTATGGCCTACCCTCACCGCAGCAAACGGATCGTCCAAGTGTAGCTCAAATCTTCTCATGGGCTGCTGACCGTGAAACGAAGAGGAACGAGGACTGGGCATACTCACTTATGGGCTTATTTGAAGTGGAGATATTCAAGTCGTATGGGACGAGAAATGCTTTTCAGCGCTTGCAGGAGGCCATCATCAAGAAGTACAATGACCATTCTATCTTTGCTTGGTTTGAGATGAAACGGCCTGGCAGTGTCCTGGCAGACAATCCGAGTTACTTTTGGGGGAGCTCTGATATAGTCAACTGCTCCATAACTGGACCATTGCCACGGGTACAACAGGGGATCATTAGGACACGCTTATCTGTCTCCCGTTGTCGCAGCTCCTCATTCTATTATGAGGCACAGTTGGCATGCCGTCGTTCTGGCGATTTACAGCGTCCTGTTACCATTCTCATCGCGTCCTTGGATGACAGGTACTACAGGGTTTTTGGAGACTTCACCCCTACCAGTAAAGCTGAGGACCGGGAACTTGATCTCTCTTGCCGGTCCATCGATGGCCGCTCCTTTACGTTTCAGATTCCTCGGACAGTAGAGTTGGGCGACCAGCAACTGTGTTGCAACCACCCCGATGATTCTCTTGAATTACCCCGTGGTTATAAAGTTATTCACTATGCTGGTCAGAGTCAGACCTGTGGTTTCAAAGTCATTCTTGGTCACTGTCTTGGCCTTGATTCAGTACACATATTGACCGGCAGACCTTCCAGTGAAGATATTCCGGATCCAGACACCTTACTGCACCATACCAATCGGATCAATGAGCTGCGGATACAAATCGCAGAGGGTGGAGAACGGACTGGATTTGCACTTGCCAACCATGTTCACATCCCTGGCACTGCCCAAGCTGTGGAACTGCTCTACACAAAAAGATCATATTTTGTTTCTCTCCAGCTTCATCTTGTGGTGTGTCCTGGCTGCTGTACACCTGTATGGCACAGGCAGTTGAAAGAGGATGGTGATGAGGGTGATCTTAGGGTAGGGAAATGCTTCAAGAAAATAATTAGGTCATATGATCCACATGTATGTGCTTCTCTTTGGCTCAGACAGGATATAACTAGGAGTCTCACACTTTTCTCCAGCCTCAAAGTGATTGCATTAGGACTTGTATGGGGTGCTGTACTGGTCAAGTGTTTGAACCCAAGGTTAGTGATGTGGTGTCACTGGAATGTGAGAAGGATGGAGTCTCTGTAGGTCCATCCTTTGCTCTCCAGTGATTCCCCATTAAAGAACATACATTCTGCCTAGCTTACTTCAGTCATTTCATTACTTGAGTGCCAGTTGAGGGCAGTTCATGATCAAATGTAAGGGTTATAGAGTTTCAAGGTTTAGTTTGGTCACTCATGCTTCCTGAGTGTCTTAGTCCTGCACAAAGTCAAGATTTGCTTAAAAATGAAATTGCAGAGCTTCAAAAATCTTTGGATTCTGCTAAGAGCAATCATGAAAAATGAGCACTGGTGGAGGATATTGTTGGCCGTGTGAATAAGGAGCAGTTGTGCAGTAACATGATTCAACTAATACCTGTTTTGATAGATTTTGCTCTTATGTTGGCATGTAATTGATGCAAAGATTGCCAAAGTGAGTCAACATGCCCCACTTTTGATGGTCAACTCAAACAACAGCCTAGGAATTGAAGGCCAAGGTAGAGCATGATGGCCAAGCCACAAAAATCAGTCAGATGTGTGTATGTGGATCCCTTGATGGGACTATCAGAGTATTCTTCTACTACTTTGCAGGCCTCCTACATTTTTAGAAAAACTTTCATGGAAGATGTTATTACTAAGGTTGATGTAACTCGTGATGGCCAATGCCCACTAAACCAGTAAGTTTCTCTATTCACTTACATGCAAATATTCATGCAGAGCACAAATCCATTTGTTACCAGAGTAATGGATGGATGCAAAAGATCACATTCTAAAGCATCAACTGTTGGTTGATTACCATGATGGTAATCATGGATAATGGTGTGGCTGCCTTCCAGAACAGCTCAAAGATACCAAAAATCACTTACTGTGAATGTATATCCTTGTACCACTGGTAACCAATGTAGTGAGGTTTGCAAGCAAGTTCAGCACTGACATTCCAACTTTCTCAACTTTATTTTCATGAGCAGTGTCTAATATGTCCCAATTGCATATACATACAATAAAGGCCAAAAGGGTCAGCCAACATGTAGGGGTCACTGCTGGTGGGTGGGTGATGCAGACTGAGAAGATAGGGGTTGCACTCAAGGTGGCTGATGATGGCTGATGAAATTTGGGCCTGGCCAACCAATGGAAGTTGGAACTGACTGAAGCACTACAAGTCAAAGTGTGGGTCACTGGCAAAAGCCAAGCAAAACCAACACAAAAGACAAAAGAGCAAGTGGTGCTGTGCTCTGCAGAACCTAGATGGCAGAAGATCTGAAATAGGTTTTTTTGGCAGGGCAAATACACCCAAGGATGAGTGCAGAGGGTTGGGGGTGTTCCTCCATCAGGAAATTAACCAAATACTATCCATGCTATTTATGGAACTTTCTGTCTAGTTTGACTACTATGGCTACTTCTGGCCACACCCAATATAAACTAAGTTTAGGATAGTAGTAGGGAGTCTCTATCCATTTATATAGTACCTGTGTCATGTCCATGTGTTCATCCCAAGTCCCCCTTCACTCCACATACTACTCCACTCAGTCATTCACTCACTCCACACCTACCCCACCTGCCCTCTACCCTTTGTGATTCTACTGACTCACATCAACCAGTCTATCACTTGGGAAACTGCTGTGCTATGTGCCAGGACACTTCATGAATTGCGGTCCCACCACCCAAGTAATATATTTCCCTTCACAGTATATGCTTCCCTTTTTTCTGGATTTTATGTATTGTACCAACTTTTTGCTTTTAGTTGCTTGATCACTGGCTCCTGGGATCATCATTGGCAGTGTTACCCTTACCTTACATTTTAGTCACTGTACATGGCATCCCAGTCCTCTGAGCACTACTGTCTGTCTTTGTCTTTAGTATATAGGTTGTTACTCAGTGTTGTATATACCTCAGTTTGAACATCAACTGAGATACCTCTCCAGCCTTCCCCTTAACCTTTCTGTCAAGCTCATACAAGGGTGTCATAGAACAGCATGCTAATGAAGAGAAGGTCTCCCATCACTTTTGGTAGTGGTCAGTCAATGTCACTCAGGTGCACCACCATTATATTGCACACCAGTTGCAATAGTATATCATTAGTATGTGTCAGTATCAGCCAGTATAAATCTGTCTTGACCCCTATCCCTATTCAACCAAGAGGAACCAGTCTTACCAAAAACCTAGCTAATAGCTGCTCACTTATATGTATGTGCCCACTGCCCATAACTACCTGTACTCACAGAATCATAACAGTTCACTCATAATTAGGCACCATTCACCCTGCAAATGTGAAGTCCAAGTTTTTGACTTCAGCTTCAGTTAAGAGGGTCATGTGATGTGAACTATCATGTGCATCCACCTGAGGTATGCAACCATTGTCACCCAGTTACTGTGATCATCAAATGTCTGGCTCATCTGTGGGATCAACCTGCTCATTGCACTCACATGGCCTTACAATCAATCCTCTAGACCTGCAGAACCCCCTGCCTCCCCCCAGGACTCACAAGAAAGCTGCAGTATGGACAACAGAGGAGGAAGGTGCATTACTGGATTTCTTGGCCTCTCATCTTTCACAGGCTGGCAATGGGAACTTTAAGAAGGCTATGTGGAATGCCACAGCAGCCCACATGGCTCATAATTATCCACCAGGTCCAGATAACAGTGATAAGACGGCTGAATCATGTGAGTGGAAGTTCATGGCAGTAAGTCATTGTATCATTCTTTTTTTTTGCCTTGCTAACAATTATCCAGCTTAAAAAATCCTACTATGCCATTGCCAATCTTAAATTGGTGGCCTCTGGCTTTGCTTGTGATGATGAGCATGGTGTGATGATCTCACTGGACAAAGCCAATCTTTGGGATCAGTATGTAAAGGTAATGTAGTTTTTTTCTTGTCAGATCATCCACTAATATCTAGTCAGGCACACAAAGATGTGAAGCCATTTTTCAATTCTGGGTTCCCCCACTTCACCAGCATAGAGCTCCTTCTCCCCCCACATGGCCAAGGTCAGTTTATCTACTGGCCACATGCCACTACCACACCTTCTTCAACCATGACCTCTGCCTTCAATACTCCTGCCTCTACTGCACCCCCCACTGCTTCAACTATTCCTACCCCCCCCTCCCTCCCTCTCCCTCCTTGACATGATGCATGCTCTCAATGCTCACCATTATGAGGACATGCAGTCTGTGGATCCAAACTTCATCCCTCCTTCCACACCATCAAGTTTTTTGTTGCATGCATCAGCCAGGTCATCATCACCATCATCAGCCATCACCAGCATCAGTCATGGAAAAAGGAAAGCTGAGTCCATTGTGATGTCCAAAGGTGGATCAAAGTGCTCTCAGCCCCTGTCAGCCAAAGCATGTGCTGAAGAAGATTGCAGTTCATTCATTGCCACCATCACCTCCAGGCTTGATAACTTCATGCACATGATCACTGCCCCATTGCCCCCACCACCCATTACCAATCCCCTTGTCAACACTGCCATGGACTACATCAACAACATGCCACAGCTCTTGACAGACAATTGGATCAACATCAGTGACTACTTCCTCAGCATGACCCAAGATGAAGTGAATATTTTCCTCAAGCATCAGGAGCCAGTGAAGCAGATTTGGGTGCAGCATCAACTGATGAAGTACTGGGATGGGCAGAGATAGGTGTTTTTTTTTTTTTTACAATATACAAATGTACCCCCCCCTTTATACAAATATGTACATAATAAAATGTACATGACTATGACTAGCTTCCTTTTGACAATGGAAGTTATTTTTCTACATGAGTGTGAAACAATTGTAAGAACATATGTTTGTACACCATGAAATCTGAATGTTCAGGCTCAGAGAAGGCCCCTAATTGTAAGCTGGTGCTGATAGTCAATCCACATCTCCTCTGCAATGTTGTCATGCCTATTATCAGCCCTTCTCCTCCCTGCAGCATCTGCTGGTCCATCACCAAGGCTTCCAATACCATCATCCTGTTACGCCCGCGTCAGGGGTCTTCCCTTTTTCGACTCTTCGCGGTCACGTGCGTCACGTGCCTTGTCGCGACTCTCATCGCCGTCGTCGTATTGGGAGTACGGATGCTCCAGGGACGCCTCAGATCACCCGCTGTCCAGGTATTTCCAATGCCTGTCGAGACTCATCAATCGTGATCCGTCCGTGACATTCGCCGCTCTCGTTTATCCCTTTATATTCCTATGATTCACTCTGACTCGTTTCTATTTCATTCTGACTCGTTTTTGATTGTACTATAGATCCGGTGTCAGGCTCCTTGCTGCGCTCTGATCGCACAGCCGGTATAGCTTTCGTTTCCTAACTACCCCCATCATTGACACCGTATGACTCTTATTTATTTCAGTGATTAGTTCGTTTACTGCTGCGGATACGCGTCGCGACGCGTCTGTCGCGACTGGTAAGGTACTTGTACTTAGGGGTATATAAACCCACGTACTTTACCATGTATCCTCAGTTTTTCGATAGCTTGCAACTGAGCTAATTACTTGGCTTCAATCCCTACCTTCTCTCTGCGCGAACAACCTTAGGGACTTGCCAGCAGACAAGGTCTTCGTCGGATTTTCGCCATAACTCAGCCATAGGGGTTACGATACGTTCGGCCCGTAGACTCCAACCTCGCGCGCTTCGTGCCTATTCCATTTGAAGAAGTCACCACGCTCGGGCATAACACATCCTCTCCTATGTCTATGGCAAGTTCAGGGTCAAAGAACTCTTCTGGATCATAGCACTGTATGAAATTGTGGAGGGCACAGAGAGCAGCAGATACTTGAGTTTGGGTGTGGATGCTATATTCAGGGGGAATTTGAAGAATCCTCCATCTGCATTTTATAACACCAAATATCCATTCAATGGCATTTCTAAGTCCAGCATGGCAAAGGTTGAATAACTCCTCTCAGTTTTGAGGTCTATAAAATAGAAGTTACAGGTACACTGAGCAGGATGGAATAGCAACTTACCTCAATCCAGCCTGGTGCCATTCTTTCAGATGGTAACAAACACCTCAATAGGGAACCAGAAGTGCATCACAGGTCCCAAACCCTGCATCTGCAAGAAGGTACTTCCAAGGTGGCATGTGCAAGTCATTCCTGTGTGCATCATGCCACATGGTTGCATCTGCAGTTGACCCATCAAAGCCAGTGAGGGCATATGTAAAGAAGTCAGAATCACAGATGAAGAGACAGTTTTGAGATAGGTAGCCCTTCCAGTTCCTCATGTAAGGCTGGTCCTCAGCAGCAGTGAATGCTTGAATATGAGTGCCATCAACTGCACCAATACAATCCTGGAAAAATTGGAAGCATGGGTCACTAGTAATCATAGTTGATATGGGAGTGTTGTTGGTGGGGAATTGCACTTGGGATGCATAGAATTGTCCCCTAGAAAAGAAAGCCAACATTGCTTTGAAATATCTAAAAAATTGTGAGAAAAATATCAGACAGTCCAATAAACTCCCTACCTAGTGATGGTCCCTGGTGAGTGTTGGAACCTCTCAGCAACATGCCAGGATGACAACCCAGTGACATAGGTGTAGAGGAATATCCCAAGTTGTTCCTCCACAGAAATTCCATTGCAAGAAGGCACAAAACCATGATGGGTGAGCACCTGCATCAGGTGATCAAAAACCCCATGGCTGATGCCAAGGCAAGTCCATATCCTGTCTGGATGACCATTCAGGAGCTCTAGCATCCACCCCTCACCAGTCAGGATTGAGGTATGGTAGGGGATTGGTTCTGAGTCAGAATGAAAAAGGAGGCCATAGAGGCATAGCACCTGGATCATCACTGCTACTACAAGTGCAGCAAGATGGCAACAACAATGGTGCTGGAGCTGCTGTGCTTCAAGATCCATAGCAGAGTTGTTTGATCTGTTATCACAATGTTATCTATTGAACTACAAGTAGTGTTGTTGTCTTATATAATCATCACATGACTACATTACTGAAGCAGAAGCCCAAAACTTGGACTTTGCACTTGCACAGGTGTGCACAGCTTATATAATCATCATGTGACTACATTGCTGAAGTCAAAGTCAAAAACTTCAACTTCAACTTTGGAGGGTGAACAGTGCCTTAGTCTTCTTCACACAATCTTTTACCATTTCCAAAGGTAGCACTGACCTACATGTTCCCATCTGTACCTAATCCTTCACTGTTAATTGTAAGGTTTAACAACCATGTAGCTGAGACAATGCCCTGAAAATGTTATAACTCAAAGGACAGTGATTCAACATTCCATTGGTATGAAGTTTTAAGACATTACAAAAATTATAGATCTGATGCCCCATGAGAGTATTTAGGCTGCTCACATTCCATTACAGACAAGGTATAATTTCTGAAACCCTGGCCTTGCAGATGAGAGGATAAAGTTCTCCAATGTTCTGCCATACACTCCCTCATCCTGGGATGATGCCCTAACCAAATTGAGGGTAATGAGCTCTCCATTGCTGGATTCATGGCAACATGCCAGCTTGACTTGGATATACTGCTGAGAGTCAGCACAATGTGTCACAGGCAGCCATATCTCCACCCCTTTCCCTGTCAGCTCAAACCATCTGTGACTTTTGATTCGAGCTTCTGCTTCTGGACACTCCTTGGTGAATGCATGGGGAGGGCTTAGCCTGATTACATCTGCACTGTCCCGAAAATCATCTGGGCTTTCTGCCAGGATACTCCCATGTCTTCCTTCCCCAGACCATACAAAGATAGAGTGATCATTGTAATCCCCAATGATGGCCTCCTGCAAGCAGTGGAATGCATGTCCCCCTTCCCCATACTGAGTTTGCATATGCACTCTAAACAAGCCCAGAAGTGCATATGCCCTGTCTTCTTCCTTCCTCCCATTCTGATCAGCTGCCCATGACAAAATTTGGGCAACACTTGGATGATCTGGATGTTGTTGAGATGGTAGTCCATTGACAAAGTATGTCCTCTGGAACCCATGTGATTGTAGTCAACACAGTCAAAAGGTTTCTCTTGTCACCAATGAGCTGCCAATGCTGATTGAAGAATGAGACTTTGTTGGGGGCCAGCAAATCTGACAGTGTCCAGCTACAGGAGAACCACTGTGGCCAGCCACCAGATGCAGAGAACTTCTGGTAATTCCCTTTCAGTAGGAAAAGTGGACCCATCAACATCATCCAGGTATACATAACATTGCTCTGAGTTTGCCTGCCAATGGTACCTTGAGTTCACAGACTCAGAGAACTCTGAGATGTCATCCTCATTAATGCAGGTAGAGTCAGTCCATAGCCATTCCAGCCCATCAGCACAAGCTTTTTCACAGGCCTTGACAATTTTCTGATAGCCCCTATGATGGATATCAAATATCCCCAGTGTGAGATCTCTTGAATCTCCGAACTGGACTTCTGCCTCTGCCACACACCAACAATGTGACAGCATGGCATATTGGACATGACAGATCTCCATGTCATAAAATTCTCCAAAGACCTCAGTGACAGCTTTTTCCCCATGATGGCCAACTTGGAGACCAAGGAAGACATCTACATTGATCAACTGTATCTTGCCTGCTTTGAGTATTTGAATGTGCTGTAAAATGAGGAAAACAACTGGTACTCACCACAAAGCAAAGACTCCTGATCAGTCAATACTTTCAGTTCATTTACATCACATGCTATCTAAATTGGAGTAGCATAAGGAACCAATGTACCACCACTGACCAAGATTGGCAATAGGAAGTCACATACCTGACTGGCAGAACTTGGACCAAAGTCATGGAGTACCACAGACCTCTGCATTGACTTAAGAGGATTGCTGCATGATCTGTAGCCATTAGTTTATAACAAATAATTTTGCCATGAAGAGAAATTTTATTACCTTGGCAATTGTTTTGACAATGTGAGATATGGTAGGCCATGACAAGGGTTCAAATCTCCAGCATGACAAACATAAATTCCACCACTCATCAGTTAGACGTGACAATGTGTCTTCATCAGTGGGGCGATCTGGTGTCTGACCCATACAAATGCTATTCATGATTCTCATATGGGAAGAAATCCTGTGGAATGGAACTGTGCAGGTGAACAACTCCTATATGTGTCCATTCAAACTCAATGCACGCCAGTCAGTAATAAGCATACCAGAACAGTCATCCCAAATGACCACACATCCGTCTCAGCTGATGGTGGGTTGTCCATAAACAGTTCAGAGCAGCCCACCTTGTCATGAATCCTTGTTGAAAGTTTTCTGACATAGGGTCAGCCAGGAGTGGTCCACAATCATCAGATATCAGCACATTGTCCTATGATGCATTGCTGTCATACAGAGTATTTTGATGGTGGTGAGGTCTACTTACACCCTTCAGATCTCCATGGAATATGGAACTCGGCATATAGTTGTGTAGGTAATGTAGTCCCTGTGCGATCCCTAAAATCTAGGCAGCATGCAGACGAGAATCACACCAAACACCTTGAACTTACCAGAGGACGAGGATCAACAGTTGTATCTTGTACATAATTGTGGGCATTTCCGTTCTGCATCCATGGGGAAATAATCGACACCGTGGAGTCAAACTCAGTGGTGATGCCAAGCAATGGGAGGATGTTTTCATGAGCGAGCCTAGACCACATGATGAGATGTTGGAAAATCCGCTGCTCATGACTTAGAACATGTGAATATGATAATCCAGTATCGATCTTGCCTTGATATTAGATTCATTGCCATCGGGACGCCCCCGTAAAGTCTTTACAGCGACACTCCTATCCTCTGGCATCAAAACGCCGACATATACCACAAAATATCCTCCATGACACTTTGGGAGCATGTCTCTCTTCACCTTTCCATCAAGATTAATCTGGTAGTGTGACGCCAGTGAAGCATATTCTTTCAGAATATCCCGTTCCAAACCTCCACAGCCTCCACTCGGATTCGCTATGCTGTCCATTGATGTACCAGTTTCGTCAGCTGGGGAGTAAAGCCAAGTCAACGATGAGGAGCCAACGAAGCGAGCGCAAGCTGTATTATATAAACAATCGGAGACAAAAGGTCTCGGAGTTTGCCGTCGTATCAGCAGAGCACGAGACAAGGTAACCCTTCCTCACATCGACGACGACGAGGCACTCAGACTATGGTAAGTTACTCCATTTCTTGCCTTGTAGGACTCTTTTTGCGACAGTGCCAGCTGCTGGCATAAATTCGGATGTGCTCGCTTGCCGCACCACACGGATGTCCTGAACGCGCTTCAGATGACCCAAACCAGTTGCTAACGCGCAGTGCCCCAGGCTAAAGCAAAAGCGCCAGCACCGTCATCGGGCGGAAAAGCCGCCAAGAAGAAGAAGTGGTCCAAGGGCAAAGTCAAGGACAAGGCCCAGCACTCCATCGTGCTCGACAAACCAACATACGACCGCATCATGAAGGAGGTTCCCACCTTCCGCTTCATCAGCCAGAGCATCCTCATTGAGCGACTCAAGGTCAACGGTAGTTTGGCCCGCGTGGCTATCAGACATTTGGAGAAGGAAGGCACGATCAAGAGGATCGTGCACCACTCCAGTCAACTCGTTTACAGTGAGTGTTCACTGCTATATTTAGTGCAGCAGTGGCTGACCAGTCGTATGCTTTGATAGCACGGGTGACGACTGCATCAGACTAATTCACCAGCTCCTTTTTCCATTTCCACTATGCTAGCTCATACGGCCATGTAATCCATTGTATTACATACAAAATTATACTTGTGACTGGCATTCTTCGGACATTCGTGTATCGTGCCTGTGAATTTCTTCCATCCTAGCAAGTCTGCAAATGAGACTAACGGAGAATGGCTTGACCAGCTCCTGACGTCATATGTCCAGTGACAATACAGTCAATTCATTGCCTGCTGTTACTGTACACCTCTGATTGAGACCCTACATTTCCCCGCACTCTGAATTGGAGATTGTTTAGAGGGACATCTCCCAAATATTTCGTTCGATGCAGTTCTCACCTACGATCTTCACAGCCAGTTTGGGTCTGTTGTTTGGTCCCGTGGGCACATTCTCAATTTTACGAAGGGTCAACATTCCATCAACAACCCTGCCAAAAACAACATGCTTCCCATCCAAAAAATCACATTTAGCAGTCGTGATAAAGAACTAGAATGGGGTCTCAAGTCAGGACTCAGGATGTCTCACAAAACGTGGATGCGCACCTGGCAACCGTTGGAGTTAGGGCCCGAGTTTGCCTACGATAGTTGTTAGTTGTTAAGAAATGAGCATGATAGCACGAAGGCACCATCGATAACAGCCCTGGTCCCATGTGTTTCTCCTGGAAATTCTCATCCTGAAAGTAACTAGCATGAAGTCATCGCCAGCGTCAAAGGCATGCGACTCACGGGGAAATTCTTCCCGTATATTGAAAACGCGCCAGTTCCATCGCCATTTATGAAATCACCACCTGCCGCGATAAATACTCGCCTACTACGCCATCAAGAAAATTAGATAGCACACCTTGGCACATAAAGTTGGGAACGCTATGCATATAGTCAGTCGGTCAGCAAAATTTTTCCCCAGCACGGAACGAGCAACGTACACTCTGGTCGCGAAACCAGGTCAGTTTATACACAGACCATAGGTATTAGAACTGACCTGTGGAACGTGGCGTTTTTGTACCCCATTGGCCGAGCGTCCTTCCTACCGATTGCTTGACATTTCAGAAACGTTGTTCACGTGGAATGCAATGTGAATATAAGTCACCTGTACTCTCCAGTACAGAGTTGCCTGAAATTTTCTGCTGTTCTGATGGATGGTGATGCACGACGTATGCAGCGGGTGCTGAATGGGACGTACTTTGGAACAATATCGCTAAAGAGCTCCATTTTGATGCGCCCCGCGGGCGTTTCTCCGATGTGGACATCCATGAACACGACTGGTCGAGTTGTCGATGACATCGTTGCAGGGAGTAACTGAAGTCGGACTACAGATTGGATAACAAGACCCTATTTGTTCTAGGCTTGACAGTGAGTACTTGGGAATGTGGAGCACCGATGCCGTACAGACTAGTGGCTTTCTATGCCTGATCTGTCCTTCCGGTTCCTCCCCCCGGATCTACGCTAACTACCACCATCGTCCATGAGTGCAGAGACGGACTTTTACATTGGCGTCGACGTCGGCACGGGCTCTGCGCGTGCTTGCCTTGTCACATCCAAGGGCTCCATCAGAGCTTCCGACACCCAGGACACCATCACTTGGCGAGATCCCCACGATCATCGTATCTTCGAGCAATCGACGACCGATATCTGGTCGAAAATCTGTATTGCCGTCAAGAAAGTTCTTGAAGACTCCAAGGTTGACCCCGCTGCTGTCAAAGGCATCGGGTTTGACGCGACATGCTCGCTAGCAGTCGCAGATTTTCAGGGTAACCCCGTCACAGTGACCAGGGGGGACGACATTGGCAAAGTCGGGACAAGAAACATCATACTATGGGCAGACCACAGAGCCGAGGAAGAGGCAGAACTCATCAACTCCACCAAGTCAATCGTCCTCAACTACGTTGGTGGAACCATGAGTGTATGTCCCTCATTCCCCGTTACTGTCCACACATGTTTCTACATGGCGCATACAGCTCGAGATGGAAGTTCCAAAGACGCTCTGGCTCAAAAAGCACATGGATCCTGCCCTATTCTCTCGCTGTCAGTTCTTCGATCTTCCGGACTACTTCACGTACAAATGTACCGACAACAACACGCGTTCGTTCTGCTCCACGACGTGCAAGTGCTCCTTCGTCCCCGATAAGGGATGGCAGGAAGATTTCTTCACGAGTATTGGGCTCGAGGAGTTGGTCGACGGAGGTGAATGGAGACAGATCGGGGGGGCAAAAGGAAGGATACAGGCTGCAGGAACGCCAGTCGGCAAGGGGCTCACGCGCAAGGCTGCTGACGAGTTGGGCCTCAAAGAAGGCACTGCCGTCGGGAGCGGTCTCATCGATGCGTAAGGCTTGTTCGATAACATCTCTACGAAGTGTGTCTTGTTCATGAATGGCGTTTATAGCTATGCGGGCTGGATGGGTACTGTCGGTGCAAGATACATGGAGGACGGCAAGCTGTCCGGCTTCCCCTCTCTCGACGAGTCCCGTCATCGTCTTGCTGCCGTAGCCGGAACAAGTACATGTCACATCGTCCAGGTGAGGTGACTTGGCTTGTTCCTTCGCTTGCCTGTATCTCATGCTTCGTAGAGCAAAGATGGGATATTCGTGAAGGGGGTTTGGGGTCCTTACAAGGCAAGGAATTTTGCTTTCCGAATATATGCGCTGTTCTGATAGTGTTCACAAGGATGCGGCCTTCCCTAACTGGTGGATGAACGAAGGCGGACAGTCTTCAACGGGACAGTTGATCGATTTTATCATCACCACTCATGCTGCATACCCCGAGCTCAAGGAACGTGCGAAACAAGAGAATAAGAATATTCATCAAGGTATGTTCTAATTATTTACAGGGAGAACGCAATTAATCCTCCGGCCCGCTTAGTGCTGCTTGATATTCTCAAGAAACTCTCTGCAGATAACCAAGTCGATAGTTTCACCGCACTGATGAAGGATGTACATTTCTATCCCGACTTCCATGGTATGCCAGCAGCCTATCTTTCTGCGGATAAAATTTGTATACGTGGTTTCGTGCAGGCAACAGGTCACCTATTGCAGACCCTCGAATGCGCGGAGCGATCGTCGGCCTCGAACTCGTACGTTCCATTTTACAGATGACCATTACCCACCTTGAAGGGGAGGCGTTTCTAGGACGCATCCATCAACGATCTTGCTCGTAAATACTATCTCACGCTGGAAGCTATCTCCCTTCAAACGAGACACATTGTTTCCTCCCTCAACGCTGCTGGGCATGACGTCACTTCTATCTACATGTCTGGCGGTCAAGCAAAGAATGCTACCATGATGCAACTTTTTGCAGACACATGTGGTATCCCCGTTGTACTGCCGATGAACGGTGGGGAGGCTGTAGTTCTAGGCGCTGCGATGTTGGCAAGAATAGCGAGTGATGGTATTATACAGGCGGAAGACATGTGGCGGGTAATGGTGAGTCTGAAGAATTGTCATTGTCACGGTTATTGGTAACCTGTCCTTGCAGGTTGAGATGACACCACCAGGAACATTAGTCGCACCTTCCGCTTCCCCCAAAGCTAAGAAGATCCTTGACGCCAAGTATAAAATTTTCTTGGAAATGATCGACATTCAAAAGAGGTGGAGAAGCGAGTTAGAGGAAGTCACTAGATGAGAGGTGTGAATGCGGTGCAGATAGATAGAAATACTTCTTTAGACTACTTGAGAATAGTAGGGTGACAATTGACGTGAGAGTTCCTTGCAATAACGGCACATATTTAGTACACCTCCTCGCCCTCTACCGTGATGATTTTCATTCTCCAGTCCTCGCGATCGAGTTCTCCCTCTTCATCTGCCCACTCGAGGTCCACATCCCCAGGCGTGACATCATTCAAGGGAGCCATAGAAGTGTTGTCCTCGATTCCCCCTACGATGTCTACGTCTTCATCTTCTTGCAACTTCTTGCGCAGCGCTAACTCAGCCTCATCCTCCTACGAGTTCCGCTCAGCAAACATTATTTTCGGCATTGACCGCACCAAGTAGCTCACCAAATCGAACTCGCTCTCTCCCTCCTCATACCAAACATTTTCGTCAGCTTCTTCGAACCCACCAGCGAACGCGCCCCACCGCTCCGGCGAAGGACAATGCCAGATTAAAATGTTGCCATCTTTAGTGGTTGAAGCGAGGCGTGGTCCGTGTGGGTGCCACTTTTGAGGGGCATCAATGGAAAAGTCAGCTTTCCTGCCAGTGTAGCAAAACGAGGAGTAAGGGAAACATACATGCACGTCCAAGAGTGGCTCTCTGCCACCATCCAGGGCACTTGCGAATTGCCCGTCGTTCGAGATGTCCCAGATATAAATTTTGTGTGCCGCCGGATCCGCCGCACCTGTTCAGATGTCAGTTAGCTACTACCCCAGGCGTGCCTGCTGTCTTGCAAGCTAGTATGTATCAACATCGCCGAGGGGTCGCACGATTATATGGGCCCCAACTTGCAAGAAGACTCACCTCCAGCCAACCACTCCCCATCAGGACTATACGACATCGCATGCCATGCCACTTTCGAAATCGGGTCGTTGAACCGGTGCGTGGGCTCCAGCTCCGTCTCCACTATCTGGTATTTACTTGATCCGTACGTCGTATTCGGCTCTGGAGGTGGAGGGTAAGTAGGGAGCGTGAATTGGCGGATGGTCCTGTCTGACGAGTTGGTGGCAAGCCTCCTACGAAAGCAGCCGGCTAAGTCACAGGAAGAGCTGTCGGACAAATTCAACTCACTCACCTCCCACCATTCGCAAAGACCAGTCCCTTGATGACTCCCGCGCCGACTATGCGATGTCTAGCTACTAACTTTGTCAACGAGAAGGCGGAGTCAGCCATTTGTGCTGTGCACGTAAGGTGGGAAGCACTGGGTCACCATGCCGCTGTCGCGGCTACGACCCTAGTGAAAGACTTACCGACTTTGTGCGAGTGTTGTAAACCTCAATCGTACCAGCTGAAGTACCAACGAAGACATGCCGACCGGTCGGGTCAAACCGAGCTGTTGTCATTATCGTTCTGCACCAAGGCGTGCAATTGCGAACGCGGTAAGTCGACATGATTAGTGAAATGATTGGACGGGCCCGATGATATGGGTTTCCCATTCAAAGGCAGAGAGTATACTGAATGAACGAGTATATACCAGCACATTATTTTTCCGTTGACGTACCGTTTCTCATCACCATCGTCCTCTTCGCCCAGCTCGAACCTACCGCGATGAGAGCTGCGTAGATCGACTATGTAAGGTTCGCCGGTACTCAGTAAAGCAAGAATGATGCGACTATAACAACTCGGTACTGGCTGCCAGCTTTAGCTACGCGTAGTCACGCACCTATTTCGTGGATGAAAGCTCGCTGCGATGACGGGCGCGTCGAATCGAATGGTAGTATGCCTTTGAGGGGGATCACAGGGTGACGCCAGGTCCCATATTATAATATTCCAGTCTTTTGACGCTGTGAGCACATATCGCGAGTTGCGCGACCAACTGTGCGTATCGAGTATGTTTGAGCAAGGAAACGCGCAAGATAACTTTGAGACGAGCGTACTCGACAGCTGTGATGCCCTTGACATGTCCTTCGCACCACCTTACAGTAGCTCGTGTGTCGAGGTCCCATATGACTCCCGAACCATCGGGGCGGCCAGCGGCCAGGAGTTTCCCTGACGGATCGAAGCGGGCAAAGGACGCGCCTGAGACCAGAGACGTTTGGATGGTTGTTGGATGGGTGATGGTGAACGGGTCTGTACGAGCGTATCAGATAGAAATCTCACAGTCAGCTTCCAACGCAGGGCAGCGTACTGAAGAGGGTTGCGTTCATGATTGTTTGTGGTCAAGCTTATGTCGCCGAATTCGAGTGTTAACAAAGACTTATGGCTACAACCCTCGACGATCTGCTCGATGCGTTGGTCGTGCCCCCAGCGTTTGCGCGATATGACAGGATAACAGACACGGCTACTTTATCTGACGTGCGGGCATGGAAGTCGAGATTACTGCCAACACTTTCCCAACTGGACGTCTCGTCGTCATCGTTATCGACAGCTGAACGGGCAAAACTTGTAAGAGTTCTCGCCCCACTCACCGCCACCGCGCCATGGACCTCTTCGAAATCTCGTACCCTTGCAGCCAGTAAGGAGCCCGTTTCGTTCTACTAATCAGTGGTCGCTAACCCCTCCAAACAGCACTCCTCGCAACAATTTCCCCCACTCCCACACTCGTCACATACACGCTTTCGAGCGTGGTCAAACCCCTCTTTGCTGCGACGCCCCACCCTCGTCTTCATCTCGCAACAGCACGTGTCCTTGCTCGCCCAGCCGATACACAGGATACATACCACCATCAGCCATGGAAAGATTGTCCCGGCCTGGAGGAGGTCCTCAGGTGGTGTATCTTAAACACGCAGGTATGAATGACACTTCCCCTCCCGAAGTACTCCTCACTTTGGTGGATTCTAGTCGCCGACTTACGAGCAAATATGGCCTCTTATTCTGCCCCCCACCATGACCTTCCTTGACGATTATGAAGTTCCCTACAAAGTGCTTGGCGTACGCCTTATCTCCGATATGTTAACCTGCGTACCTTCAGAACTACTCCTACGGACCGGCGTAGATGCACTACTTTTCAACGTGCGTTATGTGTCGTTTGTTCTGTCGCGTTTCATCTCAACCCTTTTTTTGCTCGTTGCATACGATAATTCGGATCTACCCAGTCTCTTACGAGTGCCCTGAATCACCTCCGTGACCAGAGCACTCCCGAGTTGATTCGAACGGTAGTCCCGACAACACTACAGCTTATTGACCTTACTACGCCTTCGCCGTTTCCTAACCCATCTCCTTTCCCACTCTCCACGGATGGTACAAAGGGCGCCAGCTCAACGGATTTGAGCCTTTCACTTTCTCCATCCTTACAGAAGTCCCTTACTACAAGGTTTAATCGTCTGTCCACCCTACTCTCCTCATCGATTCTGGGGACAGTCATTCTGTACACACCGACAGTTGTCCCATCGGAACCGGCTCCTACTCTGGATCCGTTTTCGGACCCTGAGCACGTGGCATCGGACTCTGGGTCGGAGCCTTTCACAATTCGGCCTGTACAGGAAGCAAAGCCAAGTACCCATGTTCCACATCCTACTTTGGTGGCAGCTTCCCATGTCCTGCCTCCCGTTATATCTGCTCTCGGTGTAGGGGCTGCGAGGTTTTTGAAAGGCATCGTGCCAGTGGTCGTTGGCTGGCTCGCGCTGCCTATCTCTACCCCAGGATCTTCACACTCAACTATTATCCCAACACCTGTCGACCCTTCAGAAGGGGAGAAAAAAACTGGCCAAGCACAAGTGAACATCAATGAACCGCTCGCCTTGCATCTTGCAGCCCTGCACGTTGTGAACGTTCTGATTGATACATGTCCATCACGAATCGCTCGGTGGTCGACAACCATTACTGATGGTCTGGCTCGGTGTTGGGTTGGTTGTGTAGATGCCGTGTCTACTGACACTGCACCACCTCGGCTGGAGGTACTCCGCGGACGCCTGCAGGAGGTTGCAGTGGAATTGGCAACTGCGTGTCCACGTGTAGTCAGGGTAAGTAACCAATCTGAATATCGCCCTCTGATCTTCCTTCCTTACAGCACTTGTCAGAATGAATTCACACAGCTCCTTGAAGTTGATCAGACGCTGTTTGACGGACTAGTAGGAAGTATATACACAGCTCAGTGTGATGATCCCACACTTGGAGTTGTGGCCATGAATAATTCCGGCAATGCCACCTCGGAAATAGTCTCATGAAGCAGACACCAACTATGGGGGATTATGGTGGCTGATGATGATGATTCTACAGGTACAGCAGCCGTGGGTTACATATACGTGCCATGGGAACGGCTTGAGTCTCTAGGCCTTCTGAAGTTCTGGTTTAATGTATTTGCATAGTAAGTGTACTCCAAGACTCGAGGTAACAAAAATAGATGTATTTCTCGATAGATGCTCCCTAGCTAAATAGTGGGATGAGAAAGGGAAAGGCCCACAGGGTGGCTGCAAAGACTGAGAGTGAGAGCACAAGTGATTTCAAGCTCTACATTAAGGGTGCTCAAGGAAGTAGTAGTGAGTGAAATTGAGGGATGAGGGCAATGGGATGAAGAATGGTGAGAAGCAAGAAGGAACAAAGAGTGGGAGAATGGAAAACTATGTGTATATGTTGGTATGACCAATCAGAGAGTAACTTGAGTCAGGTTCTGAGGTGAGCCCTCTGTCATGCAGTTCTGAGGGGATGGATCAGTTTGACAAGTCATCTGTTGGCACCATCAGATAAGGAAATTGATGATCGGCATTGTGGCAACAAAGGGGAAGGCTCCAATTAGCATTGGGAAATTATAAGTAGCCTGAACTCAAATGGATATCAGCATGTTTAGGTGTAGGGAGTTACTCCCTCACATTGTATACATTTGGTTACCACAGGTTCAGCCAAACCAGTAGTTCAGACATTTTTGTGACTGACACTGCAAACATTTCACCATTTTTCATGACAGAACATGTTGAAAAAGATTGAAAGAAGAGGATACAATGTTATTGTAACACTTCCACACAAGAAATTTAAAGTCAATGTTTTATTTTCTCTGCATGGCCTACTTGCAAACATTAATTGATGGTGAATTACCATTAATTCATGTTCATTGGCAGAGAAGGCAAATATTTTTGGATTTTGTCTGTGGAAACATCTGTAATAACATGGTATCTTTTCCTTCAATTTTTTTTTTCAATATGCCATATTTTTTACATTATATCAGTGTATATAAGTAAACGAAAGCCCTTCAAGCTTCAACTGTTACTGAAGTCAATGAAGAAATGATATGCATTTACACATATGCCCCAACATCACACTGACACTATGCATGCAACAGCTAGAGATTGAATACTGAGCAGTGAGCACACCTTACATGTGATGAAACCTAAATGGAGTGTTGTAAGCTGATACTACTATCCCTAGATAAGGAACAATGACAGAGAGCAGAGACAAGGAGGAGCTTTTGGGGGGCAGGGGTCCTTTGGGCTTGTGGACCCAGATGGACTGGCTTGAGGGGCTGCTTGGGGAGGTTGGGCAGTTCTTAGATATTACTAAATGGGGTGAGGGTCAAGGGTATGATATCATAGTGATGTCACTATGAGACCAGTGGAGTGGACCAGTCTGGAAGCATACATGCAGAGTCCTCATGGGTGGTGTGTATACTAGCAGTCTAGAATCTGTCACATGGTCTTGATAAGATAAAGATTAGATATGATCAAAAAGGGGCAAATGTACATATTATAACATCACAAATCTATGATAAGTAGTAGGATTTCAGATCAAGCCATATTGAGGTTTCAAATTCAACTCTGGTTGCTGGTGTCTGAATATGATTGTGTAACTTGTGTGATAGTCATGATGCCCAAATGAGGTCTGCCTGAACCTGAGGTGATCAAGTACAGTATTACTGAACATGGCAAGTGATTCTCACACATACCAAAACAGTAGAGACAAACAAAACAAACAAAACCACTCCTCTAATTAATAGAATTGATGACAAGAGAAGATGTTCAAATTAGGAAACATTTTCAAACAGTTATATTTAGTTGTAAAGTTTGGCATTATTTGTGCATATACATCTGCAAACAAGTTGTCACAGGTTAGATTTAAGTCAGCAAATTCATGCTGCTTTCCTTTTTGTTCCCATTCCAACACACCCACTACCTCACACAACAGGTAATGTAAATGTAAATATTTGACATCTGCATTATTGGTCTAATGCATCAGTTGCCAGCTCTTGCCTTTGACTTGGCTCAGTTTTCACTGATCCACTTGTAGATTGTGGCAGTGAAACTTGTCATTTCCACTGCATCCTATCAAGAGCAATAAACCCATGGGCACAGAGATATTGTCACCTTGCATGAATGATGCAACACTTTCACATGAACTGACATGGCTTCAATGTATGTGCATCCTTGAAAGTAACACTTCTGTAACAATTCACAATGCTCTTGCAGCACTTCCTGAGATACCAAGACAGCCATATGGACATGACAACCCAAATGCCATGCACTCTTCCACTTCTCCATTGACTTTGGATAGGCTGGCAACACCTCCCTTAGGCAATCCTTTACATAACACCAAAACACAAAGGACCCCAGTTGACCTTCCAGAATGGACCATCCTCAGCCAACCCATGGCAAATGATGGCCATGTGGCTCCGGCTGAAACGCGCTTCCGGAGTCCACAGTGCGTGGGGCCTCGCACAGCCACTCATCAAGTTGCTAACGGCGGGGAGGTTGATGAACGTACTCAAGCTGCCTCGCCGTCTTCCAATAGGACCTCAGGAAGCAGCTCAAAGTTACCCCAAAAACCCTTGTTTGATGGAGTATTGATCTCGTCACGCCCTCCGAAATCCACGGCGTCGCGCTCTGCAGGTTCAACTGCTAAGCGGTCTCTCACTCCAGCAACTTCTTTCTCGCTGCTCGACGCGCTGCAACGAACATTTGACGCGAACAATAATCACCTTACGCCATCCCAAAGTGAAGATGATGCTTCGAGCGCGCCTCAAACGGATCAGGAAGCTGCAACCGATGATGGGAAGGTGATACTACGGCATCGACTTTCTCCGTTGAAACGTCGATCCTCGCGTCGCCAGATTGCCCAGAGTGACAAGTCGGAGGATGCGGCGGAGGTCAAGACAGCGTTTCGGGACGGCCTCGTCAAGAAACGTGTTGGAAGCATTCCCTATGATTCAATGCCCGGAGTGATCGATGCCGCGCTCGGGACAACTTGCGCACCCATCTGGCTAGGGAAAGAGGACGAGTTCGAAGACGATGGCGAAGCCGAGGAAATGCCTGGGGAGGTTTGGAATGGAACGAGAGACTTGTCGGTGGAGTCTGATGGCTGGAGCTGCGGCATTATTGGCGACCACCCCCTCACGGTGTTATTCGTACGACCGCCACTGTCAGCCTCGTCCACTGCTACATTAGGTCTTCCGCACAGGAAGCTCGAGAAGACAGGCTTCATTACACCCCATGTATCGATGCACGATCGGTTCCAGCAGAAGCTTCATTCTCTCTTCGGGGACAATGTGACGGTGCGGACCGATAGAGGCGCAAGACCGCGCGAGGTTCGTGGTATTTGAAACTTTACATTCAAGGCTGACACCCTTCCCTTTCTCATCTTTCACGATCTTCCAGAATTTCTTTGATTATATTTACCAACCTGCCAACGCGCATCACGATGATACCCTGAGTCATCCCATCGCGCCCGAAGCGAACGGAGATGGTGATAATTCGCCCATTGACAATACCCCGCCTGCGCCCGTGGACAGTGTCCAAGCCAGTACTCCAGTTGCGCCTATGCAGGAACGCACAGCTACGGCTGACAGTGTTCCGACTGCCTTTTCATCGACGTCGCGAAGATCTCTCAAGCGGCAAGCTTCTCAGGAGGTGGACACCGATGCCCACACTTCCGTCATTCCCCGTAACGATGATTCCGGCGACGCAGCAACTGCTCCCGCGGAGGTGACGCACCAACCACTTGCAAACAAAAAGCGACGCCTCGACTTCAATGAAGACCAACTTCAGAGTTGGACTTCCAAGCTTCAGCGCCTCATCAAGGGGAAAATCCGGTTCACTGAAGAGGTGTGTGTAACTACGTGACTGGTTTAGTGACTGACACGAATCATGGCATTAACAACAGGCTCTCAAGCAATTGAGTGACTTGCTCGCGCAGATAGATTCGGTCAAAATGGAACTGGACATGAATATACCCATTGTACGTATTTCTCACTTGGCAGCACTAGTACCGCGCCAGGTTCTGAACTGCTTGCGGTAGGTAAATTCGCTCCAGCAGAGCATCCGCAAGCTTTCCCAACTTCAGGATATTCCGTTTGGGGATCCCTATAAATTGAGAATAAAGGCACATCTTATCGCAACTGCTTGGTCACGCGCGTGACTCTTGCATGTTGTGATACTAACCAAATTTCAGCCCTGATGGAACTTTCATATTATAATACTTTTTTCGATACATATGATAAATTTTATCGAATTCAGATGTTCTGTCCGGTCGCGGAATATTACGTTGTTTCTTAGCTCTGATCGTCCGTCCAGTGTCCCGAAGATCTTACGAGAAGCCCTCGCAATGAAATCACTTCTTTTTGAGCTCACTTCCCCACGCAAAAAGAGCTAAAGATTGCTCCAAGGACGTCTTCCGTGCTCACATCAACCCCGGACACGGAACCAATGGCCCGAGCCGCGTACCGCAGCGACTCGGCAGCGATGTCGATCTGAGAGAGAGCTTCCCCACCCAGTACAGAACGTTAATTATTGTCTATGGGTAACATCGACGCGCACTCACGAAACCCCTGAAACTCCTCCAAAAACTTCACCGCTGACTCAAGGTAATCTCTATGCCTGGCTTGCGTGATGAGTGGTGCATCCTCCGCAGGACTATTGATTCAGAGTACCTGCATTTGGCAGGATCAAACCCCGGTAAATAGGGCAAAAAGGAAAGGAACCTACGCAACGCGTTCTTTCAGTACATATGCCAGCCCATCTAGAAACTCCTTCGTCCCTTCGCCGGTGTGTAGACTCACAGTCCACATGCGCCGGGTGTTTGCTTCCTTCTGCTGCGCAGAAACTGGCAATGCACGCGTCAATGCATCCCGAACTTCACGCTCCAACAATTCTCCCGACAAACCCGCGACCTCTCGAGTCAGGTCCGCTTTGTTAAACAGGAAGGTCGTGTGCGGCTTCAAGTGATGCAGTACATCAGTGGGGAGGGTGAGTGTGATTCTGCTGGTACTCTGATTAGAATATGGCACGACAGAGATAACTTCCTCGAGCGACAAAACGCATATTGATACGTCGGAACCCTCTACGCTGATCAGAAGCATCTCAGGAACCATTACATTACGGAGCAATTATGACAACGACTCACACGCCTCCGGCCCTCTCCACTCCAATCTTCTCTACAGCATCGTCGGTTAGCTTTCGAATTCCCGCAGTATCATTCAGCACAACCGGCAACCCTCCAATATCGAGCGTGAGTGTGAGGACATCCCGAGTCGTTCCAGGGATGGGGGACGTGATAGCAACGTCCCTCTCCGCTAAGAGAGATTCGACGGTTAGCAACAGAGTACTATCGGTTTGTAGGTCATATGAGAGGAGGGATGGACGAACGAACCTAGGAAATTAAACAAACTGCTCTTTCCCGCATTTGGGGGACCAAAGATAGCGAGTTTAATCCCCGACCTCAATATCTCACCTTTCCTGTTGTCCCTTAGATGTAAATTAATGGTATCGATAATCTCTTGAGCACGAGTGTGCGCTGTTCCATGAACAATCGTCGTTCAGCTCACTAAACCCAGCTTGACACAAGGGCAAAATGAAGGAATGATAGCATACCGTTCTCAAGCATGTCCTCTTGGCCTAGCTCATCGACGTCCTCGCCGAAATCGATAAATCCTTCGACATACATCAGACAGTCGAGTATTTTGGCTCTCAGCGACTCAAACTTCGCCTTCTGTATACCCTACCAACATAACACCTGTCAGCCACCGCCAAGATAGAACAATGCACAACAAGCACAGACGAGGAAGAAGTGTTGTGACAGATACCTACCCCTACCCCACCAACAGCAATCCTCCTTTGCGCCTCGGTCTCAGCTTCGATTAAATCTCTCAGACCCTCCACTTGTGTCAAGTCCATTCTACCGCCTTCAAATGCGCGCCGAGTGAATTCGCCCGGTTCTGCAGGCCGGCAAAAACGGAGCTTCGAAAGCGCTGTGAGGATAGCTGTGAGCACTGCTCGCCCTGAATGCACTTGGAGCTCGAGGGTGTCTTCAGTCGTGAATGACTTCGGCCCTGCGGTAATGTCGTAGAGTGAGAATCTATGCGGTAGAACTAGACAGAGGTCGAGCACCTACCCTCAAAAAATAGAACGATCCCGTCATCCAACTTCCCTCCGGTCTCTGGATCCACGATTTCCCGGTATTCTGCTAGCCATGGAGTCGGCATCTCCTCCTCTCCCATCGTGGAACGAGCGGAGGCGCGAACGCTGCGCGTAACAGCCCTGTGCACACGTATTGCGTCGGGTCCGGAGATGCGCACGACGGCTACACCGCCCTTCCCGGGCGGAGTCGAGAGCGCGTAAATTGTCCTTCTCTGTGCATCCGAGAGTACTTGCGTCCGTCTGAGTGTCGGGTCTGACAAGTGATCTCGCTCTCGGATGGTACCACCACTTGGAGGAGGTCGACCGAAATGAGCACGGCGGTGCACCCAAGAATGATTCCAAAGCCCTGATAGCGTGTGCTGTCGGACATTACTAGCGGTGTTGATAATGGCGTTCCTTGTCCCCGCTCGACCAACCCATTGCCGCAACATAAAACGGCCTCCCTCGTGTCTTGCCTCGAAGTTGCTTCCGTCGCATTTTACATAATCACACCTTCCAGCTTGGAGAACGATGTCGACACTGAGTGCTCCCCGCACAGTGAGTCTGAAAGAGTTGGTCCCAGAGAATGTTATAATCTTGTGAGCCAATCACAAACACCCACTGCTTATGCTCACTTTTCACTAACAGAGTGGTGGGACCCACGGGCTCCGGGAAAAGCTCCGTAAGCTTTCGAGGCTCACGATGCTTCTCCCTTACACTAATGAACCGTGGACATGTTTTAAATAGTTTGTCAGTCAGGCAAGCGGCATCCAAGACGACATCGTAGGCCACGACTTGGTCTCGAAGACGTCCGAAATTCTGGCAGTCAAGTATACGGACGAGGAGAGCGGTCTGGATATCGTCTTGGTCGATACACCGGGACTCAGCAACACCCTGAAAGATGATTCCGAGGTTCTCCGCATGTTTACTGAGTGGTCCCGCAAGCTGTAAGCTTCCTAAATATATCCTACGTATATTCCGTTCTCATCTTCGTTATCAGGAAGAAAAGAGACCTCGTTATCTCCGGGATACTCTACTTCCATAGGATATCGGACAATCGGATACCCGCAAATCCACTGAGGGCCCTATGCGTTTTTGGGGAGCCATGTGGAGGCCTTGGCGCAGCCCTGTCCAAGACCATTTTGACCATCACAATGTGGAACGACGTGGGCGATGAGATAGGCGAAAAAAGGCTGGTAGAGCTCAAATCCACGTTCTGGAAGGTGGTGTTGAAATATATGAACGACGTAGAATCAGCCAGAGAGCTTATCCGTGAAGTCATACGGAGTCGTGGAGGACAACACCAGGGAGCAATGCCAAAGCAGGACATGGCTCTGACTGTTCAAGAACGCTCTCGTCAGGACCTACTCAAGAATTTGGAAACACTTACGGAGAGGCAACTGGCCATACTTCGTAATATCGATGAGGAGAGCAGAAACACATCCGACCCAAATGCCCTTGCCGCACGGGGCGAATTGGAACGTGAGTACGAGAAACTGCGATTGCAGATGGACGAGGCTTGGCGCCAACTCTGTCAGACGAACAAATGGTCCTCCCCACCCAAAACATCAACAAAACGACGCTTTTTTCCAAGATGATGAGTCTTTCCATATCCCCATTTCTCCCTCTTGACGATATAGACCAAGACTACATCACCCGTTTTGTACCTGACTCCTCACTGACGTACAGCTACACTCAAGGGACTTTTGTAAAGTACTACAGCAAATACCACCCTGTCTTCTTTATCTTTTGACAAGCGAACACTGCTCGAGTACCTAGCTATCTCCGTGATAATGTTTCACGAAGCACCCCCGACGTCGGAGACCAAACCATGGTTGCAGAAAGTGGAATCCCCCGAATCCGAGGCTTGCGAGTCAGGAACGGGACAGAGATATGGAACAATATACCACCTTTAAATCCCACGATAAAGCGTGCTTGAGGCATAATTTTACACATGGAAACTATCCAGTGGGTTTCCCTTCTTGCAAGGATCCACCAAGTTCGTGGTGACGAACGCAGCTGGAATCTGACAGAACTTGTTTGGAGTTGGAGCCAAGTATTGCCACGGACAGCGGTGTCGATAAGCCTTTTACCGCAGGAAGCACCACGGTTGGCTTGAAACCTCCGAGGCAGCTGCCCAAACATCCCCGCCAAGAGGCCACGGAGGACACCTAGTTTGGAGCCCACAGCAACAGCCGTCTTGGGCAGGACAGGAGGGGGATCTAGGATAGCCCGATGAGGAATCCTTTCACTTACAAGCAGACACCAAGGTACGGTGCAACGAAACCAAAGTGAGTTCGGTGTCCTTATCAGAGATGCGGCGCCTGACATAATCGCACGAAGATGGCTAATTGAGGGCAATCGTGGTGCCAATTGTGAGACTGGTAATAGTGTGGCTCAGTTGACCCGTCTTGTATGGCGATATGGTGCTGCATTGAGCTACCGTCGGCGCCATACACTTTGATCTATGCCTCGGACAGCCTGTGCACCCAAAAACGGCGGGTTACGAGACTACTGTATTGCAGAAGTGATGATAATTTGGTTTACGCCTATTAGTCATTTACGCAGGTACATTGTTCTCAATCATCATGGATCATGGCATTATGTCCGACCTACCTGATCTGTACTAGCTTGTGGATGCCAGCAACATACCGGAGTGATGCAAGATTCCAACGGAGGGCGAACGTGTGTATCGATCTCGAAAAAGCTATGCCGTCCGAAGTTCTACACAGAACATTTCCACCTGTCGATGCGAGTGATACTTTTATATGTAGTATCTTTTGGGAGCTGTATGGCGTGTTGGTAGTTCGTCGTCCTCACCCTCTCTCTGTCGTCCTCGTCATCTAATAACTCATCGGTGATTGAGACCTGCCAGTACTTGCGATGATGGTGACCCCAGAGGCACATTTCCCACGCCTGATCGAGATCTTTCCAAGCTGTATGTTGTCAGTTCCCTTGCAAGGCGCCTCCAGCAGGTATCTCTTGATCGAACTCGACTCTCTCCCAGCTCGCCAACCCTGCCGAATACGACTGCCGACACATCGTTTCTGAGAAATCTCTTACCGTGCCAGATCGCGTGCATCTTTCTAATTTTTGAGAGTCAATAATCCCAGACCAGAGAACAGTCCTTAGCCTCTCTCCGCCATGGGTCAAACACGTTCGTATCGCCCCTCTTTCTCCATTTTTCGTCGTCTTTACACATAGTTCTTCCCCGACCCCCTTTCCCCCGATGTAGCGTCGCAATTTATGGAGGACATGCAAAAGCGGTCCAACTGTACGTCTCTCTTCTCAGGCTTGGTTTCTTTTCCGCGGGGCCATCGTATCGTCCAGGACTACTGGTATCGCTCTTTCCCTTCGCCACCCGTGCTGGTGTGCGGAGTGAAATAAAGAGCATGGCTGATTAAAAGATAAGAGGCCCTCGACGGAATTCGTCGAGGTCTCAGACGCGACGGACGATGACCGATGAATCGTGCAGAAACGACTCGTACTGACGCCTGCGTATGGCCAGTTACGTCCGCTGAACTAGAGAGACTCAAAAAGCGGTTCATGAAGCTCGACAGGTAGGTCCCCCCCTTCCAATCGGTCCTCTCGTTCCAAACGCTACTATTCGCCTCGGACCTCGGGACTTTGCGAAGATGTTGACGATATTTTCCAGCGATGGTTCAGGTTCGATAGATAGAGAAGAGTTTCTTCAGATACCTCAAATAGCGTCCAACCCGCTTGCCTCCCGGATGATTGCCATATTCGACGAGGAGTGCGTGTGCTCTCATACACTAATTTCTTTGGGCTGAGTCTTCCATCGCCTATGCGTTGTGGCCATGCGGTGCATTTGCCGTAAATCGACATTCGAAAACAACGTAATTGGCGTGCCTTGCATCTACGCAGTGGTGGTGGCACCGTTGATTTCCAGGAATTTGTTGGTGGTCTCAGTGCATTTAGTAGCCGCGGTGGCCGAGAAGAGAAGCTACGCTGTATGTCACAAACTTCTTTACACTTCTTTCTGTTTCCCATTCCATTTCTTCTTTCTATCCGTTCCGTGCTAATCCCTTTTTAATCGTAGTTGCCTTTAAGGTATACGATGTTGACCGGGACGGGTTTATCTCGAATGGGGAACTGTTCCTCGTGTTGAAGATGATGGTCGGCAACAATCTTAAGGTGTGTGTTGTCTATCTTACATCAAAACCGCGGGCTATTATGGACGCGATTGCGATCGGGCTGGTGTCTTACGCATGGGTTTGCAATGACAGGACCAGCAGCTCCAACAAATCGTGGATAAGACTATCATGGAGGGTGATCACGATCAGGACGGCAAACTCAGTTTTGAAGAGTTTGCCCAGATGGTGTCGAATACGGTGTGTGCTGCTGTCGTCCGTGGACGTGCAGGTAGTAGTCTGAACGTTCGAGTAATAGGACATCGTAAAACAAATGACACTCGAGGATCTCTTCTAACGTGCCCTTGCCAAAGTGGACTGGCTAGGATGACGAGTGGACGAAACATGACGCAGATGTGGCATATTCATGCACACATCCATTCCCCGTACAATCCGATGTTACCCCGGCGGTGTGGTGTATAACCACATATTTTTCCCCCGATGATCACCCACGCCTTGAGCAGCATTAGCACAGGTTGTAATAATCCCCGGTTTTATGTATGTAGAACACTAGGTTAGCATCTGCACCTTTTTTTTTTTCGTTTTTCCTCGGAGGCCTTCCGATGTGTATTGCAGTGGGAACCGGTGGCGCCATCGGAGAGTGAACCTGTAGGTCGACCCTGAGCCATTCAAGGGCCAAGCCATATTATTCTTTTCTCCATGCCTTCGTCGTGTTTCTCTGCCAGTCTACTGTTTGGATGCTGTACTGATGTTTCACGGAACAGCCAGTCGCACGGGTGTATTAGAAGTGTCCTCCGTAGATACGCTAGTAGTTTGTCAGGGCTGGGTGGTGGCGGTTTCACGGGCCGATGGAAGAAGGCACATGTTTACCTCATTGGCCGGGGGTGGAGTTATATAATACATTTCGTATTTGGAGTTGCCCCACACTAGCAGACACGCAGAACAACCCCCTCAGACTACTCCACTCCTAGTCTCACCAGACACGATGAGCATCTCCGTCGACGACCTCGTCGCTTCACTCTCTTCCCATCACATCGGCCAGGAAGCTCTCGAACTCGCTGCCCTTCAGGTATCTTTCCAGTCTGACCCCCTGAATATTCTTATCTCTCGTCTCATTCACACATGCAGGCACAGCTCGCACAGTCACTCCTTGCTCACCAGTTCTCCTCCTCCTCTCCTCACTTCCAGCACCCACACCTCTCCGGCCCTCACCCATGCACTAACATCGCCAGACGAGACCCCGGCCATGTCCAGCACTGCACCACCCCCACATCCCGCACCCCCTCTTCCTCGGCCTTCATATGGCCGCTCCCCGTACAGGAACTTGCTTCCCATTCGCGTAGATCGAGTATCTCCTCGATAAAAATGCAACAGTGCCATGAAGATATCGTACTGGTAGATATGGACGACGCGGACGAAGAAGACGCACGTCTCGTGGAGGCAATGGTAACGCCCTCAGACGTCCCTGTATGCTCCTCCCCGAGTGGTTCCCACTCCCGCTCAAATTCATATACCTGGTCATCTTATCAGAGCAAAGACGCTTTAAACTCCTTTTCTGTTCCCACTTCACATCAACTGATTTCGCCCATGGATCCCTCGTGCTCCCCTTCACTCTTTACAACCACGGATCCATTCTATATCCAGACATCTCAGGCTGCCGCTGCACAGCAGTCCCTCTCCACAGCACCTGGTGCACCGGGTACAGCTTCGTTCTTTGCACTCGCTGGTCGACCCAACGCACATTCCCCATTTGCCATGGGCACTTCTGCGTGGCAGCGGTGATCCCTTCCCATTCCATCACCACCACCCTTAGACGGACTTACATATATCTCGTCCTCCGCTCTTAATTTATGTTACCGCTACGTGAAATCGCGTTGTTGTTTTTTATGTGACAGAGAAACCCACGGACGACGACCAGGAGTCGGCTGCCGTCTCTCCACCAGATATTTACTCCCTCGATCTATTCATACTTAGCTTTCCCGTGTTCTTTTTGGTACGCTAGACATGCCCCACTTCAGAGTCCAAACTGCCCGTTATCCAGCCCTCGTTGCATCCTTGCGTGTTGTTCGAGTGCGAATCAGAGCATGCCGCGTCGACCCCACTCTCCCTCCGATATGTTCGGCGTTTCCTCGCGGCCATTTAATATCCGTTTCCGCACCTTGACACACACGCACACGTATACACCCAAGCTTGAAGACAATCCTCCTTTGGAGCTTCCGGATCTCTCCGACTACATATTAACAACACGTCGTACGACTCATGTATACTCGTGCTTTGTCTCGGACTCTCGGAGCCACTCCGGCCAATTAGCATCTCTCATTTCGGTTCGGTTACGGGCCGACCGTGGCGCCCAGTGGGCGTGCACACGACCTGCGCGGTACTTGCGCTGTAGCAAATCCCTGTACCCATCTGTCGGCGTCCAAATTGGCGATCACATTCACTGCGATGGGAATACGTGCGGTGTAGGCTGATTGTATATGCAATGTTAACATACAGCTATGGTATTGCTTCCGTGTTTGTATGTTCGCCATCGTATAATTATTTTGCGTGTCCAACTTTCCGTAAGTCGGCGAGGAATGATCTGAAAGATCAGCCGGGCGTGGTAAGTTGAGCTGTTTACCTGAACACAGCAAATATTCATCACAGCAAGGGAGGGATCTGTACTTCGGATGATGAACATGAAACAAACAACCTGTGAAACCCAGTACTGAACCAATTCATGATCATCAAGATGGTCGCCACATAATTTACACCCGATAAGAGACAATCCAACATGGAAGAAACATACTCCCTTATCTATTATCTATTAGCCTTAAGATTTGACCAAAGCCACATCTACTGCTCCCTCCAAAGGCGGAACAACCATTGGTCCAGGCGTCTGTGGCATCGTCTTGTTCGCCTCGGCCACCACAGCCGGGTTCGCCTTCGCCTGTTGCTTCTGCAATCGCTGCAAATACTTCGATCCTCCAGAATAAAAGAATGCGAGTGCAGAGCCGACCATCCAGAAACCGTACCAGTGCAGTCGACGCCATGCCTCCAACGAA
Source organism: Pisolithus orientalis (assembly GCF_024613125.1). Lineage (NCBI taxonomy): Eukaryota > Fungi > Basidiomycota > Agaricomycetes > Boletales > Pisolithaceae > Pisolithus > Pisolithus orientalis. Next base: position 2,054,973 of record NW_026260782.1, on the reverse strand, counting down.
TATGTCAGTGTGAGGAGCATGAACGGTGTGGCGGCGTAATTAAGGAGTAGGATGGATGCAATGCTGCCGATGAGGTCATATACACGTTTGGCTGTCGTTGTTGGAGCTCCTAGCGATGGAAGAACAAGGGGACGGAATCCGGAACGGCAGCGACGTGCAGCGGCGGTGATAAAGCCGCCAAAGAGGAAGGTTAAGTAGTAGCCGGGTGCGATACCGTGCTGGAGAGCGGACACCTCAGTTCCGTCATCACGAACAAGCAACGCTCGATAACACATACCCAGAAAGCGCTGGTCAAGAACGTTAACATACTGCTTCTAAAACCAGGCTTCTTGCCCTTCGGAGTGACACGTTTGTAGATGCACTCTCTGAGCCAGACGTTCGTGTTAATGTTCCACGAATCGAGTAAAACCTTGAAGTTGGGAGGGAGCTCGATGGTTTGAATCTTGACGTTGGCTGCTCCTTCCCAAAGTGACTCTCCTGATGGACCATATCCAGTGAATCCATGACCAGTCAGAATGCTAGCCCCCTGAATCGCATGTGCTAAGTGAAAATTCAGAGGTCATTGCAGACGTCTGCCGTACCTCGGTCAACGTCCATACAGCATAAAACTTGCACCGTTCGATGAACCCGCAAAATTGGAAAATGACAATGCTTTGGGGAACTTGAGAAACACGGACACCTGGGCAGAGAGTAAGCCAAACGACTCACCGTTTCAGGAGACCCTGATTCAAGAACCAAGGGGTGAGAGCGATTCCGAAATGGAACTTTGGACCCAAAACTACGAAGGCGCCCAAAAACAGAAGCCCGACGACCATCTTACGGTATGCGACACGCTTCCTGCCGTTAGGAATGATTCTTCTTGAAGCTTTCTTGGGCTCGGGGTGTGCTTTGAAAAGAGACCCATCAATCAATGAGGAGTACGAAGCGTAGTCTATGTATGGCCCGACCAAAATGCCTGGGAAGTAAAGACTAACACGGAAACGCTGTCAGAAAGGCAAAGCAATCATGAGCCTGGGTGTGGCAGGACTTACGAAAATCCAAGGAATTCTAGCAGGGATGGGTATTTAGTGACGCGTTTCTGAAGCTGCCACTTGTCCAAATCCTGTGAATACATTTTAGGAAACGTGCCTTTGAGAGAAAAGGTAGCAGATGTGTATACTTGCCTCTGCAGGACGTCGTCCGTCCCAAACGTTCCAAGCAAATGTCGTCAGTTTCATCGTGAGGACCATCTGCGGTCCAGTAATTTCAAATGTTTCATAGCTCAGTTCGTAAAATGCACGTATGAGATGGCTGTTCGAATTTGGCCGTGTTGGCTATACACTTTTCTCTATGAACGTGGAACTGGACACGTACTTGATAGTAAGGTGTCCCATAACGAAGCTGTCGAGTAAGATTGCAGTCAGGAAACAAGGGCAAAGGAGAGGACAGCACGGTGATGAATACTCACGCGAATACTATCCACGGCATCATGGGTCCTTTGACGTTGGCAGCAATGAAGTACGTCCCAAGGATGCTTGCCAGCAGCTGGGCGAGCCCCGATGGAAGGTTAAGGACGGGTATGAAGAAGAACGCCGAAACGAGGACATTAAAGAGATGCTTGAGACTAGGCTGAGATGCAGGTATTCGAATGAAGACGCTTCCGAGTGGGTATGCAACCAGCAGACAAAAAACAAGCTATTCGCACGGAACGTTGAGCGTGCGTTTTCAGTGTGGCGGCACTGAAAGGGAGAAGGTTGGTACTTGCCTTGATCTGGTCGACGGAAGCCCCGAGCGCAGCGGCTAGCGGGACAAGTAGCGCGTCCATCGCGATGGAAAGAAGAGAACTAACCCGCGTTCACAACTTTCAATGGAGCTACATATGGTAATCATAGGCATCACTCTCACGCTGGCCCATCACAACAATCAACCAACTTCGCCAAGCACTGTTGACGGAGCTGTACATTCTTACACTGCCAGAATCATCGCTGACAACGGGATTCCAACCAAGTTGTCGACCCAGGGCGTACAAAAACTTCAGGAGGAGCTGTCCAGGTACAACTGCCTCATATGTGGACTCTAAAGCACCCACTAATGATTGATGATCTGTCAGGGACAGGAACAAGGATTTTGATCCCATTATGTGCAGGTAGAAAGTCTGAAGAATATACCCAGCGTCGAGAAAAATATAAATAAGTGTTCAATGGTAACAACACCTAGTAAAAACATATATCTGGTCTTATGTAGTATGACAAAAAAAGATTGTTTCGCTAGCGATATAACGAATACGAGTGAGTCTATACAGAGTTTCAGTCCAACTGGGGTCTCTGCATATAGAGGTGTACCGAAGAAGTATTGTAACTAGACACCGTGGCCACTCGTCAGCTCAGCGCAGTCAACGATGAATGGCGTGGGATATATCCTCGACTATGAAATCCCTCGCTCCCTCATGCACAGAAGAGATATCCCAGAGGGATTGGAAATCGAAGGACGTGAGACCCCAGGGCGAGCCATCCGACGATGCATGCGCGTCCTGTCGGAACGAAGAAGAAAACAGGTCCGACGACGACGACTTGTAAAACGTAAAGTGCGGGCGATGGGCGCCTGCGAGGTGGAAGGACAAGTGGGAAATAAGGATGAACAGGAGCAGTATCAAGACGATCACCGTCTTGGCCTTGGTCGGGAGCGTGGACGGCTGGAAAAGCGAATACTGCAAGATGCGCTCGCGCAAAGAAGGTTTGGGAGAGTCTAAGAATGCAATGTAGAATTCGGGTGTGCCGACGGACGGAGAAGATGGCGTGACGATGATAGCCGGCAAGGGTGACTTTTCAGTCACTTGTGTAAGGGAAATATCTGTGAGGTCATGAGGAGGGGGTTCTCTGTGGCCGCGGGGCGGGGCGGTGCTCACCAATTGGGGCCGGGATCAGATTATAATCAAGGCGCTGGGGCAAACGGTGGGCACGGAGAGCTACAAAGTTCCGCATCACAAACTCGTACAGCTCGCACTAAAACTGGGATCCCACATACCACGGGAATGCATAGGCTGATTTGGCTATGTAGTAGTTGCACCGGGATTGATCGATTTTGCACAGGCTAAGGAAGCGTCTTCTCGTCGGGCGCTAACGAAGAACAAATCTGTACCTTTGAAACGAGCGTGGGGGTGTTAAACGAGTGTAACGGTTGTTCGTCTGTCGGGCGAGTGGAGCCGCAGCGACGTGGATTTAAAAAGATGTGAAAGATGGGAGGAAGCTAAGAAAGAGGTCTCCAAGGAAATATATGTTATCAGATTATGTAATGCACCCTCAAAACATACCCGCATTAGGAAAGTCTCCTCGATCTTTGATAAAATGTCCCTTCTTTGCTCGCCGTCGTGGAGGTCGATCGACAAACCTCTGGGCAGCGCAGTCTCTGCCGTGTTCAAACTACGTGCTCTCACTGACATCTCTAGGCAATTTTTATGCAGCATCTGCCTCGTCACCGTCGAACAAGATCACGCTTTTTGATAAAATAGGCCTACGAGCCGTGCAGACTCTTCCTGGTCATGAAGAGGCGACAACATATCTTCGCACCATCCACGGACTTGGTGGATCCACTCAAAATACACTACTATCGTCTGGAAAGGACGGCTGCGTGAAAGCATGGGATGAGAGATCGGGAATGGCCAGCATCCAGAGTACGTTCGCGTTTCTCCCTTGCATGAAAAATACCGTCGTTTTACGACCGGAAGACATGGAAATCTATTAGTGATGGCTTCTGGACGACATCCACTTCTCTGTTGTGACGCATCCAGCGATGGTTTTCTGGTAGCCGCAGGAACTGCCCTCTTGAACGAGGATGCCTTCATCCTCTACTGGTGAGCGACTACTCATTTTCTGGTACATTGTATGTTAAGTTTAACTCGTGATCCCTTAAAAGGGACTCCCGCAACCCGGCAGCACCACTACGTGTTCATGGATCCACTCACTCCGACGATATTACGGCGACACATTTCGGGAGGACGACCAACCTCCTTTTTTCTGCTTCGTCGGACGGACTGATTTCATTATCCGACTCCCGTGAAGTGGACGAAGACGAGGCTGTGACACATGTCGGGAACTGGGGATGCAGCGTGTCTCAGGGAGGATGGGTATACGATTCCAATGAACCCCATTTCTGGACGGCCAGTGACATGGAGACGTTCGGATACTGGTCCAGCGAGGTATCAGTGTTTTTTCTTCTTTTCCTTATCTGAGTCTCGCGCATTCGACCATATGTATCCAGCTTGACCGCTTATATGACACGGACATCCGCAACCCATCTCTGCACAATCAAGGGCAGACGTGGGTCACCGACTATCTCATCAATTGTCATTGTACGCAAAAGCTAGAAAGTGGACTCGCGGTATTCGTAGGATCTAATGAGTTGGTTCATATTCGTTTCGGCGTGGTTGACATGAACCCAATTGCTTCTGTAGAGGAGACGCTGCGTTGATCGCGAATAGCGACCTATCACAGCCTGCAGCTCCCTGGACGATCCATTCCATTTGGACAGGTGGTCATGTCGGTATTGTGCGTTCGATATTGTGGGATGAGCATGTCAGTATGCATTCCCGTATACGCTCTGCACTGGAGCATCTGACGCCTCACAACAGCATAATGTACTCGTGACTGGTGGCGAGGATTCCAAGGTTCTGACTTGGCGCATGCCTGAGCTGTGTTCCCTGAACACCCAAGGAGAGAGGGAGGATACTATGCAAATAGATTCACCCAAGTTGAAGCGCGAGTGGCAAGACATGAATATCAGTGAGGATGCATTTGTGAGTCTTTTCTGACATCGGCGGACCATCTTACTGAAGAACCTCGAGGCTGGAAAGAGAATCAGACATTAGTCGTTGCCGTAACTCAAAAATATTCAGGATGAACAAGATGGATGTCCTCTTGAGTATACCCTAACTCCTGGCGGAACCCGTCTCAGTATCTAAAACCACTCCGTACTCAACTTACCAAAAGCAAATCAAGCCTCTGGCGTTTCGTTCACGAGATTCGATGGGAAATATGCTCCCATGTTCGAGTAGGGCATATGCATAGATGAGGCGTACAAGTGCAAAAGAAGTATTGTGGATGACAGCGTTTTGTAGAAATACCCATAGTGCATATGACGGAACTCGGCTGGGCGTGCTCTCCATCCGACCCGCGTCGGTTTTAAACTGCTTATACCTTGAAACCACGAGACTTTCGGCGACCACGGGCGCGCTCGAACTACAAAACCAACCGTTTAGAAATGCTTCTAAGATGGGACGTGTCATATAAGAGCGTACTTTGCGGCCCTTGGAGATGGTGTAGGGCTTCTTGTGCTTGTGAGGGCCCATGCCAAAGTGTTTGACAGCCTCACGGGTGTTCTTCTTGCCCCTCAAGAGGACCGTGTTGGATCCCGTCGGTGCGCGTAGTGCAAGCTGGTCAAGGGTGAGCGCTTCACCGCCAGCCTTGAGGATGCGGTCCTTGGCGGCGCGAGTGAAGCGCAGAGCAGCGATCGACAGTTTGGGAACTTCCGTAAGACGGACGTCGTCGGTGACGGTGGATACTGTGACAATGATTTTGGAGTCCAAGTCCGGAGTGGCAGTCGTCTCCCGGACGATTCTCGAGAGCGAAATCGGGGGCCTGTTGACTTTGGATAGGAAAAGTCGGTGGAGGATCACCTAGGAATTTTCTCGAATCAAAACTATGATAACATGCTAGCGGAGTGGTCATTTTCACCTTGTTGAAATTCGAATCGGTACGGCGCGCCAAGAAACGGTAGAGCTGAGAAATCGTAAGATACACGGTTTGAAGCACGTAGGTTCAGCACATACCTTGACGAGCAGGAGGAGGTAGGGATCCTCGCTCTTGGGTGCCGTACGCTGGGATTTCTTGACGTGGTGGTTCTTGATATCGATACCCTACACGACGCAAAAATATAGTGAGAATTGGACACCTTCGACGACAACGAGCTCACCATGTTGGTCTTGCCGACGTGTGCTGCGTGCGGTGTGTTGGCCTACTTCGTCTGGCGCGGGAGGCTTGGACAAACTGTATAGGATCACGAAATAAGGTTTGAGTTCGCGGAGTTTGAATTTGGTGCCCGCTAAAGGACAAACAGACACAAACTTGTTCTTTCAACTTGAACAGCCATGGTGAGTCTGACCCTAACTGGCCCATCCAACACAAAAAGTTGACACCCCTCCCCCCTTTAGTCTCAGTACGAGGATCCTGCTGGCCCTCCTCTCGATCCTTACTCGGATGCTTATAATGCCCCGCCCCCGGCATCTGACACCCGTGACCGCGACGTGCCGCCGCCACGCGGTCGCTCTCGTTCTCGCAGCCCAGCGGCACGCAGCAACGGCTACAAGAGTCCCTACCGCCGCAAGTCTCCCCCTCCCAGACGCCCTCCGCATGCTCCAATTGTATGGTGTTATTTCTCTCTCCGAATGAACTACCATTCACTCTCCCCCCTAGGCGCCCGAACCGTCGGCGGTGCTGGGTGTGTTTGGCCTCAGTATCCGAACGCAAGAACGTGACTTGGACGATGAGTTCAGTCGCTTTGGAAGAGTTGAAAAGGTTACGATCGTTTACGACCAGAGGGTGAGGTTGCTTCCACCAGCGCTTTGCCAACGCAACCCTTAACCACGTCTGCCGCAGTCTGACCGTTCCCGCGGATTTGGTTTCATCAAGATGAGTAGCACGGAGGAGGCAACACGTTGCATTCAAGAGCTCAATGGAGTTGTCAGTTTGCCCTTGATACACGTTACCCCCGCCATTCTCACCTCTTTGTAACAGGAGTTAAACGGCCGCCGCATCCGTGTGGACTATTCGATTACTGATCGTCCGCATGCACCAACTCCGGGTGAATACATGGGCCACCGTCGTTCTTACAGGGACACCTATTCTGGCCGTGACTCCTACCGTGACTCTTACCGCGATTCATACCGCGACCGCGACCACCGTCGCCATGATCGTGACAGGGACCGGGATCCCTATGGTCGCGACAGTCGTGACTGGCGTGACCGTCGCAGTCCCGCACCTCGTAGTGGACGTTACTCACCTGATTATAGGAGACGCAGAAGCTACTCGAAGAGCCCTCCGAGGGGCAGCAGCCCTCGCAAGGATTTTGACGGCCCGACGGGCAATGGAGCTTCCAGCTCTTCCAACCAGGAAAATGGTGGCCGTTGGTGAAGCATAGGATCTTGTCACAAGGGCGCAAGAGGTGCATGCTCAAGGATTTTTAAAAATGGTTCATGACGGCCGAGTGGCAGCAGACTTCAAGTTTTGCAAATTTCTTCCATTGTTTGTCTGAAGATGCGAGCGCCTCGTCTTCGATACACAAAAATCAAGTCTCAAGTATTTGTTCGTGATCGACTGTTGCTTGTATTCCGTTCCGTCCCCCAATATCGTGTCGCTGTTATGTTTTGTTACCTCTACCAAGTGTTGAAGACTCCCTGGCAAGCTGACCATTTGTCGGTAATGCAAGCGTGAAGGCTGGCGAACATCCATTTAGCAAGGGTGGCAAGCTCCGCTGGTCGTGAAATGAAGCAGAAGGCGGCGTGACGCCCGTCAGGAGAACAAGGCTTCCTGGAAGAGCAAAACGTGGATTTTACATACCAATATTCAGTTGAACTGGCAAGATCGAAAACGTGCACAAGTCTACACAATAAGGGAAAGATACATGAAGATATATGAGCTCACTGGGCGCTATGGGACTTGCCTCACCCAAGCCTCGTTCATCATGTTGACAGCTTCGGCGACTGAGCACTCGATGGTACGCCCTTTTTTTTCTTTGTATTGCATGTTGGCGGATCACGCTGGTCTGCCAATGGCCATTAGGCATTGTTCGATATTCGGCAGCCGGAGCGGTTGTTGGCGGTCATCAACACGTTGCCTGGCGTTTAACTTGCCAAGCTGTGGAGTGGAACCACGAGATTGGAAATGAATATGCGGAATTTATCGGTGCCCCCTAACAGTTACAGCAATGACTAACTCTAGCGTTGGTACAACCCATCCCTTTTTGTATATAGCCTGGTGCAGTGAACGCAGCCGCATGCTCGCGTTTTGTTTTGCCAACTATTGTGATACAATGGGCACTGAAGCGTTCCTCTCGGCATCTATCATACTACAAAGCAAATTATGTGTGACCGTAATATGCTTGGGAAGGTATATCATATATCATGCACAACGAAAACGGGATTGCAGAGTAAGACTGTCCGCGAAAACGATAGAGGATGGATAACGGGTACAAATCAACAAAAAGAGCAAAAAAAAAAAAGTTCATAAGTTGTAAAGTGAGGCAGATAACAAAGTACTGGTGAAAACCACGATCGAATCGGTGCATGAACGTGGTTGCAGATGACGAATGAAAAATGACTGTCCTCTGTCTTGTGCTCAATCAACTCCAGAAACTAGTAATAGACCAGTCGGGTTGCACTTACCGAAGTCACTAAACCCAGCTGCAAACAAATACGATAATTTTACAGAAAATACAGAACAAGCTGACCGATTTCGTTCCCAAATATGCGTGTACCTCTTGCTGTAGTCGATGCTTATTAATGCGAGACGCCATTCACTACCCGGCGATCCTGGAAACGACTGTCCCACCGTACTCGAGCTTTCCTCCTGGTACGAATAACTCCGGGGTGTTCTCGAATGGAATGACCTTTGCTTCATCGTCAACGCTCTCACCACCGATAAATGCCGCCTTCTTCTTTCCCTTGTCACTCGCGTTCAGGGACGAAGGGAAATCCACCTGGTCAGCGACTGGCCTGACACCATAATCGACTGCTAATTTGAGTACCTCGCGAAGCGAATCGCATACATCATCGCCCTCCCAGTCGATGTCTGATGCGAGACTGACCCAGGTATAATTCACGGCTCTCGGTTTGATCTTCTTCTTAATCACATTCCGAACCTTGCCTTTTGTCTCGGGGAGGGAAAAACTGTCATAGGTGCCTTTCCCCCCACAGCTCAAGGCATCGAAAGGGTCATGCAAGTCTAAAGTGTTTGCCTGGCGGTAATCCTTCGGCCCCCCGATCCCAAGGGCCCTAACACCTGCTTTGAAATTGTCCCCTGCGCTCGCAACAACTCTGGCCGGTGCATCACCCACGAGCGTCGTAAATTGCGCCTGTCCCTCACCCCTCGTTTGCCCCGTCCCAGGCCCATGGTTATCGGCCACCACCTCCCACTCTTGCACGGGTAGCGCCAAAAGCGTGTGTCCTACTTCCCACACCTCTCGCCCGCCGACAGTGTCGAGTACTGCATCTACCCGCACGTAGCAACGTGTAAGGTAGGCGAGAAGTGCGGCAACCGAGCCCTGCTCGGTGTCGTAGGAGGGCAAAGGGAGAGGTGTATAGGAATACGGTTGAAGAAACGGCAGGGGGAAAGGCATGGATGAAGTGGAACTTTGCTGGTGATGTCCCGATGACGCAGGTGAGGAGGATAAGGACGGTGAAAGACCCGACCCTGAAGACGACGAGAATGGAGAAGGGGATAGACTTTGTGATGAGGATGAGGACGAGCGGGGAATCGCGTGAACGGAGTGTGTCGACGAAGACATAGACATCCCACCACCGAGCACTTCCGAGGCCACAGACGAGGAAGGGCGAAAAGAAGTAACCGACACGAAAAGCACCTCATCCACTCCCCACCCACGCAAACGCTCTTCTATTCGCCGGAGGACGGCTCGCTGCCTCTCAAACTCTTTCTCTTTCTCTTCGTCCCTCAGTGCACCTGTAACTTCCAACGCAGGACCGGGCAATGCAAATGGGACTGGTACGTGAGCCCAAACACACCAACCTTCGCGCACCAGGATTTGCATAGCAAGTGCTCCTGGTCCGTCATGAGCCCTCAGCACAAGCGCCCGCGGTCGGGAATCCCTCATTTGATGAGCTGCCGGCATGTCACTCTGGTCGGCTGGGAAAACGCCGCCAAGGGGTGGTAGAGTACTTTGGGCCAAGCCCCGGCGGAGTGCAGGTCCCACCGGCCAGGAGGCCTGGGGGAAGGTGCGAATGGCACGATATGCTGGAACGCCGCTCAGCGGAAGAAGGGCCAATTCCTCCACTGTAAGGACATCCACGCCCGATCGAAGCGAAGCGCTGCGGCCAGCCGCAGCATCTCCATTGACAGTTACATGTCCGTTCGCAGGCGGTGATGCAGGGTTATCTGTGGAATACGGGGTTCTCCGTAAAATATGTGGTTGTGGAACGCGATGTATGCGGTGGCGATCAACGAGGACAAACTGCGCTAAGGCGCCACTCTTTACAGGAGATGAAAACGTGCATTCAGAAATCTGCGGTCCTAGACGTAATGAAACGCCCTTACCTTCTGCACACTCGTGAGACCGACCACCCAATCACCACGCCTGACAGTCTCCTCACGTACCTCCCACCCTACCTCAAGCACTCGTCCGACGAATGACCGACCAGGGATATACCCAACTGCGGGAGCGCGAAGCTTTTCTTTTTCGAGGGCCTTCGCCACCTTGGTCCCATATGGTGTGCCAGGCAGTCCAGACACAGCGATCTGTGGAGAAGGGACGCCCACAAGTCTGGCATCTGTCCCATCCAATCCAACCTCCCACACCTGCACCAATACCGCGTTCCCTCCAACATACGCTGGCGGGGCACGATGCGATGTGAATCCGAGTGGAGTCTCACTGTCTTCTTGCATAGCTTTGCCTTTCTTGTCCTCATGATCCTTACCAGCGAACCATCCGGCACCGAATACACTGGTCCGATTCTTACTCCTCTTTCTGTCCGCACGGGTTGATTCGCCAGCAATTCCACGCACAACTTCGACACTCGCCATCGTCGTCTGTGCAAGTCCCGCACGTGTCAAATCAACGCCATCACCCAGACCAAGTCCGATACTGATCGCCTCGCCCAAAACTGTGCTGGTCCGTCTTCCTCTGGTAGACGGTTTGGAATTGTAGTTCGTCTCAAGCGCCGTAGATGGGGTAGCGCGAGGCAGAACGAGGCTTGTAAAACCGCGCGTTCCGCTGGAAGGAAGCGTGTCAAGCTCATCTGACATGGACACGTGTGCTGCGAGGGCGTCTAAGGCATTCGAAGGGGCGGAAGTATAGGGTGATTTAGTCGTTGAGGCGGTTGAATGCGATAGCGGACTCATAGGACGCGATGACGTGGTGCTTGTTGTACGACGATGTGTATATGATGGTGTAGAGTGTCCAGAGAAAGATGAATTGCGCTTGGCACTCGTATCAGGAAAAACGCCAAGTGAAGGCAAAGAAGAGGAACGCTGTCTGGTTAGTCTTGTCGCCCTTGGCTTAGGCGACTGAGGATGGGGTAGAGGAGGCGGTCGCTCCCGGACGGGGGTTGGAGAATGCGATAGCGACTGTGAACGTTTACGAGTGCTTGTGAGGTCAGTCGATGAGACTGCTTTCGACCCATTGCATTCGTCTAAAGGCTCCTCTACCTCGACTAACACGGTCATACCAACCACGGCACGCGCTACGGGCGACTTGGGCTTGGGGTGACCCGATCCTTTGGACGAAAGTGGGTGTTGCGAAGGGACCGACGAGTACGGATACCTGTCAGAGGAAGGCGTAGTCATTGCCATTAATCTCGAACTCTGATCTGTGATTATGAAACGTGAGCCCGATCGTTGGTTCTGTTTTCTCTTCTGTTTTCCGGACGAGCTGGTGACTTGGGGAGCGACAAGCCAGCGGACGTCTTTTGCCCAGTCTTCGTCTGTATATGTAAGTTTACGCTGGAGAGGTAATTTTCGTCGCAAGGGGGAGGGGGAGCCGATAGGAACCATCCTCATGCTAGGTGGGGATAATTTGTTTGGGTAAGACGTGGAGTAGTGCATGGGTTCAGGCGGATCGCAGAAGGTGGAACCCAGGGACGCCGTTGAGGATGAAGGAGAGTTGGAGGGTGTGAACGGGGGAGTCTCCGTTGAAGATAAGTGCTGTGGCGTTTGGTGCTGCGGAGGCGAACGATTGGCTGGCGGGCTATTGGAGGCGGGGGACGGTGTAGGCGTGTAAAATACCTCGTTCGAGTCGTCTGGCGTGCTGCCCTCTAAGTGCCGGCAGACGCTGTTGAAGCCGACACCGTTTGTAGTCTTGGGTGACGAGTCCGACGATGCTCGCCTGGGATGATGAGCTAGCTCGTCTAAAAACGAAGGGACCGCGTGATCCTTTGAAGCAAGATAAGAGCCATTAGTGGGCACAGTGATGAGGGCATAGACTAACCTGATAAACCTGTTTGGAGCGGTGGTGCTCGGTAGCCTGGATCTGAAGGTCTTGCGCTATTTGAACGAGTTCTTGCTTCGTCGAGTGGTAATTATCGCCCGTCTGGGCTTGCTCAGCCGGCGGCGGTGATGTGGTGCCCGAGGCCGTCGTTGTTGCATATCGCCTCGATGGTCTACGCAGGACCTTCTGAAAGAATGTTTGTTTTACTGGCATCGACTGTGACGAGCATACGACGTCCACATGGGCGACGACGCGTTTTTTTGACGAGCAGTAGTACACACTAATAATGACGTCACTGCTATAATAGGAAGCCTTCAGCTTCAACCCCGTCGTCGTTTACCCGCCAGCCCTGCAAATGACACCGTCCGCTTTCGCTTGGTCGCTGGTGGGCATGGCGGTGGGGGAAGCAACTCAGGTGCTTCGTCTTCGTCATCTTCATCCTCCTTGGCTTCGGCGGCGGACTCGCCAGACTCCGATTCATCGTCCACGTCATCATCTCCGTCCTCGTTGTTATCACCACTATCCTCACTTTCCTCATCTTCTACCTCCCATGTCTCATCTAGTAATCCTCCCCGACTGTCCACTTTCCCCGGTGTCAATTTCACCAGTTTCACCTCCTTCCTAAGTTCCCTCCGCGTCCTCAGCCCTTCCAACACCTCCCCATCTTCATCCATCGAAGAAGCCGACACCCCACCAGCACTCGTGGCAGGTGGCATCGTATATCTGACCAAATTTCCGGAATTCCAGTCCCGCAGCACAATCCGCGCAGCTCCCGCATGGTCAAGCACCCCTCTCTATATATAGGAGACGCCATTCATCAGTTTTCCCCGCCGCAGACCCCGAAGACTTTGGGACGATGGAATAATGTACTTGCCGTTTTCACTAGGCCATTCACACGCGCAATACCAGCCAAGAATGCGGTCGTGTCCCCTTTCGGGAATGCAGGCAGGTTATAAGCTAGCATGAGATCCTGGGTCTCTGCCCGCGAGATGACATGTGTCACTAGGGATACATAAAACATCGGTCATACCCAGGCATGGAAGAGCCACGACAATGAAGCACTCACCTGCAAACATCGGATCTTTGAGGCGCTCAATCCGACCCCTGGATCGCAACAAGATATCCTTCGCTCGGGAGGCGAGTCGTTCACTATTATCCAAAAAGTCCTCCCTCTCAAATTCCAATCCCGGCGTATCGATAAACCGCACTTTCGAGCTCCCACCACCGGGTATCGATGCAACGACTTCCTGCGCGACTGTCGTTGTATACGGTAGTTTCGCGGCCTCCGACGAAAGAGAATCGTATACCGGTAGCACACTTGTACCCAAGAGGGAATTTATTATGGCTGATTTACCTGACTTCGAGAACCCATCATGAGCACAACCGCCCATGACAACCATTTCGCGGCAGACTCACGTTCGTGACACCCGTAAAAGCAACCACCAACTCATCACGCTTCTTCTCCTTCGCAAACCTTCTGAGCCATGCCCATATCAATTTTACTCCTTTCGCGTCATCCGCAGGTTGCACTGCTTTAGCCTTCTTCGCAGGATGATCACAAGGCGACGTAACCGGCAAGAACGCAGACGACACTCGAAAGGGCATCGCTGTGTACGTCTTCCGTAGATATGATAACCATTCCACGAGTGATTCCCGCGGTACGGTATCTGAAAATGGTTGAAGGTGAACTCATCGTATAGAAAGCAAACATAAGTCACCTATACGTACCGGCTTTGTTCACCAGAACAACCACAGCCTTCCCTTTTTCATTTGCGATTGCCAACAACGCCTCACTAACCCCAGCCTCTGGATCCCGCGCATCCACAACACACATCGAAACATCTGCCTTGTCCAACACGTCCCTCAGCGTCGAGGGACCGGGATAGACAGATACATTAGGCGCTTTCACCTCGTCGTTGGATTTTTTAGGGAGGGGAGTGGGTATAGGTTGCTTTTTGATGGATGTTACCCCGTCGAATCCGCATCCGTCATTCTCCGCTTTCTCGATATTTTCTTCCACTTCTCCTTCAGCTTGTTCGGATACCTGAGATTGCGTCTCGTCCACATTTTTTGCTGCTGCCTTGGCGGCTCGTTTCTCGGCCTTTCGGCGTTGCTTTTCAATTGCTGCCTATTGAATCATTCAGAGGAAAGCGTGCAAATGAGATATCAGCCGCATATTCAGGCAGGAATTAAGAGAGAGAGACACGTACTTCGCGACGTTGTTGCTCGATCTCTGCTAGGATTTCGTCCTTGTAGGGAAACGCGTTTGGAATACCGGGATCCTTTTTCGACTTCTTTTGTACTGGTGACGGGGGCACGTATGAATTAGCACCATAAGCCGGGATGAAGGATTCCAGACCAGTGAACCAAGACGCGGAACAATTCGGCGAACGGGAGAAAGGATAACGACATAACACGCATGGGATGAAAACAGACGAAAAACTCACCCTTCCCTGCAACCTTATCTTTCTTCGCCTGCTTCTTCGCTTTTTTACGGTGCTCATTGACCTTGTGCTTGATTCTCTCCCTCCGGTGTGTGCCGATGCGCTTCGAGGTCTCTGTGGGTGGTTGACGCCGGGTATGTTAGTGGCACGGAAAACTCGCTGGATGCTAGAGCGCGTACTTTTGCGGATACGCGGCATTTTGAAGGGCTGATGTTGCTCAGGTAGTGGTGCCTGGAGATTGAAAACCTTCTAACTGTTGATGTCAGTGACCTGCAGCCTCGATCAGCACAGGGAGTCTCTTCAGTGTCAAATACGCCCGACCGTCACTGCTTGTCTGCGAGTCGTTGCCAAATGAGCTTAGGCACGGTAATTAAACAATTCACCGGGCCCACTGAGGGATAATACCACATAAAATACGACACTCTCATATCTAACTAGCCATTTCTACATCCTCGACAACGCCGATATCCTGCAGGAGACCTTGTGCCGCCTCTCGAAGGGTCCGAATTTTCGACCGCATTACTTTAATCGCCTCCGGGAGGAGTCGCTCGGGTGGATAGAATCCCTCGGATTCAATATTGACTACAGTAATAAATACACATCAGAAGGAAAGACATAAGATGACCATGCCCGACTGTAAAGACTTACAAAGAAAGTGATCCCTAACCCGTGCGAGCTGTACACACCCCTCAAATTCGGGATGTCTATACACCTCTCTGCTCATAGTTTCTCGTCTCGCTTGGCTTTCGTCCACGCTGACTCGCTTAGTGCGTGGGTCCACTTTGATTACACCCTTGGTGAAACAATTTTGGAACTTATCCGCCAGGTGCGGAGGGATTTCTTTCTTCAGGATCACTTTTGGGAGGAGACGATACGACGCCGTCGCTGCGTATCACCATCAGAGTGTTAGTCCATACACACCTCTCAAACGAGACGTCGTGGAGTATCAAAGAGTCGACGCACCGACAGGCGAAAACTTAGCATGGTCCTTCCCGACACCCTTAACAGCATGTAGTTCAATTTCAATCTCCTGCCCTGGACGCAGTTTTACGAGCACGATGTTGGGGTTGGTGGGTGCCGGTGGGTTGGCTGCCATTACAATAGACTGCTCGCCTTGTGGAACCCACTCCAGTTGAGAAGAAAGTACCTCATGGTTGATGTAGAGTTGTGCGGGGTCTTTTGCATCTTTCGGAGCGTTGCGTCGGCGCTCGCATTTGGCGCAGAGCTTGAAAACGATGGTGTTACGATCGGTTGGTTGTCCGTCTGGATCTGTCAGAGTCCAGTTAAAAACGTGCGAAGATGAAGAATGGAAAGTTAATGACGGTACACACAGTCCATGAACGCTGGGTTAACACGGAGAGGGATTAAGCCCAGTCGGTGCGCGAGGACTTCATCCACAATGATGGAAGTGTTGTTATGTACATACACCCGCTCTATACAAATTGTTGGAACCTACTCGATTCGAGTCAGCTTGCCTCACTCGCTCAAGATGCGAAGGAACACACACTTCAGCTATTAGTATCCGCCGCAACGCATTTGCAATAGACGCATCGACACCAACGAGATCGAATTCTATCGACCGATTCGATATCCGTTCCACTCTTACGGCGAGTCTCTATCCTTGTCTCACATCAAAATTCGAACGTGTAGCAACGGGTTGGTAAAGGGGACGAACCTTCTTGAATTCTGCGGGATTCCAGGAGTGGTCTTCGTCTGCGAAATGGCCAGGATAATCCGTGCTCGACGTATACGACACCCGCTCTGGATTCAACGCAACGTGTTTCTTTGGGTCAAACCCCTGGCTCATCTTTCCTGGGCTTACTACTGGTTCGAAGAAATTTTGTGGTTCAGCGCGGTGGCCATCAGATAAAAAAGGCAACACCGCCTGGACATAATAACCCTATCAACTAACCTTCATGAGGCTACCAATGAATTCATCACCACTGCCCGTCGCTTTCCCTACGGTGTCATCAAAGAACACAAATGGGCAACGAGGTCAAATCTGTCGTTTGCTGATGCCAATATTTTGGCCGAATGAAGGTGCTTTGGCAACTTGGTGAACCACCCTAGCATAATTAAGCAGTCTGTTCTTTTGACACATGCACGCCTATAGTTTCAGGCGAGGTGCTACATCTGTACAGTCTCTAAGCACCACGCAAAAGGCTGGGTAACTAAGGTCACCGGAATCATGCAAGCAGCAGCTTCGACGTGAAAAGCAATGCTTTTTGTGACCCAGGTTTTTACTCTCCGAGATACGCCAATGACTCATGTTGGTTGCAAGAATCGTATGGCAAACTGGCTCGGAGTCCACCAGCGAATTAGTCTGTCACTTCCAAAGATCAATTTATTGCATGGTAACCAGAGGTTTCGTCTTCTCGCGAGTGGAGAGGTGGAAGTCAGATCTGATCAACCGGGCGAGGAGAGAATATCTTAGGGCCATGTCAACTGCACGCCATTGCGCCTAGCAATGAATAATCCCGTTTGTTTTTTTGTCAGGGTGTCGTGTTATGACCCGATCCGACAGGTATTTCCCTAATTTTTCGGAGGATTCTCTGCCATCTACAGGGAGATTTACAAGTGGTACGAAGTGGTACGTCCGTGGTCAAAACCTCAGGCAACCGGCAAGTAACCCTGTCACTCCTCTCCAGAATTATGGCGTCGATTGCGAGCGCTGCACCAATAGTGGTTCATACGTCACGCCGCCAACATCATGAGACTTGTGCATGGTGCTTATTCCCTTGGTTTGACCCCGAAGTTCTCGAATAATCCGTCTCTCTGGAGCTAAAGGCAGTTGGCGTCCATTTTGGAACCGCGGCATCTACAATCAATGTTATGGGGTGAGTACCACCCGGCGACTCGACGATCCTACCCTCGTCGACCAAACGTTGCCTTTGGAAGACCCTGTAGGTACACCGCTACTTCATCAAAGCTACAGACCTGAACCAAAGCTACGGCACTCTTATCAGTTGCGCCCTACTGTCGTGTTGACCCTGTTATGGATGGTGGCTCCGCCGTCTATCATCCGTTTGTTAACTGGACACCGCAACACACGTCCTTTAAAATCTTATCGCATCGCCCCTGCACAAGGAAACCCACGGTCCTTCTCAGTGGAACCCCGAAGAGGCCGAAATGTCGTGTCTCACGAAGAACTGCAAGATTGACCAGCATGTTTGCGAAGCGGTGGATCGGAAGTCCGACAAGATAGTAGTTTCTGAGCTTGATAGTACAGTGATGGCGATTCGGAAATTAGAGTCCACTATTACACTCCTTCTGATACTCGTAATACATCCCACGGATTGTAATCTAACCTTGCTTCTCCACCTTGGCTCCATGAGGTGTTGCAAAGTGGATAGGGGGCGTCCTATCCACTACCGTGTAATAGAAACTAGTGATACGTCTGTCATGGTTGACGTCATCTCCCTGAGGTTCAACTCTGACGAAAAAAAGGTAATGACAATATAATTCAGGTTGCGCTAATGAAAGCCCTGCCTCTGGCGCAGGGGGGAGAAGGAAGGGCTTACTTTGCACTGAAGTGCACGGAGACTACCCTCTGCGCCAGAGAGGCGCGTATACAGAACGGCATGACACGGGTGACGACAAACGCACCAGCAACGAAAGTTGGCTGTTTATGCACCCGGCGAGTTAACTGACGTCCTGTGGGCCCAGACAATACACTCACATTGTCCGGCTTGTCGTCGTTCATTGAGGTGATCTGCTCCCATTTCACGTTAACTCCCAGGCTCCCCGCTGCCTGAGACGCGAATTCCCCCTTAAATGTCTGGAAATCCTGAGGTTGGTGATTTTTCCTAACGTCACAATCGGGAGAGAAGATTCGATCGAAAGAGGGTTCTGCTTTCACGTTCTCTGCAGCGCCAGTAGGCTGGAACAAGGCAGTCAGGTGTGACTGGATCCAGGGTGCTACGCTGCTAGCGCTCTCGAGCTCCGTCGAAGACATGGCGAGGCGTTAGAAGTACCACACGCGTTGGCGTATTTATACCAGCTGACCGACTCGAGAGCACACATAAATTCATGACATCATACAATAGCCCTCCGGTCACTTCTGGACGCAGGGCACTTCTGCATGTGACTCACATTATTACTAAAATGCAGATGCTACACTAGGGAAATGTTTAAGCAGGGTGGAAGGGAAGTTTATGTGACTGTTTGTTTTATGAGGTGATGCTGTTTATGAAGGTAACACATAACTACTTGTTTCTGTAGGTTTTATGTTGGGTGGTAGATGTCATATCTGTTCGAAGGCATCAGTTAATGCATCAGTAAATCACTTTTGCTGGCCAGAGCTGTCCAGAGCTGTCCAGCACTGGACAGATTCCCTAGGACTGCCAGCACACAAAGTGGTTTACTGATGTATGGCTCAGTTATTGCTGAAGTCTTGCAGAGGTTCACTCCTTCTGGTGAGTTCTTCTGAGATCACACAGAGGAGGGAACAAAGATGAAAGCAAAGGGATGAAGCTGAGTTGCAAGTAATCAAAAAACTGAGGACACAAGGTAAAGTACTTGAGACTATATACCTGTACAGTGAGAGTACCATACCAGTCATGACAGATGTGTTGTGACACATATCTGCAGTAATCAACAAAATAATCAGTCAAACAGGAAAGTCAGAAGGAGTCATACAGTGTCATATGATGGGGATAGTCAGGGAAACAAGGGCTGTACCAGCTGTGCAATCAATGCACAGCAAGGAGCCAGACACTGGAACTATAGTACAACATCAGAGCAATATAAACAAGTCAGAGATGAGTCAGAAAGTGAAAATGTAACAAGTCATCCATCAGAGAGGGTGGTGGAATGCCGGATCAAACAAGAGGTGCAGTCTTGACAGGTATTGGAAATACTGTGACAGCAGGAGATCCAAAGGAGCCTCACAGCAGATGAACCCCTAGGATGGCAATGATTATTAAAGACACAACAAGGCATGTGATGCACATGACTGCCAAGAGTCAAAAAAGGAAGGCCCCCTGATGTAGGTGTAACATCACCCCCCCTCTGTTATGCCCAAGTGCAGTGACTTCTTCAAATGGAATAGGCATGAAGTGCATGGGGGGGAGTCTACGGGCCAAACTTGTTGTAACCCCTATGGCTCAGTTATCTCTGAGGTCCAACAGAGGTTCTGTCTTCTGGTGATCCCTTAGGGTAGTCACACAGAGAGAGAACAAGGATGAAAGAGAAGGAAGTTAGCTGAGTTGCAAGCTATTGAAAAACTGAGGATACAGGGTAAAGTATGTGGGTTTATATACCCTCAAGCATGAGTACTGTGCCAGTTGCAACATGACATGTCGCAATGCATATCTGCAGTAGTCAACCAGACAAACAGGTAAGTAAAAAGGAGTCATACAGTGTCAGATGATGGGGGTAGTCAAAGGGACAAAGGCTATACTGGCTGTGCAATCAATGTGCAGTGAGGAGCCAGACACCAGAACTATAGTACAACATGTGAGCAATATAAACAAGTCAGAGATGAGTCAACAGAACAAGAAAGGAACATATTGTCCATCAGAGGGGGCAGTGGAACACCAGACCAAAACAGAGGTGTGGTCTTGACAGGTATTGGAAATACCCTGACAGCTTGAGATTGACCCCTCCAACATTCTGGCCCCTAGGACAGTGACAATTATGAGGGACATGGCAAGGCACATGATGCATGCAACTGCAAGAAGTCAAAAAAGGAAAGACCCCTGACAGAAGCATAACATCACCCCCCCTCTAAGGTCCTCAGACCCTTGAGGACAGGCCAGGTGCATTCGAGGAGTGGGAGGAAAGGGGTCAGTGAGCAGTGTAGATGTGGGAATGCATGTGATGGGCGACAGGTGATGGAGTTTATGGTTCCTCGAAAGCCAGAGTAAAACAGGAGCCCTGTCCATTGTGGCATGACCAATGTCCCAGGTAATGACACTGGAAACAGGCATGCTGATACAAGACATGGTTGGCAGGGATGGGGGACTGCCCTCTGAGGTAGAACTGAAGTCAATCAAGAGGGATGGGGACAAAGGGAGCCACAGGGAGAGGGTCAGTGGAGTGGACCATGTTATGATAGTTTTTATGCAGCCTGACCCAAGAGGCATCCTGCAGAAGAACCTCCCAAGCAGAGGCATGAGCCCCTGTCCCAAGATGAGCACCAACCTCCTTAAACAAATCACCTGACCTGACATAGGGCAACTCCAACCCCTTCCACTGGTCCTCTTTTTCCTTTTCTGCTTTCTTTGCTTCTTCTTTGCAGGAAACCGATGGTTCCTCTTGTTTCAGGCAAATGCGATCAAGAAGATGTGAAGCAGGTGGGGCAAGGAACTTGCTGATCTGTTGATGGAGAAGGTGATGGTAAGCACCACTGGTAATGGCTTCCAGAAGTCCTGAAGAACTTCGCTCCAACATATTGATCATGATGACTTTGGACAGGGGGGTGGTACCAGACAGTTTCCAGGTGTGTATCTTGGAGACAGCAGAATTGATCATGTCTGTCACTCTGTAGATTTCAGACAGCAACCCAAAATACTTAACCTGTTCTGGTGAGCACCCGTCAATGTTGTCCCCATCGTGGAAGATGTCAAGCACCCTAACAACGTCCAAGTAGTCACCTGCTGCAATTGGTAATCACTGCTCGTCATCCTGGGCAAGGGCAGCCGAGGCAAGCAGGTCAAGGGTGATGTGCTGACTACTCTCGGGGTAGGTGGCGAAGGCAGAGTGAAGGTGGGCAGGTTCAGGAGCATGGGAGGGACCTGTCCTGGCTGTTCCACTATCAGCGTCATTGTCAACTTGCGCTTTATTCTTTCCCTTTCCCTGTTGGCTACCATCCCCTCCAAGGGGAACTCTGGCCTTGGGGATGGGGATCCTCTTGACCAAGAAGCCTGTGAGTGGGCACAGTCTGAGAGCATGGGTGACAGGGGGCAATGTTGGGTGAGGTTGCAAGACGGGGGACAAGGGGTATGAGTCAGGAAGGCAGGAGGCAGTTGTTGGAGGTGAGGCTGGGGCATAGACAGTGATGGGGGGTATGAAGATGCTGTCAGGGTCATAAATGGATTCTGTGGGGAGGGGAAGGTTGGCATAGTCATTTTCTGTGTTGACAGAGCAGGGGGAATCCATTAATTTCGAAGATGGTGGGCAAGCTTGTACTGGGAGAGGGCCTCTGAAGTGTGGTCTTTTATATATTCCTCCAGTTCCCAGGTGTTTGATGAATGAGGGAACCCTTTCCATTTGACCAGATATTTTCATTTACCTCTATGCCCATCCATCTTGTGATTTATTATTGACTTGACCTCCCACTCAATTTCATCATTGACAAGCTCCAGTAGCAGTGTGGGCAGAGCTTTTCCATACGTGTCATTTTCCTGATAAGGATAAATTTGAGAGGCATGGAACACAGGATGAACCTTCCAGGTGGGCAGGAGAGCCAACTGGAAGGCTACCAGTGAAACCACCTGAGTCACTTCAAAAGGGCTGAGATGTCAGGGTGCAATCTTATCACACTGGTTCTTGATATGAAGATGCCTGGTATCCAGGAGTACTTGATCTCTGACCTTGGGTGCAATGTAAGACCCTTTTGAGCGCGAATGCATCAGGTCCTGTGCTTTCCTGTGTGTGAGAATGGCGACATCATGGTTTGAGGCCAGCCTTTCTAACCTTTCATCAACCAAGGGGACTGCAGTTAGCTGAACTTCTGGATGGGGGGAAGGATCATAGCCCAGAAGTAGCAAAAACAGAGTCATTTGATGGATGGAATGGACTTGGGAATTATGAGCAAACTCAGCTGATGGGAGCTTGGCAGCCCAGGAATTTGGTGCTTCTGTGCAGTACAGCTGAAGATACCCTTCCACTTCTTGATTGATGCGTTCACTTTCTCCGTTAGTCTGTGAGTGATAACCCATCAAGAGCTTTGGGACTACCCCTATCGCTTTGTACAACTCCTTAGTAAAGGAGGATGCAAACTGCGGTCTGCGATCAGAGATTACTGATTCAGGTACCCCATATCGGGAATAGATAAACTGATGGAAGAGTTGGGCAACTCTGATGGAGTCAATCATTTTGTGGCATGGAATGAACAGGGCAGCCTTTGTAAGGCCCTGATTGACAATTGTGAGAACAGAGTTGTACTTTTGTTCTCCTGATACTGGGAGATCCATGATGAGATCCATAGATATCTGTTGGAATGGAAACATGGTCTTGGGCATGTCATGGGGTATGATGGGCGGTGTTGGTGGGTGAGTCATGACCTTGGTGGTCTGACATGTTGGGCAACCTGCTACATAAGCCTGTATATCCCTACCCATACCTTCCCACCATACTTCCTTTCACATCTTTGCAAACATCATTTTCTGTCTGGGATGTCCTGCAGACTCATGGTTGTGGTAAGACTGCATACAGTGGCGACGATCTTCGGGTGGGATATACAACCAAGTGGTTCTGAACCTTTTTGTTCCATCTTCCATGATCGTGACATTGTCTTTAGGTTCTGGCCCTGTCAAATCCTTTGGTGTGTCATTCTTGATGCATTCATACAGGTCTGTGGATATAGTGTAGACTCCCCTAGCTCCTTTCACAGGTTTCCTCAAGGGGCAAGCATTGGGCAGCCCATTCTCCTTTGGTTTTTCCTCAGAAGGGTGAGAATACGGCTTCGAGTCTGGTTTGGAATGCTGGATCCGTGCTGGCAGATGTCTGATCCAGCAAAGACAGTTGATTTTTAGTTGTTTTTGTAGTTTTGTAACAGAAAAAGAGGGTGAAACAAGGCAAATTTGGGGACCCACCCCCTCCAAAAGCCAAAGGTCCAGGGGAAGGACCATGGCAACTGGGGCAGGCTCCTCCAGAGCGCCCTTGTGAGAAAGAGTGTTGGCTGGCACCTGCAGGCAGCCAGCCTGCCAGGAGAACCAGATAGGGTAAGACTGGATGGTGGCAGCCCATTGGGCCTGGAAAGGGGTGAGCTGTTGAGGCTCATGGTAGTACTCGAGGTTCTTATGGTCGGTAAAGACCACAGTCAGTTCAACTGGGGAGAGCAGGTAAGGATGGCAGGCCTTGAGGGCATGAATGATGGCCAGCATCTTGAGGTTGTAGACCTGGTAGCGCTGCTCAGCACTGACCAGGGACTGGGAAAGATAGGAGCATGGATGCCACTTGTTGTTGGCTCCTTTCTGGGCGAGCACTGCACCAGTTCTGAGCTTCGAAGCATCAGTAAAAAGGGCAAACAGCTTTGAGAAATCTGGGATGGTGAGGACCAGAGAGGAGCATAACAAAGACTTTAACTTTTCGAAAGTGGCATTGCATTCCAGAGTCCACTGGTAGGGAACCCCTTTCTTAGTGAGGTCGTGAAGGGGGCATGCAATGCTTGAGAAGGAAGGGATAAACTTGTGGTAGAAGTTACAGAAACTGAGGAATCGGTGTAGCCCTGTAAGATTGTCAGGGGCTTCCCAGGTACTAATGGTGTTGGTCTTCATCAGTGAAGTTTCCATATGCCCCTTTCTGATGACCATTCCTAGGAATTCTATTTCTTCAGCCTCAAAGACACATTTGCTGATCTTGAGGCATAGTCCTTCCTTTTCACAGATCTTCAAGAACTCATGGACATGGATCTGAAGTTCTTCCTTGGTCTTGGCATGGATAGTGACATCATCCATGTACCCTACTTGCTTCCCATGTTGGGACTTGAAGGTCTTGTCCATATACCTTTGGAAAGAAGGCGGTGAACTACACTGGCCAAAGAACATTACCATGGGCTCGAAAAGCCCTCTAGGTGTGATGAATGCTCCTTTCCATTCATCACCTTCTTTCACTCATAAGTTGGTAAACCCCCAACAAATGTTGAACTTGGCATAATATTTCAATTTGACAAGCTTGTCAAACAAAGCCTGGGCATTCAGTAGTGGATGTGCATCAGGGATGGTAAATGAATTGAGGTAGTGGTAGTCTTGAATCAGCCACTTTTTCCCATCCTTCTTTGTGACAAAGAACACCAGTGCCACCTGTGGTGAAGTCAACGGTCGAATCCTCTTGCATTTCAGATTTTCATTCAGGAACTCATCTAAAACTTTAAGTTCATCAGGAGACATTGGATATACCGTTGCTTTCTTTGGCTTGAAGTCTTCATGGAGCCTAATCTCATGATCCAATCCTGGCCAATGTGTTGGAAACAGGATATCATCTTCTGCAAACACCTTGGTGAACTCTTGGTATTCCTTAGGGAGCTTGACCTCTTCTTTGCTGTCCACCAGGGTGGCTTTGAGTTCTGTGGATAGAGTTGTTTTATTAATTGTCACTTTGGGAGTTTCCCCCAAAGCCTGTTTTACCACTTCTGGGGACCGGCCAGAAGATTCCTTCTTACTGTCCATGTCCAACAACACCACCTGTTTGATGGAGTATTTAGATCCTTTGGGATATACGTACCCATTGTCCCAGCATGTAATCTTGCCCATTTCCCAATTCATCCTTGGTTTGAATTCTTTAAGGAATGGCACCCCAAGAAGGATGTGTTCTTTTCCAACAAGGGGGCCTACATAACACTTGGCCCAAACAATGCACTCCTTGACCTCCATTTTCAGGGTCACCTTGCAAGTAACCCACTCTACATCCTTTCCAGTGAATGAAGTGGTCCTGAACTTGCTCTTGACTTGATAAGTTGGGATCCCAAGCTTCTGAGCCATCTGTTCTGAGATGAGGGAGACTTCAGCGCCTGAGTTGATACAGGCCCATATTCCTGCTTTGAAGTCCAGTAGAATGATGAGCCCAAGAGGGGAATGAATTTGCATTTTCGATTCATCATCTATAGGAGTACATTTAGCAGACAAAATAGCAATGGGACTGGCTGATGCAGGAGATTCATCAGTCCCTTCTAAAAACCCAACAACTCCCATTCCTTTGCATTTGCTTCATGATCTCCGACATAGGCAGTCTTTGTGCCGTGCTCCAAGAGGACAATGTGAATGTTGGAAAGTTGAGTCTTCACTTTGAGTTTACAGTCATGTTTGTAGTGACCTTTGGCTCCACAATTGAAGCACTTAATTTCTGAACTGGAACCCCTAATGTTCCATTTGCATTTGTTGACGTCCATCACATCAGGATCTCAGGAACCTCTGTGGTAATGAATGAACTTTCTTTCATACCGAGATTCCTTCCCTTCTAGGATATGCTTTGTGGCAATTGCAGTTCAAGCTTCCCCCATGCACTGTATCCACTCTATGACCATGGAAGGAGCGTGTCCAGAATTGAGAACCCAATCGCAATATTCTTTCTGCAATCCTTTTCCAAAGAAGATCCCTGCTTCATGCAACTCTTCTTTAAGTTGAGCCTTGTTAACAAGCCTGGTAAATTCAGCTATGTAAGCCTTGAGTTCTCATTTGCCTTGTTGGATATCCAAAAGGTGCAGGATTGTGAGGGCAGTTTGATCCCCAGATTTGAAAGTTGCCTTCAACCTTTCAATGAACCTTTGAAAGGTATTGGTATAGTAGATAGTACCATTGAGCAACTTGTTCTCATTTTGATAGTTTTTGGCAAATGAAATGGCAGCACCTTTGGTCATATAGGTGAGCGTGAATGAGATCTTGAGGGACTCCGAATTATAGACATGCTTGTTCAGGTTCAAGTATCCTTTGACCTGTGTAATCCAGGTCTGAAGCCCATTGTGGCTTCTGTCATATTCTCTGGGATGCCTGACGTTAAACTCCCAACCTCTGTTGGGTGGGCAGCTTCCATACACGTCATTGTCATTGGCTGGGGCCTTACCCTTACTGGACCCACTAGCAGGGACCTCTGGGGGAATTACCTTTCTGAAGTTGCAGCGATACCAATTGTGTAAGGCCGAGTCTGTAGGCGTACCTGTTGGGAATGGGTCACTTGTACTCGCATGCATAGCCTGGCAGAGCTCCTCTGCCATCATGACTCTCTGTTCTTCCAACTGTTGTCTCAGTTCCTCTTCCAAGAAGGTCCTTGGAGGCATCTCAGGAACTGAATCTCCATGGCTGATTGTCATGGACATTTCTGGTAACTTGTGAGCTTCTTGTTCTTCTTTGAGGACTGATCCAAAAGAAGTCTCAGACTTCTGGTTGTCTTCTTCTTCCAAACTAAGCATGACTTCCAAATCCCTAAACTGGGAGAGATAAGATAACCGGGGATTTGTTGCAGTAACCAAAGGACCGAGTCACCCTAAAGGAATTGGCAGTAAGGGTGGGTTTCTACCAAGTCCAAGGGGGTTAGGTTGAGGAGGGACTGGCAGTTTTGACTTCTGTGGGTTAGACACTTTTACAGATAGTGCAAACAAAGGCTGAGGGAGGGTTTACTGCTCGAAAGAAACCTGTCAGCATGTTGGGGTGTGCAAGTGGCTTTACACATAGGGAGACACGACTGCTGACTCTAGGGAGGTGATCTATTAAAGCCTGGTGGCTGCCTGTAGAGCGGTGGATTTGATTGAAGGTAAAGGGGTGCTTCTCGATCTTTGTTACATGAGGAGCAAGGACAAAAGCAGGTTAGTCTTTATACTGAGGGAGACCAATGAGTCCCAAAAGCTGCATGGAGTTTTTTGATTTTGTTATGCCTGAGTGTGGTGACTTCTTCAAATGGAATAGGCATGAAGCATGCAGGGGGGAGTCTACGGGCTGAACTTGTTGTAACCCCTATGGCTCAGTTATCTCTGAGGTCTGACAGAGGTTCTGTCTTCTGGTGATCCCTTAGGGTAGTCACATGGAGAGAGAACAAGGACAAAAGAGAAGGAAGTTAGCTGAATTGCAAGCTATCAAAAAACTGAGGATACAGGGTAAAGTACATGGGTTTATATACCCTCAAGCACGAGTACCGTGCCAGTCGCAATGTGTATCCACAGTAGTCAACCAGACAAACAGGTAAGTAAAAAGGAGTCATACGGTGTCAGATGATGGGGGTAGTCAAAGGGACGAAGGCTATACCAGCTGCACAATCAATGCACAGTGAGGAGCCAGACACCAGAACTATAGTACAACATGTGAGCAATATAAACGAGTCAGAGAAAAGTCAACAGAACAAGAAAGGAACATATCATCCATCAGAGGGGGTGGTGGAACACCAGACCAAAATGGAGGCATGGTCTTGACAGGTATTGGAAATACCCTGACAGCTCAAGATTGACCCCTCCAACATTCTGGCCCCTAGGATGGCAACAATTACAAGGGACACAGTGAGGCACATGACACATGCAACTGCAAGAAGTCAAAAAAGGAAAGACCCCTGATGGAAGCATAACACCCTCTAAGGTCTGCAGACCCTTGAGGACAGGCCAGGCACGTTGGTGGAACAGGAGGAAAGGGGTCAGCAGGTGGTATAGATGTGGGAACAAGTCCAGTGAGCAATGGGCAATGCTGGTGATGGAGTTGGCAGCTCCTCGAGGGCTGGAGTAAAACAAGAACCACATCCATTATGGCATGACCAATGTCCCAGGTAGCAGCATTGGAAACATGCATGTTGATAGAGTGGGTGGTCACTCAGGATGGGGGACTGTCCTCCAAGGTAGAACTGAAGCTGGTCTGCTGGGACAGGAACAAAGGGGGAGGATGAGGATGGGAGAGGATTGGTAGAGTGAATGGCATCATGATAGTTTTTATGGATTCTGTTCCACAATGCATCCTGTAAGAACACCTCCCAAGCAGAGTTGTGAGTTCCTGTTCCCAGGTGGGCACCAACCTCTTTATACAAAGTCCTGGTGTTGACATAGCTCAGTTCCAATGCTTTCCACTCATCAACCTTTCCCTTTTCAGTCTGATCTCTTTCTTGTTGATTGCAGGAAACCAATGGTTCCTCTTGTTTTGGGTGAATGCAATCAAGAAGTTGAGAAGCAGGGGGAGCCAGGAACTCTCCAATCTGCTGATGAAGAAGGTGATGATAGGCACCACTGGTAACCACTTCTAAAAGCTCTGAAGAGCCACACTCCAGCATGTTAATCATGATTACCTCAGACAATGGGGCAGTGCCACTAAGTTTCCGAGTGCATATCTTTGAGATGACACAATTGATTATGTCTGTCACTCTGTAGATTTCAGACAGCATCCCAAAATACTTAACTTGTTCTGGTGTGCACCTGTCAATGTTGTCCCCATTGTTGAAGAGGTCAAGCACCCTAACAACATCCAGGTAGTCAGTTGCTGAGACTGGTAATCTTGGCTCATCATCCTGGGCAAGGGCTGCTGTGGCAAGGAGATCAAGGGCGGTATGGTGTGCCCCATCAGAATAGGTAGAGAAGGTGGTGCATAGGTTGGCAGGTTTGGGAGCATGGGAGGTACTGGCCTTGGCTGTCTGACCACTGGAGTCATCATCAGTTCATGCCTTGTCCTTTCCCTTTCCCTACTGGTTACTGTCCCCACTGAGGGAGACTCTGGCCTTGGGGATGGGGACCCTCTTGACTGAGCAGGTCACATGTGGACATGGTTGGAGAGGGCAGGAGAGAGGGGGTGAAGTCATGCAAGGCTGCAAGACAGGGGATGAGGGGTACAAGTCAGGAAAGCTGGTGGTGGTTGTTGGGGGTGAGGTTGGGGCATAGACAGTGATGGGAGGGATGAAGAGTTCAGCCATGTTGGCTGCAGGGTCATAAAGAGATTCTGCAAGGGGGAGGTTGGTGTAGTCATTTTCTGTGTTAATGGAGTGAGGAGAGTCCATTAGTTTCTGAGGTGGTGGGCAAGCTTGTACTGGTCAAGGGCCTCTGAAGCATGGTCTTTTATGTGTTCTTTGGGTTCCCAGGTATTAGACAAATGGGGAAACTGTTTCCACTGTACCAGGTATTTGTGCTTCCCTCTGTGCCCATCAACCTTGTGATTTATTATTGACTTGACCTCCCATTCTATTTCATCATCTACTAACTCTGGTAGTGGTGCTGCAGGTGCAGCTCCATAGGTGTCATTTTCAGTAAATGGGAAGATTTGAGAGGCATGGAAGATGGGATGTACCTTCCATGTTGGTGGAAGGTCCAATCAGAAGGCAACTGGGGAGACCTCCTGAGTCACCTTAAACAGTCCAAGATGTTGGGGCACAATCTTATCACATTGGTTTTTGATGTGAAGGTGCCTGGTATCCAGGAGAACTTGATCTCTGACCTGGGGTGGTGTATAGGACCCTTTTGAGCACAAATGCATCAGGTCCTGTGCCTTTTTGTGTGCAAGAATGGTGACATTGTGGTTCGAGGCCAGCCTTTCTAGTCTTTCATCAACCAATGGAACAGCTGTAAGTTGTTTTTCTGGATAGGGGGATGGGTCATAGCCTAAGAGGAGTGAAAAAGGTGTCATTTGATGAATGGAGTGGATTTGGGAATTGTGGGTGAACTCCACAGACAGGAGTTTCGATGCCCAGGAGTTTGGTGCTTTGGCACAATACAACCAAAGATATCCCTCCACTTCTTGGTTAACTCATTCACTTTCTCCATTTGTTTGTGGGTGGTAACCTGTTGAAAGTTTAGGGGTTACCCCTATTGCTTTGTACAGCTCCTTCATAAATGAAGAAGCAAACTGCAGTCTGCAATCAGAGATTACCAATTCAGGGACCCCAAATCAGGAGTAAAGGAATTGATGGAAGAGTCAGGCTATGCTGATGGAATCAATTGTTTTATGACATGGGACAAACAGGGCAGCTTTTGACAGCCCCTGATCGACAACTGTGAGAATGGAGTTGTATTTTTGTTCTCCCAACACCAGGAGATTGGTAATGAGATCCATAGATATTTGCTGGAATGGAAACATGGTTTGGGGTGTGTCATGGGGGACAACAGGCAGTGTAGGTGGGTGAGTCACCACTTTGGTGATCTGACATGTAGGACATCCTGCCATGTAAGTTCGTATATCCTTTCCCATACCTTCCCACCATACTTCCTTTTGCATCTTTGTGAACATTGCTTTTTGTCCAGGATGTCCAGCAGACTTGTGATCATGATATGAACACATGCAATGGTGGCAATCTTCAGGTGGAATATAAAGCTGTGTTGTTCCATACTGTTTTGTCCTATCTTCCATGACAGTGACATTATCCTTTGGTTCTGGACCTGTCAAGTCCTTTGGCATGTTGTTCTTGATGTGCTCGTACAGATCTGCAGATATAGTGTACACTCCCCTGGCTCCTTTAACTGGTTTCCTCAAAGGGGGAGCATCAGGCAGCCAATTCTCCTTTGATTTTTCCTCAAATGGGCAAGAGTATGGCTTTGAGTTAGCTCAGGAATGCTTGATCCATGCAGGAAGACATCCAATTCATGTGAGATGGTTAATTTTTAGTTGTTTTTGTATTTTTGTGAGGGAAAAAGTTGGTGAAATGGGTTGAATTTGGGAGTCCACCCCCTCCAAAAGACAAAGGTCCAGGGGAAGGACTGTGGCCACTGGGGTGGGCTCCTTGAGAGTCCCCTTGTGGGACAAGGTGTCAGCCAGCACCTGCAGGTGGCCAGCCTGCCAGGAAAACTGAACAGGATAGGACTGGATAGTCACAGCCCAACAAGCCTGTCATGGGGTGAGTTGCTGCAGCTTGCAATAGTACTCCAGGTTTTTGTGGTCAGTACAGACCACCATTGGTTCAACAGGGGAAAGCAGGTAAGGGCAGAAAGCCTTGAGGGCTCAGATTACAGTGAGCATTTCCAGATCATAGACCTGGTACTGCTGTTCAGCACTGACAAGGGACTGTGACAGGTAGGAACATGGGTGCCACTCATTGTCAGCACCTTTCTGGGCAAGTACTGCCCCAGTTCCAAGTTTTGAGGCATCAGTGAACAGTGCAAATGGTTTAGCAAAGTTGGGGATAGTGAGGACCAGAGAAGAGCATAACAAAGACTTTAATTTTTTGAAGGCAGCATTCTGCTCCAAGGTCCATTGGTATGAAACCCCCTTCTTTGTTAGGTCATGAAGAGGTCAGGTGATGCTTGAGAAGGAAGGGATAAACCTGTGATAGAAGTTACAGAATCCAAGGAATCTTCAAAGCCCAGTAAGATTGTCAGGGGTTTCCCAGGTACTAATGGCATCGGTTTTCATCAGCAAAGTTTCCATATGCCCCTTCCCAATGATCATTCCAAGGAATTTGATTTCTTTGGCTTCGAAACAGCATTTGCTAATCTTGAGCTGGAGACCTTCTTTTTCACAGATCTTCAGGAACTCATGAACCTGAGTTTGAAGTTCTTCCTTTGTCTTGGCATGTATTGCCACATTGTCCATATAACCTACCTGTTTTCCATGTTGGGACTCAAGGGTTTTATCCATATACCTTTGGAAAGAAGGTGGTGAGTTGCACTGTCTGAAAAACATTACTGTGGGCTTGAACAGTCCTCTTGGCATGATAAATGCTCCTTTCCACTCATCTCCTTCTTTAACCCTAAGGTTGGTGAAACCCCAACAAATATTGAACTTGGCATAGTATTTGGATTCAACTAACTTGTCAAACAAAGCCTGCACATTTGGCAATGGGTGTGCATCCAGAATAGTGAATGAGTTGAGATAGCAGTAGTCTTGTATCAGCTGCTTCTTCCCATCCTTCTTCACTACAAAAAACACCAGTGCTGCTTGAGGCAAGGTTGACAGTTGAATCTTTTTGCATTTAAGGTTTTCGTCCAAGAACTCATCTAGAACCTTGAGTTTGTCTAGGGACATAGGGTATACCACTGCTTTCTTTGGTTTAAAGTCCTCACAAAGTCTAATTTCATGATCCAACCCAGGATGATGGGCAGGAAGTGGTATATCATCTTCAGTGAATACTTTAGTGAACTCCTTGTATATTTCTAGAAGCTTGACCTCTTCCTTGTTCGCAGCCAAAGCAGCTTCAAGTTCTGTAGACAGAGTTGTCTTGTTAATTTTCACCTCAGGGATTTCACCCAAGTTCTGTTTTACCACTTCTAGGGACAGACTAGAAGATTCCTTCTTACTGTCCATGTCCAAAGACACTTTTCCTATGAAGTAGTCACTTCCCTTGGGATACTTGTATCCATCATCCCAGCAAGTAATCTTGCCAGTCTCCCAGTTCATTCTTGGTTTGAACACTTTGAGGAATGGCATCCCTAGGAGGACATGTTCTTTTCTGACAAGAGGGCCAATGTAACACTTGATTTGTATGATGTGCTCCTTGATTTCCATTTTGATGGTTACCTTGTGGGTGACCCATTCTTCATCTTTTCTGGTGAACAACATGGTCTTGAACTTCTTCTCAACCTGATAGGTTGGGATCTTGAGCTTCTGGACCATCTTCTCTGAGATGAGGGAAACTTCAGTGCCTGAGTCAATACAGGCCCATATTCCTGCCTTGTAGTCCAGTAAAATGACCAGCCCAAGAGGAGAATGAATTTGCATATTCAATTCATCATCTATAGAAGTACATTTAGCAGACAAAATCAAAATGGGACTGACTGATGCAGGAGATTCATCAGTCCCCTTTAAAAACCCAACAACTTCTTTTCCTCTGTATTAGCTTCACAATCTCCAACATAGGCAGCCTTTGTGCCATCTTTGGTAATTATGATACAGACATTAGACAGTTGAGTATTGACCTTAACTTTGCAGTCACATTTGATGTGACCTTCAGCTCCACAATTGAAGCACTTGATTTCCAATCTGGAACATCTGACATTCCATTTACATTTGTCAATGTCCATCATGTCAGGATCCTTGGAACCTCTGTGGTAATGAATGTATTTGCATTCATACCAAGATTCCTTCCCTTCTAGGATATGCTTTGTCATGATCACAGTTTGAGCTTCTGCTGTGCACTGGATCCACTCGATGACTGTGGAAGGGGTGCATCCAGAATTGAGAACCCAGTCATGATATTCTTTGTTTAAGCCTTTCCCAAAGAAGATCCCTGCTTCACACAATTCTTCTTTCAACTGAGCCTTGTTTACAAGTCTGGTGAACTCAGCAATGTATGACTTGAGCTCTCTTTTGCCTTGTTGGATGTCCAAGAGACATAAGATTGCGAGGGCAGTTTGATCTCCAGACTCGAAGGTAGCTTTTAGTCTCTCAATGAATCTTTGGAAAGTGTTGGTGTAGTAGATTGAACTGCCAAGCAACTTGTTTTCATTTTGATAGTTTGTGGCAAAGGACACAGCAGTGCCTTTGGTCATATAAGTGAGTGCAAAAGAGATCTTGAGTGATTCTGTGTTGTAGACATGTCTGTTAAGGTTCAGATACCCTTCGACCTGTGTGATCCAGGTCTGGAGCCTGTTGTGGCTTCCATCATATTCTCTGGGATGCCCAACATTAAACTACTGACCTCTGTTGGGTGGGCAGCCTGTGTAGTCATTGTCTTCATCAGACCTGGCTTTCCCCTTACTGCCACCACTGGTGGGTAGCTCTGGGGGTATGGCCTTTCTGAAATTCCTATGATACCAATCTCGCAGTGCCAAGTCAGTAGGTGTACCTGTTGGGAACAGGTTGCTAGTAGTTGCATGCATAGCCTGGTGGAGCTCCTCTGCCATTGTGACTCTTTGCTCTTCCAACCTCTGTCTCAGTTCCTCTTCCGAAATGGTCCTCAGGGGCATTTCAGGAACTGATTCTCCATGACCAACTGTCATGGACATTTCTTGATTTTGTGCTTCTCATTCTTCTTTGAGGACTGATCCAAGAGAAGTCTCTGACTTCTGATCATCTTCTTCTTCCAAACTAAGTGCGATTTCCGAATCCCTAAACTGGGATAGATAAGATAACTGGGGATTGGTCACAGTAACTGAAGGACCGAGTCTTCCTAGAGGAATGGGTGGTAGAGGTGGATTCCTACTGTTCCTACTGAGCCCTAAGGGATTTGGACAAGGAGGGACTGGCAGTCTAGATTTCTGTGGATTAGGCACTTTTATGAATAGTGACAACAAAGGCTGAGGGAGGATTTATTTCTTGAAAGAAACCTGTCAGTGTAAGATGTTGATGATGCATGAGCAACTTTACATGTAGGGAGTCATGAGCACTGGCTCTAGGGAGGTGATCTATTAAAACCTGACAGTTGCCTGTAGAGTGGTGGATTTGATTGAGGGGCAGAATGGTTTGTTGAAGTTCAGTAACCAGGGACAAGTAGACTTCTCACGAAGAGGTCAACAAGTCCCAAAAGCTGCATAGAGTTTTTCAATTTTGTTATGCCTGAGCAGAGTGACTTCATCAAATGGACTGGGCACAATGTGTGCAAGGGGAATACTCCAGGCCAAACTTGTCATAACCCCTATGGCTCAGTTATTGCTGAAGTCTTGCAGAGGTTCACTCCTTCTGGTGAGTTCTTCTGAGATCACACAGAGGAGGGAACAGAGATGAAAGCAAAGGGATGAAGCTGAGTTGCAAGTAATCAAAAAACTGAGGATACAAGGTAAAGTACTCAAGACTATATACCCATACAGTGAGAGTACCATACCAGTTGCAACAGGTGTGTTGTGATGCATATCCACAGTAATCAACAAAACAATCAGTCAAACAGGAAAGTCAGAAGGTGTCATATGGTGTCATATGATGGGGATAGTCAGGGAAACGAGGGCTGTACTGGCTGCACAATCAATGCACAGTGAGGAGCCAGACACCAGAACTATAGTACAACATCAGAGCAATATAAATGAGTCAGAGATGAGTCAGAAAGTGAAAACATAACAAGTCATCCATCAGAGAGGGCAGTGGAATGCCAGATCAAATGAGAGGTGTGGTCTTTTGAAGGATGCTGTAGGTATCCTCAGTAGTGCAACAAGCTACTAATGTATTAGACCAACCTGTAGGTATCTACAGGATATCAGTAAGTATAATACTGGTAATGAAAGTGAGCTTACCCTCAGTAGTGCAACAAGCTACTGAGGGAACAGTGAATAAACTACTGTAAAATGTGCGCTCTAAGGTGATTATGTAAGCACCCAAACATCGCACCAAAGTGAGCAGAACACAGGGGAGAATATATCTCCAACATGGTCTTGACAGGTATTGGAAATACTGTGACAGCAGGAGATCCAAAGGAGCCTCACAGCAGACAAACCCCTAGGATGGTGACAATTATTAAAGATGCAACAAGGCACATGATGCATGTGACCACCAAGAGTCAAAAAAGGAAGACCCCCTGACATAGGTGTAACAGTTAATGTTATGCCTGAGCACAGTGACTTCTTCAAATGGAATAGGCACGAAGCATGTGAGGGGGAGACTACAGGCCGAATGTATCATAACCCCTATGGCTCAGTTATCTTGGAAGCCTGACAGAGGTTCTGTCTACTGGGGAATTCCCTTGAGGATATTCATGCAGAGAGAGAACAAGGGTGAACAAGAAGGAAGTTAGCTGAGTTGCAAGCTATTGAAAAACTGAGGATACAAGGTAAAGTATGTGGGGTTATATACCTCTAAGTATGAGTACCATACCAGTCACAACCGACATGTCATGACATGTATCTGCAGTAGTCAACAGAACAATCAGTGAAATAAATAAGAGTCATATGGTGTCATCAGATGGAGTAGGGAGGCAATGAAGGCTATACTGGCTGGTGCAATCAATGTGCAGCGAGGAGCCTGACACCGGAACTATAGTACAACACATAAGCAATATAAATGAGTCAGAGAGAAAGGGAACAAGACATGTTGTCCATCAGAGAGGGCGGTGGAATACCAGATCACAGTGGCAATGCGGTCTCAACAGGTATTGGAAATACCTTGACAGTGGGAGATCTGAACATTCCTTGGAGAATTCAAGCCCCTAGGATGGTGACAACTATTAAGGACACAACGAGGCACGTGATGCATGTGACCGTGAGAAGTCGAAAAAGGAAAGACCCCTGGCAGAAGCATAACATCACCCCCCCCCCCCCCTAAGGTCCTCAGACCCTTGAGGATGGGCCAGAAGTCGCATTGGCAGGGTGGGTGGATAGGGGTTGGTGAGTAGTATACATACAGGAGCATGTGTGAGAGGCGACAGGCGACGATGGTGATGGAGATGACAACTCTTCGAGGGCTGGAGTATAGCAGGAGCCACATCTGTTGTGGCACGACCAATGTCCCAGGTAACGACACTGGAAACAGGCATGAACTTGTAAGGGGTGTCCCTCAGGTACTGGGGACTGTCCTCCGAGGTAGAAACGTAGTTGATCTGCAGGGACAGGGACAAAGGGAGTCAGAGGGAGAGGGTCAGTGGAGTGGACAACATTGTGATACTGCTTGTGCATTCTGGCCCACGATGCATCCTGGAGCAGAACCTCCCAAGCAGAGTTGTGAGTTCCTGTCCCTAGACGAGCACCAACCTCTTTAATCAACTCTCCTGAGTCCACATACCCTAACTCAATGGCACACCACTCCTTCTCCTTCTCCTGATCTGAAATGTCTGGTTTTAACTTGTCCAAAACTGATGATTCCTCTTGTTTCGGTTTGATGTGTTCAAGGATCCGACAAGCCAGCAGCACCAAGAACTCTCCTATCTGTTGATTGCACAGATGATGATAAGCTCCTCTGGTTACCACTTCAGTAAGGTCTGAGGAAGCCTTCTCCAACATGTCGATCATTATAACCTCCAATAACAGCACAGTTCCGCTCAACTTCCAAGTCCAGATTTTTGAGATTAGTCTGTTGATCACATCTGATGCTCAGTAGATTTGAGACAACATCCCAAAATACTCAACCTGTTCTGGTGAGCACCTGTCAATGTCATCCCCATCATGGAAGATGTCAAGCACCCTAACAACATCCAAGTAGTCACCTGCTGCAATTGGTAGCCGCTGCTGGTCAACCCAGGCAATGGCAGCAGTTGTGAGGAGGTCGAGGGCTGTGTGTTGGGCTCTGCCGGAGTATGTAGTGAAGGTGGAGCGAAGGTTGGTAGGTTGGGGAGCATGGGAGGAGCCTTCTCCAGTTGTCGCTCTATTGGAGTCATGGTCAGCATGCACTTTACCCTTTCCCTGTTGGTTACTGTCTCCACCGGGGGAAACTCTGGCCTTAGGTACTGGGGCGTGTCTGACCGAGAAGCCTGCGAGTGGACATGGTCCATGAGTTCCTCTGGAAGGTGGGGATAGTGGGCAGGGCTGCGACAATGGTGATGAGTATCCAGAGACATAAAAGCTGGTGGGGGACATTGGAGGACTGGTTGGGGCATAGACAGCGATTGGGGGAACGATTCCATCATCATTGTAGGTGTTGTGAAAGGATTTGGCAGTGAGGGGGAGGTTGGCATAATCGTTTTCAGTGTTAATAGAACAAGGGGAGTCCATTTAATTTTTAAGATGGCAGGCAAGCTTGTACTGGTTGAGGGCTTCTGATGCATGGTCTTTTATATGTTCTTCAGGTTCCCAGGTGTTGGACAAATGTGGGAACCCTTTACATTTAACTAAATAGCATCATTTGCCTCTTCTTCCATCCATCTTGTGATTAATTATTGACTCGACCTCCCACTTGATCTCGTTGTCAACCAATTCTGGTAACAGTGCTGCAGGAGCAGCACCATAAGTGTCATTTTCAACAAACAGGAAGATCCAAGAGGCATGGAACACTGGATGGACCTTCCATGTTGGGGGCAACTCCAATCAGAAAGTGACAGGAGAGACAACCTGAGTCACCTTGAATGGTCCAAGGTGATGCGGTGCAATCTTATTGCACTGGTTTTTGATACGAAGATGTCTGGTATCCAGGAGTACCTGATCTCCTACCTTCAGCACAACATAAGACCCTTTTGAGCATGAGCGCATCAGGCCTTGGGCCTTTTTGTGAGTGAGAATTGTGATATCCCAGTTTGAGGCTAGCCTTTCCAGCCTTTTGTTGACCGAGGGTACCACGGTTAACTGTACTTCGGGGTAAGGGGACAGGTTGTATCCCAGGAGGAGCAAAAATGGAGTCATTTGATGAACCGAGTGGATGCAGGAGTTGTGGGCAAATTTGGCTGACAGGAGCTTGGCAGCCCAGGAATTTGGCACTTCTGCACAGTACAACCGAAGGTAACCTTCCACCTCTTGATTTATGCATTCACTTTCTCCATTAGTCTGGGGGTGGTAAGCCATAGAGAGCTTGGTTTTGACCCCTATAGCCTTGTACAATTCTTTGGTGAAGGAAGATGCAAACTGGGGTCTGCAATCAGAGATTACCAACTCTGGGATTCCAAACTGGGAATATATGAATTGATGAAAGAGTTGGGCGATCCTGACAGAGTCAATAGTCTTGTGACAGGGGATAAAGAGTGCGGCCTTCATAAGGCCCTGATCAACAACCATGAGAATGGAGTCGTATTTTTGTTCTCCAGAAACAGGAAGATCTGTGATGAGATCCATAGAGATCTGTTGGAAGGGAAATGATGTTTTTGGGGCTTCATGGGGGACCACCAGCAGTGTTGGCAGATGAGTGACGACCTTGGTTGTTTGGCAAACCAGGCATCCAGCCACGTAAGCTTTTATATCCTTTACCATTCCTTCCCACCATACTTCCCTATGCATTTTAGCTGCCATTGCTTTCTGTCTGGGGTGACTGGCAGATTCATGGTCATGGTAGCTGTGCATGCAATGTTGTCGGTTTTCTGGGGGAATATACAATCTTGTCATTCTGAAACATTTTGTTCCATCTTCTGCAATGGTGACATTGTCCTTGGGTTCCAGACCGGTCAATTCCTTCGGCATGTTGTTTTTGACACATTCATATAAATCCGAGGATATAGCATAAACTCCCCACACTCCTTTTACATGATTCCTCAAAGGGCGAGTGTCAGGCAGCCTTTTCTCCTTTGGTGTTTCCTCAGATGGGCAAGAATAAGGCTTTGAGTTTCTTTGTGATTGCACTATCCTTGCAGGAACATGACCCATCTGGCAGAGACGGTTGATTTTTAGTTGTTTTTGTAGTTTGGTGAGGGAAAAAGAGGGTGAAACAAGGCAAACTTGGGAATCTACCCCCTTCGAAAGCCAAAGGTCCAGTGGAAGGACCATGGCCACAGGGGCAGGCTCTGCACTTTTGCTCTTGTGGGAAAGAGTGTCCACAGGAACCTGGAGGCAGCCAGCCTGCCAGGAGAAGTGGATGGGGTACAATTGAATGGTAGCGGCCCACCAGGCCTGTTGGGGAGTGAGCTGTTGAGGCTCATGATAGTATTCCAAGTTCTTGTGGTCGGTAAAGACCACAGTAGGGGCGACCAGGGAAAGGAGGTATGGGCAGAAGGCCTTGAGTGCACGGATGACAGCAAGCATTTTGAGGTCATAGACCTGGTAGCACTGCTTGGCTCCAACCAACAACTGAGAGAGGTAAGAACAGAGATGCCATTCATTGTCTGCTCCTTTCTGTGCAAGTACCACACCAGTACCAAGCTTCAAAGCATCTGTGAACAAAGCAAAGGGCTTTGAGAAGTCCAGGATAGTGAGGACTGGAGAGGAGCATAACAAAGACTTTAATTCTTCGAACATGGCATCGCATTCTGCCATTCACTGGTAGGACACTCCTTTCTTCATTAAGTCATGTAGGGGGTGCACGA
Organism: Pisolithus orientalis; assembly: GCF_024613125.1. NCBI lineage: Eukaryota > Fungi > Basidiomycota > Agaricomycetes > Boletales > Pisolithaceae > Pisolithus > Pisolithus orientalis. Next base: position 2,014,996 of record NW_026260782.1, on the reverse strand, counting down.
TGCTTGAAAAGGAGGGAATAAACTTGCGGTAGAAGTTGCAGAAGCCGAGGAATCTACGAAGCCTGGTAAGGTTGTTGGGGGCTTCCCAAGTACTGATGGCATCAGTCTTCGTTGGTGAAGTCTCCATATGCCCTTTTCCTATTATCATTCCAAGGAACTCAACTTCTTCAGCCTTGAAGACACATTTGCTGCTCTTGAGACACAGTTCCTCCTTTTCACAGATCCTCAGGAACTCGTGAACATGGCTCCAAAGTTCCTCTTTGGTCTTCCCATGGATTGCTATGTCGTCCATGTATCCTACCTGCTTCCCTCTTTGTGATTCAAAGGTTTTATCCATATATCACTGGAAAGAAGGTGGTGAGTTGCATTGACCAAAGAACATTACCATTGGTTCAAACAACCCTCTAGGGGTAATGAAAGCCCCTTTCCACTCATCTCCTTCCTTGACATGGAGGTTGGTGAAACCCCAATGAATATCAAACTTGGCATAATATTTGGATTCAACTAACTCGTCAAACAAAGCCTGCGTGTTAGGCAATGGGTGTGCATCCAGGATCATGAACGAGTTAAGATAGCGGTAATCTTGAATTAACCACTTTTCCCCATCTTTCTTGGCTACAAAAAACTGGTGCCACTTGCGGCAATGTTGACAGTTGAATCTTTTTACATTTGAGATTTTCTTCCAGGAATTCATCTAGAACTTTCAACTTGTCAGGAGACATGGGGTATACCGTTGCCTTTTTAGGTTTGAAATCATCGTGAAGTCAGATTTCATGGTCCAGTCTGGGTCAATGGGCTGGTAACGGAATATCATCTTCTGTGAACACCTTGGCAAATTCCTTATACATATTGGGAAGTCTGACTTCCTCCTTCCCTGCCACTAGGGCAGCTTCTAATTCTGTGGAGAGAGTAGTTTTGTTAATGGTTACAGGGTCAATCCCTGTTTCTGGCAACTTCCCTGGTGACCCAGAGTTGTCAGTTGCACTGCCTTCATAGGAAGGCACCACCTGTTTGATGTAACAGTCAGATTCTTTAGTAGGAACATACCTGTCATCCCAACATATTATTTTTCCCATTTCCCAATTCATCTGTGGCTGGAATTCTTTTAGGAAGGGCATTCCAAGGAGGACGTGTTCCTTGCCTACTAGCAGTCCGATGTAACATTTGATGTGAACAACCCTATTCTTGATGATCATTTTCAGGGTTGCTTTTCTTGTGACCCATTCGACATCTTTTCCAGTGAACAACATGGTCTTGAACTTATTCTTGACACAATACGTTGGTATCCGAAGCTTCTGGACCAATCATTCCAATATGAGGGAGACCTCGGCTCCCAAGTCGATACAGGCCATAATTCCTGCATTGAAGTCCAGTAAAACAACCCTTCCTAGTGGTGAACAGATTCGCATAGTTGATTCATCATCTATAGAAGTACATTTAGCAGACAAAATTGATACAGGACTGACTGTAGCAGGAGATTTGTCAGTCCCCTTTAAAAATCCAACCCAAAGGCCTTTCTTTCTTCTGCTGTTGCTTCATGATTTCCAACATAGGCAGTCTTCATGCCATCTTCTTTGATAATGATGCAGATTCCCAAGAGTTGTTTGGCCTTGGATTTGCAATCACATTGATAGTGACTGGCAGCTCCACACTTGAAGCAAGTAATTTCTGATCCAGAATGTCTTACATTCCATTTACATTTGTCAACATCCATTGCATCAGGATCTCAAGAACCTCCGCAGTAATGAATGAACTTTCATTCATACCAAGATTCTTTCCCTTCTAGGATATGCTTCATGGCAATCACAGTTTGGGCCTCTCCCATGCACTGTATCCACTTGATGACCATGGAAGGCATGCGTCCAGAGTTGAGGACCCAATCACGATACTCCTTGTTCAAGCCTTTTCCAAAGAAGATCCCTGCTTCACGTGACTCTTCCTTTAGTTGAGCCTTGTTGACAAGCCCTGTGAATTCAGCGATATACGCCTCAAGTTCGCATTTGCCTTGTGAGATGTCCAAGAGTCACAAGATTGTGAGAGCGGTCTGGTTGCCTGACTTGAAAGTAGCTTTAAGACATTCCATGAACCTCTGGAAGGTATCGGTGTAATAGATAGTTCCATTGAGAAGCTTGTTTTCATTTTGATAGTTTTCGGCAAAGGAGACTGCTGCACCTTTGGTCATGTATGTGAGGGCAAACAAAATCTTGAGGGCCTCAGTGTTATACACATGCTTGTTCAGGTTCAAATATCCTTCGACCTGTGTTACCCAGGTCTGAAGCCCATTGTGGATTCCATCATATTCTCTGGGATGCCCGACAGTAAACTCCCTTCCTCCATTGGGTGGGTGGTAATCGTATGCATTGTCAGGATCGGCTGGGGCCTTACCCTTACTGGTTCCTATGAAAGGAGCCTCTGGGGGAATTACCTTTCTGAAGTTCCTGGCATACCATTTGCGTAATGCCAAGTCAGTAAGCGTTCCTGTTGGAAATGGATCACTACTCTGGGCATGCATCACCTTGTGAAGCTCTTCTGCCATAGCAATTCTTTGTTCTTCCAACCTTTGTCTCAGCTCCTCTTCAGTGATGGTCCTTGAAGGCATCTCAGGGGCTGATTCTCTGTGACTGAGTGTCATGGACATAACGGGTGATTCACGTTCTTCTTGTTCTTCTTTGAGGACTGATCTGAGAGAAGTATCAGACTTCTGACTGTCTTCTTCTTCAGAACTAAGTGCAACTTCCGAATCTCTAAACTGAGATAAGTAGGATAAACAAGGATTGGTGGCAGTAGTCGAGGGGCCTAGTCTTCCTAGTGGGATGGGTGGTAGAGGAGGATTCCTTCCGAGCCCAAGGGGGTTAGGTCAAGGAGGGACTGGCGGTCTCGATTTCTGCAGGTTAGACACTTTAATGGGAAGTGATAATGAAGGCTGAGGGAGGATTTATTTCTCGAAAGAAACCTGTCAGCATAGAGGGGTCACTCTAGGGAGGCGATCTATTAAAGCCTAGTGGCTGCCTGTAGAGCAATGGATTTGGTTAAGGGGTGTTTCTCAATTTTGTTATGCCTGTGAGGGCAGTTGAGAAACAAGTTGGTTTGTTGAAGTTCAGTAACCAAGGACAAGTAGACTTTTGCAAAGAGGTCAACTAGTCCAGAAAGCTGCTTGGAGTTTTTTCAATTTTGTTATGCCCGAGCATGGTGACTTCTTCAAATGGAATAGGCATGAAGCGCATGAGGGGGAGACTATGGGCTGAATGTATCATAACCCCTATGGCTCAGCTAACTTCCTTCTTGTTCGCCCTTGTTCTCTCTCCATGCAAATATCCTCAAGGGAATTCCCCAGTAGACAGAACCTCTGTTGGGCTTCCAAGATAACTGAGCCATAGGGGTTACTGTTACGCTTCCACCAGGGGTCTTGCCTTTTTCAGCTTCTCGCGGTCATGTGCATCACGTGCCTTGTCGCGTCCCTTGTAATCGTCGCCGTCCTAGGGGTTCGTATGCTCCAGGGACACCTTGGATCTCCGGCTGTCCAGGTATTTCCAATACCTGTCGAGACTCATCACCATTGATCCGGTATCCCGGTACTGCCTCCTGATGGACGATATGTTTCTTTCTTGATCCGTTCCCTCTTTGCTGACTCGTTTATATTGCCCATATGTTGTACTATAGCTCTGGTGTCTGGCTCCTTGCTGTGTGCCTGCGGCGCAGCCGGTATAGCCTTCGTCCCCTTCACTACCCCCATCATTGACACCGTATGACTCTTGTTTATTTGATTGATTAGTTTGTTGATTACTGCGGATACGCGTCGCTCGTGACTGGTACAGTACTCTTACTTAGGGGTATATAAACCTATGTACTTTACCATGTATCCTCAGTTTTTCGATAGCTTGCAACTGAGCTAATTACTTCACTTCGATCCTTGTTCTATCTCTGAACGAACAACCTTCAGGACTCGTCAGAAGACAGAACCTTTGTCAGATCCTCGCGATAACTCAGCCATAGGGGTTATGATACGTTCGGCCCATAGTCTCCCCCTCGTGCGCTTCATGCCTATTCCATTTGAAGAAGTCACCGCACCCGGGCATAACAAAATCGAAAAACTCCACGCAGCTTTCAGGACTTGTCGACCTCTTCACGAAAGTCTACTCGTCCTTGGTTACTGAACTTCAACAAACCAATCCTCGAATCAAACAAAGGCTCGTTGGTTTCCCTACGTGTAAAAACTAACTTGCCCTTTGTCTCCTCGCCTCTCAGACTGGTTTCGACTGGTAGCAAGATTGAGAAGCACCCCTCTACCCTTAACCAAATCCATCGCTCTACAGGCAGCCATTAGGCTTTAATAGATCGCCTCCCTAGAGTCCGCGCTCATCCCTCCCTACGTGTAAAGGAACTCGCGCAACAATCTCTATGCTGACAGGTTCTTTCAAGAAATAAATCCTCCCTCAGCCTTCGTTGTCACTTCCCGTTAAAGTGTCTAACCCTCAGAAGTCGAGACCTCCAGTCCCTCCATGCAATACCCCGCTAGGACTAGGAAGGAACCCACCTCTACCGCCAATACCCAGAAGACTAGGGCCGTCAGCCACAGCTAGTAATCCCCAGTTATCGTATCTATCCCGTTTTAGGGAATCGGAAGTCGCGCTTAGTTCAGAAGAAGAAGATGATCAGAAGTCCGAGACTTCTTTCGGATCAGTCCTCAAAGAAGAACAGGAAGCATGCTTATTGCCAGTTATGTCCATGACAATCGGTCACAGAGAATCAGCCCCTGAGATGCCGCCAAAGGTATACTCCAAAGAGGAGCTGAAGGAAAGGTTGGAAAGACAGATGCACTCTTTGGCAGAAGACTGGCGCAAAATCACCGGTACAGGTCAGTCGAGTGATCCCTTCCCAACAGGAATGCCTACGGACTCGGCTCTACAAGCTTGGTATGCCAGGAACTACGGAAAGGTAATTCCCCCAGAGGGCCCCATCGGAGGGTCCAGTAAGGGTAAGGCCTCCGACCCTGACGACTTGTATGATGTCCGCCCACCCAATGGAGGAAGGGAGTTTAATGTCGGGCATCCCGGTGAATACGACAGAAGCCACAATGGGCTTCAAATCTGGATCACACAAGTTGAAGGTTATCTCAACCTTAACAAACACGTCTACAATACAGAGTCACTCAAGATTTCGTTCGCCCTTACCTATATGACAAAGGGAGCTGCCGTGTCTTTCGCAGAAAATTACCAAAATGAAAACAAGCTCCTCGACAGAACTATCTGGTACTCGGACTCTTTCCAAAAGTTCATCGAGCGTCTTAAAGCCACTTTTGAATCCGGTGATCAGACTGCGCTTGCTATTCTACAGCTCTCCAACATCACCCAGGGCAAACGAGAACTCAAAGCCTATATAGCCGAGTTTACCAGACTTGTCAACAAGGCCCAGCTTGAAGAGGAGTCACGTGAAGCAGGGATTTTCTTCGGAAAAGGTCTGAATAAAGAATATAGGGACTGGGTCCTTAACTCTGGGCGCGTACCCTCGACGGTTGTCGAGTGGATTCAATGCGCAGGAGAAGCTAGGACTGCAATCGCAACCAGACATATCCTCGAAGGAAAGGAATCTCGGTATGAACGAAAGTTTATTCATTACTGCGGAGGTTCCCGAGACCCCGATGCGATGGACGTTGACAAAAGAAGGCAAAACGTACGCCGATCAAACTCTGACGTTACGTGCTTCGAATGCGGAGCTAAAGGTCACTACAAGCGTGACTGTAACAAGGTCAAACCCAAAGCTTTACCTGGCGTTTGGGTCGTTCTTTCCCAAGATGGAACGAAGACTGCTTATGTAGGAGATCGTCTGGTGACCCCAGACGAAATGAAAGCACATGGGTTGAATTTTTAAATGGGACCACCGATACTCCTAAGGCAGGTCCTGCTTCTGTGTTGTCTGCCAAATGTAATTCCATAGATGATGAATCAAACATGCGCGTTGGATCTCCTCTTGGAAGAGCATGGTTGCCGGACTACATGGCAGGAGTAATGGTCTGCGTCGACTCAGGCGCAGAAGTCTCGCTCATATCGGAGTGAATAGTTCAAACCCTCAAGATCCCGACCTATCGAGTCAAGACAAAGTTCAAGACTACGTCGTTTACAGGAAAGGACGTGGAATGGATAACAAGAAAGGTCTCAATTCGGCTTATAATCAAAAACCAGGTCGTCCGCATCAAGTGTTATGTTGGACCCCTCGTAGGAAAGGAACATATCCTTTTAGGAATGCCCTTCCTTCGAACCTTCAAACCAAGAATGGAGTGGGAACACAACAAAATTACATGTTGGGACGACGGGTTTGTTCCGACTCGAGAGACTGATGTCTATATTAAAGAACAGGTACCTTCTTATGAAGGGTATGCCATCAAGTTTAATGAAGACGGTTCTGTAAAAGAACCGGTGGTAAGTAATATTAACAAAACCACGCTTTCCACAGAACTCGAAGCAGCGTTGTCTGATACCAAAGAGGAAGTGAGACTTCCCAAAGAATATCAAGAATTCGTGCAGGTTTTCTCCGAAGAAGATATCCCACTTCCAGCACATCGACCCGGCCTGGATCATGAAATCCGACTCCAGGAAGATTTCAAACCAAAAAAAGCTGCAGTATATCCTATGTCGCCTGACAAACTCAAGGTTCTGGATGAATTCCTCGAAGAAAACTTAAAATGCAAAAAGATTCGACCGTCTACTTCACCTCAAGCAGCCCCGGTGTTCTTTGTGGCCAAAAAGGATGGAAAGAAGCGGCTAATTCAGGACTACCGCTATCTCAATTCGTTCACTGTCCCTGACGCCCATCCTTTGCCGAATACTCAGGCGCTTTTCGACGAGCTAGTCAAATCAAAATATTACGCGAAGTTTGATGTTTGATGGGGATTTACCAACCTCAGGGTAAAGGAAGGTGACGAGTGGAAAGGAGCGTTTGTCACCCCTCGAGGGTTGTTCGAACCAACGGTAATGTTCTTTGGGCAGTGTAACTCACCGCCCTTGTTTCAAAGGTACATGGACCAGACTTTCGAAACCCAACGAGGAAAGCAGGTAGGTTATATGGACGATGTGGCCATTCACGCAAAAACAAAAGAGGAACTTCGAACCTGTGTTCGCGAATTCCTCCAAATTTGCCAAAAAGAAGGTCTTTGCCTCAAATTAGGAAAATGTGTGTTCGAGGCTGAAGAAATCGAATTCTTGGGAATGATTATCGGAAAAGGGTGTTTAGAGACTTCGCCGACGAAGACCAATGCCATTAGTACCTGGGAATCCCCGGACAACCTAACGGGACTTCGTCATTTTCTTGGGTTCTGCAACTTCTATCGCAAGTTTATCCCTTCGTTCTCAAGCGTCGCCCGTCCCCTACATGATCTTACAAAGAAGGGAGTGTCCTATACTTGGACCCCCGAGTGTGACAAAGCTTTCGAGAAGTTAAAATCTTTGTTATGCTCAGCGCCGGTTCTTACTATCCCAGACTTCTCCAAACCCTTCGCTTTGTTTACGGATGCCTCAAAGCTCAGCACTGGCACGGTTCTTGCCCAAAAGGGAACCAATGACAAATGGCACCCCTGCTCCTACCTGTCTCAGTCCTTGGTGGGGGCCGAGCAGCGATACCAGGTCTATGATCTGGAGATGCTCACTGTCATTCGGGCACTGAAAGCTTTCTGCCCCTACCTCCTTTCCCCGGTCGCACCGACTGTGGTCTTTACTGACCACAAGAACCTGGAATACTACCGTGAACCGCAACAACTTACCCCCCACCAGGCAAGATGGGCCGCTACGGTCCAGTCTTACCCCATCCGGTTCTCGTGGCAGGCTGGTCGACTACAGGTCCCTGCCGATACCTTATCCTGTAAAAGCGAGGTTGTTGAACCCGCCCCGGTGGCCACGGTCCTCCCCCCAGACCTTTGGCTTTCGGAGGGGGTGGGTCTCCTGCAAATTCACCTTGTTTCACCCTCTTTTTCCCTCACAAAAATACAGAAACAACAAAGAATTAATCGTTTATGTCAAATAGGACGTCTCCCCGCTAAAACGACATGGTCGCACACTACCACCAAGCTGTATTCCCACCCGGTTGAGGTACAGTCAAAGGGAAGTCGGCTGCCTGACACTTGCCCTTCTGAGGAAATTGTCAAAGGAGCCAGAGGTGTTTATGCTGTGTCGACAGAACTATATGAACGGATCAAAAACGATGCTTCTAAAAGCACCGAAGGTCCGGAACCTCGAGAAAACGTAACTACCACGCCAGATGGAACGAAACATTTCGGAACTACCTGGTTATATATTCCCCCCGATCATCGCCAGCACTGCATGTGTTCCTATCACGACCACGAGTCAGTGGGACACCCCAGACAGAAGGTGATGTTCGCTAAAATGAAAAAGGAAGTATGGTGGGAAGGGATGATGAAGGATATCCGGAAGTACATCGCTGGATGCCCCGCATGCCAAACCACCAAGGTCATCACTCATCCGCCAACTCCCCCGGTCGTTCCCCACGAAATGCCAAATTCCATCTTCCCCTTCCAACAAATTTCTATGGACCTTATCACGGATCTCCCCGTGTCTGGGGAGGACAAATATGACTCCATCCTTATGGTTGTAGATCAAGGGCTTACCAAGGCTGCCCTGTTTGTTCCTTGCCACAAGACAATTGACTCCATCAGACTCGCGAAGCTATTCCATCGGTTCATATACACCTGATATGGAATACCGGAATCAGTGATCTCCAATTGAGGCCCGCAGTTCGTGTCATCATTTACCAAGGAACTTTACAAAGCTATAGGGGTCAAGACTAGGATGTCGACTGGATATCACCCCCAAACAAATGGAGAAAGCGAATGCGTCAACCAGGAGGTTGAAGGATATCTTTGGCTCTATTGTTCCGAGTTTCCCAACTCATGGGCCACCAAACTTCCCTCCGCTGAGTTCGCCCACAACTCCCGGGTACATTCTGTCCACAAAATGACTCCGTTTTCCTTGCTCCTTGGATACAACCCCTCTCCTTACCCCGAAACTTGGTTAACCCCGGTCCCCTTGGTAGAAGAAAGATTGGAACGGTTGGCAGCATCTCGAGATGTCGCAATCCTAGCACACAAGAAAGCATGGGAAGTAATGAAGTCTCAATCAAAAGGGACTTATGTTGCACCCAAGGTTGGAGATATGGTTCTCCTGGATACCGGCCATCTGTGGATTCAAAACCAGTGCGAGAAGCTTGCGCCCTGACGTCTCGGGCCTTTCAAGGTGACTCAGATCATGTCACCTGTTGCGTTCTGATTGGACCTCCCAGGGACCTGGAAGGTTCACCCGGTGTTTCATGCCTCTTGGATCTTTCCGTACATCGAAAACGAAGTGTATGGAGCTGCGCCCACAGCACCCCTGCCAGAGTTGGTTGATGATGAGATCGAATGGGAGGTTGAGTCCATAATAAATCACAAAACTGATGGTCGCTGTGGAAAGAGGCGGTACTTGGTCAAGTGGAAAGGATTCCCCCATTCATCAAATACTTGGGAACCCGAAGAGCATATAAAGGAGCATGCTCAGGAAGCACTCGACCAGTACAAGCTTGCCCGTCACCTAAAGAGTTAAATGGATTCCCCTCGCTCCATAAATACTGAAAATGATTATGTCGACCTCCTCACCTCTGCAGAACCCCTTTATGACTCCAACGACGATGGGGTCTTACCCCCAGTCACTGTCTATGCCCCGACCTCACCTCCAACATCCCCCTCCAGCTTTTATATCTCAGGGTACTCCTCGCCTGTCTCCCAACCCCGTCCGGTATCGCCCCCTGTCACCTGCTCTCTCCGACTGCATCCACTCCCGTCAGTCACGATCAGGCACGTCCCTGCCCCCAAGGTCAGAGTCCTCCGTGGAGAGGACAGTAGCCTCAAGGGAAAGGGTAAGGCACGGACTGACCATGACTCCGATAACTCAGGAGCCCTCGCCAGTAGCACCAATGTTGCCAAATCTCCTGACGTACGCTCCGCCTTCACAACCTACTCTGACCAAGCCCATCGCACGGCCCTTGATGTCCTTGCCGCAACTGCCTCTGCCAGGGCAGACCAGCAAAGACTACCAATCCCAGCAGCTGACTACCTGGATGTTGTGCGGGCACTTGACGTCTTCCACGACAGGGACAACATTAACGGGTGCTCACCAGAACAGGTTTCGTATTTTGGGATGCTGTCTGAGATCTACCGAGCGTCAGACGTAATTAACGGGTTGGTCTCCAGGATCTGTACCAGGAAGTTGAGCGGTATAGCGCCACTTTTGGAGGTAATCATGATCGACATGCTCGAAAAAGCTTCTAGCGATCTTACGGAAGCTATTACGGGTGGTGCCTATCATCACTTACGGCAACAACAGTTAGGGGAGTTCCTGGCACCAGCTTCTCGTATCCTAGACCGGATTGTTCCAAAGAAGGTTTCCCCAGCTTCAGACGATAAATTGAAAGAAGATATACCGGATCAGGAGAAGGAGAAACGTTGGCGCACTGTGGAGTTAGGGTTTGTCGACTCTGGAGAGCTGTTTAAAGAGGTTGGTGCTCGACTTGGGACAGGGACTCACAATTCCTCGTGGGAGGTTCTTTTGCAGGATGCGTCGTGGGCAGGAATGCACAAACAATACCATAACTCCGTCCACGCCTCCGACCCTATCCCTGCAGCTCCCTTTCTCCCCGTCCCTCTCGATCAGCTTCGGTACTACCTCAGAGGACAGACCCCGGTACCCGAGGGTCACGTCCTATATCCACATGCATGCTTCCAGTGTCATTACCTGGGACATTGGTCCTGCTGCAATGGACACGGCTCCCGTTTTACTCCAGTCTTCGAGGAGTCGCCATCTCCATCGCCATCGTTGCCCGTCGCATCTCAAACGCGTTCCTGCATTTACACTACTCGCTGACCCCTATCCGCTCGCCCCGCTAATGCGGCTTCCAGCCCGTCCTCAAGGGTCTGAGGACCTTAGAGGGGGGGTGATGTTACGCTTCCACCAGGGGTCTTGCCTTTTTCGGCTTCTCGCAGTCATGTGCATCACGTGCCTTGTCGCATCCCTCGTAATCGTCGCCGTCCTAGGGGTTTGTATGCTCCAGGGACACCTTGGATCTCCAGCTGTCCAGGTATTTCCAATACCTGTCGAGACTCATCACCATTGACCCAGTATCCCGGTACTGCCTCCTGATGGACGATATGTTTCTTTCTTGATCCGTTCCCTCTTTGCTGACTCATTTATATTGCCCATATGTTGTACTATAGCTCTGGTGTCTGGCTCCTTGCTGTGTGCCTGCGGTGCAGCCGGTATAGCCTTCGTCCCCTTCGCTACCCCCATCATTGACACCATATGACTCTTGTTTATTTGATTGATTAGTTCGTTGATTACTGCGGATACGCATCGCGACACGTCGCTCACGACTGGTATGGTACTCTTACTTAGGGGTATATAAACCTACGTACTTTACCGTGTATCCTCAGTTTTTCAATAGCTTGCAACTGAGCTAATTACTTCGCTTCGATCCTTGTTCTATCTCCGAACGAACAACCTTCGGGACTTGTCAGAAGACAGAACCTTTGTCGGATCCTCGTGATAACTCAGCCATAGGGGTTACGATACGTTCGGCCCGTAGTCTCCCCCTCACGTGCTTCGTGCCTATTCCATTTGAAGAAGTCACCGCACCCGGGCATAACAGTTACAATACATTCAGCCCATAGTCTCCCCCTCATGTGCTTCATGCCTATTCCATTTGAAGAAGTCACCACACTCAGGCATAACAGTTAATGGATTATGGGGTGGGAGAGGGTGGCATACAAGCAGTCATTTATAATGTGGAGGATGGGTGGGGCACATAATGATGAAGAGCCACAAACATGTACACCAGCAAAAGACAGGAAACCATACAATGATGATTGTGTAGCACATCAACACACATCACTCAAAGCAAGTTACTATGCAGAACCAAATTGTGATGACCAGCAATAGCTCTAAGTTGCTTCAACATCAAATACAGATACTGTTCAACAAGCTTGCAAACAGAGTCTGCACAACATACCAGCATGGAGCCTTCAAGGTCTGCTGACCTGGCACAAAAATCATCATACACAGTAACACACTCAAATGCATATTCTTGCTGCAGGAACTCATAAGAGATCACAGAACCATCACTGACTCCAGTAATGTCAATATACAAGCAGTGTATGCCACTGTCTATGAGATGTGCACAATCTCCCATGTGCCTCCATGTAGTCTGCTAGACACAATGTACATCGACAAAATCCCTATTGCGAATTGAGTTAACCCACCCCCGACACGTGACCGGAGGTCGGCCCGGCATGATCAACCCCGACAAAGAGTTTACAGACCTGGGCCTAACAACGTCCAGGAATATTACGATGTATTTCTCCCGTCAGATCCGCAGTATATTGTATATCTTTCTACAGAACGAAATCATATCGCTGCATTCAAAGGCTACAAGTAAGGTAGTGCGTGCATGTACACAAGAAAGCAGATGCGGCATTAGTTTGCAAATCCTGTTCTCCCTGCGTGGCTTAACCAGCGCTCCCTCCAACCTTGCAAGCAAGCAAATTGTTATACTTATCATACAATCCAAAAAGGTGATCCATCCTTCCTCGAAGAAAGACGAACGATGAATGAACTCGCGTTAAATTTCATTCATCTCCTTCTCCTGTCGGCAACAAGATAGCCATGCATACCACATCATGGTGCGCAGCTGTAGGACATCCTCTTTCCACGCCATCGACTGGTTCTGTTCTCGGAATTCTTTAGTAAGTTGTTCGCATCGAGCAATGTTCTCCGGGCTGACGAAGTCGATTGCAACTTTCACGCAGTCAGCCAGATTACAGACCTTGGGAGTGGCCCTAGGTGAACGTCTGACAATTCGCGATATAGCATGTACTCACCTGATGGGCGCACCCGGCGGGTATAAACACGGCCTCCCCTGGTTTTTGATAAACTCTATGACTTTTTACTCCGAATGTATCAAACAGCTCCTTCCTCAATTGACTATCCAAATAAAATTGCTGTGAGTGTATTGGATCATGCTGATAGTTAGTGGCCTTGAACTTCCGCCGCAAGAATTGGCGCAGTTTAGGGGAGTCACTAGCACGGAACAAGTCCCATGCCGCACAGCCTGGTTTTCCGTCTGGAGTTGGTGCAGTATACGTCATGATGTTCAAAGCATCTGCCATATCCATGTGCAAGCGTGTCGAGCCTTTGCTCCCAGGAGACTCGGACGACGCCATCGCGTTGTACATCTTGGGTCCTGATGGCACGTCAATCCCGATGATCCCTACTTCACAGTTCACATACCAAGGTCTGGAGCTACCGTGTTAATTGGGAAGTGCGAAGCGATGTTTAGTGCTCCATCACGTCTAGAATAACTAGGTACCGGTACAGCTCTGCTGAAGTCTTCGTAGAGTTCGGGGAACGCCGTCTTGAAGTCAGTCGACGGAGGCCAGTCCTGGGATCATTCAGTATTAGATTCACCTGCATCAACGTAAGTCACTTGCCTTCAACTTCCAACATTCTGTTCTACCCTGGTATTCCCCGAACTGAGAGAAAAATTCGCCCACAGTGACCCTTCTGTTGATATCGGTTTGGCACTCAAGGATCAGGCAACTCTGCGAATTGTACTTCTGCACGAAGTACTCGGGTGTCCACTGAATCTGGAACTTAGGAAGGATTCCAGTAACTACAAGGGGCTCTCCTTTCACCCAAAGCGATCGAAAGACGTCCTCAGTCAGATCAGAATCAGGGATAGGTAACAGTTGGGTATGACGGTATGTCGGGAGAGCCACCAGGACCCTCTTGTTGCGAGTCTGTATCCAGAGAGATCCCCGACTGGCCTGCATTGGCGCAGACCAGCGTTGTCCCTTCTGCTCCCTGAGCATCCCCGTTGACAGTGCCTACCTGGGGCGAACTCGTTACACCATGTGCTTCATTACCAGATGCATCGGCGCACTGTCCGGTATCAGTTGTCTTTGTAGTTTCGTCCATGCCGTTCTGCAAGGTTGGATCAATAGCTCCCACATTGGGTAGTGCATCGACATCTGGCTGCTGTAGCAACTCTTCCATCTCCTTTATCGCCTCCTCGAGCTCCGTCTGGCAGAATCGCGTCATAGGAGAGAAATCTTTGAAAACGTGCTCATTCCTTCTTGTGCAGGACAAGAAGAACGGATTCGAATGTGCATGCTTTTCTCGTCGTGCTTGAAGGGTAGCGATCTCCGCCTGTGTGGCACCTGGTCGGTCTTCGGTCAACTCCCTGACTTGTTCAAAGCATTCCGCACACGCTTCGCGACCGCATAGTCGGCACATCCAACTACACGAAAATATTGAAGTCATGCACGTATCTGTAGATATGTGCAACGTAAATTACAAACCCAGATGATCGCGCCCACACTTACCGCACGTGGCCCGGACTTCGCTCTCTCGCGTCCGCCGTATTAACTCATGGACAGCAAGGTGCCCCAACTCCTTACGGAGAGTTGGCAACAAAGCCTGAGCGACAGTTCTCTGCCGTTGCCGTAAAAGAAGGTTAGCGACCTTCAGGGCAGCGCGCCGCAGCTAAATTACCTTTATCCGCCGTATATGTGTAGCAGTCAACGGAACGTTCCATTGACCAGGGATATTCATATTTGGTGCATCTGGCTTAAGGTTCTCCACAAAGCTGACATACTGGATATTCCGTTGGTCGTCCCTGAGGAAATAACGAATACCCTGGAATCTGCATGTGTCTCCGGCCCAGCGTCGTGTACAAGATACGCAGCGTGGGAATTGTTCCGCCCTATATCGATTTGACATGCACCGAGCAAACTGGAGCTCCGTTGTCATAGTTGATGGGTCACCTTGCGCGCCATTGGTCGCCATGACGAAGAGCATTCCACCTGTCTAAATCAGCCGAAAGTTTTTTGAAGCGAACAATGCGAAAGTTTACCTCCTACCCTCTCCTTTCCCTTATCTCCAGGAGCGACAACATAGGGGATGGCTGGCATGAGTTGTGCTGTAGAAGATTCAATGTCAGCGGATTCCAAAGGGAGATATACTGACCATTTTGAGCAGCAATCTGAGCTGCCTCACTCCTCTTTTTGGCATTGTATCCACGTTTCGAAGGCGCTTTAAGGGCATGAGCAAATTCTGAGGATGGCATGTCGAGCCTGCATGTCTTACCATTCCCATCGCCAGCTTTCGATTTCGTTCTTGCCTTCTTGGATTTGGAAGGAGGATCGTCGGCTTCAGTAGAGGGGCGCTTCTGTACCTGGGTTGGGGGAGGATGATGCGAGTACAGCATGGCAGGGAACATTGCAGGTGGTGCGTGCACCAATGCACCCATTTCGTACATGGGCTGTGCAGGTAGGGTATATCGTGCAGCTGCTAGACGAACGGAGGCCCTTTCAGCATTCTGTAAAGCTTGATGGCGAGAATGACTTAGAAATAAAGTGGTGGGTATGTATGACAAAAATGATAATTACCACCATGGGGGTGAGAACTCATAGGATGCAATTGTTGTTGCTGAGAGGATTGTGGAAATTGATCTAATTTTGTTGAATTGCGAGTCAGTGGGAGTCATGTAGAAAGTGACAGGAATCGAACTATTTTGGGGATAATCTCCAGATATCGCTGTGTCGAACACCTAGGAGTCAGAGTTTAGGTAGAGAGATGGGTTCGAGTTGCATTACCAGTTCGTTCGTCCGAGTACATCGGGGTCACAGCAGGGGGGCCATAGTGGACGTTTGACATCTCTGGCTGAGGATGTGGCCACGGGTTGCCGGACATGGGGTAAGGCCCACTGTCCTCCATTCGCGGGCGAACCTGTCTGCTTTGCATGTCACCACCATTCATCTCAGGATACATGTGCGGCTGCATAGGGTATGGACGGGCAGGAAGAGGCAGCCCGGTTTCGGGCCTGCGTTTCGTTCCAGACTGATCATCGTTGACGGGTCCCCAACTTGCCGCGCGCAGGTGAAAGGAGGAAGCAGTGCCGGGATGTTGGGGGTACTGTGCGTGGTGGGGATGCTGAGGATGTTGATATGGGGGCACGCCGGGGCCAGACGAGAGACTTGGGAGATGAGGAGCATGGGAATAGGCAGAAGAGTCGGAGGATGGGTTGAGGAGTTGGCTGATGGAGGTACGCTTGTGGTTGTCATGCATTCCGTTCATTGCTGATACCACCAGTACACACCACGACGAGCGTCGGCACGCGGGTGCAGAGGATGTGTAAGTTCGGTAGAGACAACGGACGACTCTGAGCTCAGAAGGAGGTGGTGCAAGTCGCGGAGTCGGAGTAGAGAGTTCGTCCACTGACTCCGACTCGACACGCCCACTCGGCCGTCCGGCAACTGCCCCCGGCGCTGTCTCGGCACCTCTGAGCCGCGAACCTCTCAATCGCCCCTCTGCTCCTATTCTCCCTCAGTGTCTTCAGAGAATCACGGCGTTCACAGGCTTCTTGGGAATTTAATAGTCTATTGCCAGCCTCGTGTCGCGCTCAACGTCACTATCGTTCTGATCAATGTCATCGACCCACTGCACATGTCCCAATTGATCACCACATGCATAACCACGAGTACTGTGTCCCACGTAAAACTACCGGTGTCTTCATGTATACTAGTGACGTGACGTGATTCATTGACCCAGCGACGTAGCAATGTGTGTAATACGTTCGACCACAGCAACCCATAATCATCAACCGATCACAAAAATCACAAAAGCCAACCAAAAAGCCCAATCGAAAAACAAAGATGAACAATGTGAACAATGTGCATGCAGACCTAGATGTATTTGCGGAAGAACGCGGCGACCTTCAGATGTAACGGGAAGATATAGGGCGCAGTGAGCATCATGAAAAGTCTTCCGAAGGTCGCCCACCACCGTCAGGGCGACTCCTGTGGGATCGGCCGCTCAGGCGCACCATCACTACCAACAGATGGTAGTACCGAGCAAGTCTCGCTACTCGTACTCGAAGGTTCGCTTTCTTTTAAAGAGTCTTTGCCCATGCTCATGACATCTCAATCGATAAGGCTCACCTGGGGGAGAGGGTAATGCGCTGGAAGCTACTTCCTTTTCGGTAATCATTGCCGGTTTCCCCATATCGTCTGCAACCTGTGTTAGCCTGTCAACGTTGCTCGAGTTCATGTATGTGCACCTGAACAAGGTGAGGTTTTGGCGACTGGAACATGAATCAGGATGGACATTTTCTCTTTTCTCTTTTTCCTAAAAAAATCACCTGTAGCTGGTTCCCTATCCTGCCATTCTCCATTCCCACCAGTGTCGCAGGGTGGCATCGTGCCTGCAGGATCGTCTTGGCCATCAGCAGCTTTCTCCGCGGGCGCGGGCGCGATTGTGGAGGATGTGGTGGTGGGTATTGCCTCAGATGAGCCTTCAACCCGACCCTTGGGCGAGGATCGGCTAGCACCATCGCCCACCGGCGTGACCCGGCCATCTGGCACATGCAACCGCCGCGCGACGACTTGGGCTTGCACGGACTGTTCAGAAGAAAGTGTCTTTTCTTCATCAGAAGGCATATCTGCCCACATCTGTAAGGTCTTGATTGCGCCCCATTCGATGATCTTGTTGTTGAGCCACTGAAGAGACACGGGTTTTGTCAAGAAATCGTTGCACCCAGCAGCAAGTGCCGCAACTCGATCGCTCTCGAGAGAAGATGCCGTCAGTGCAACGATAATCACCGAGTGGTGGTAAGAGGATGCACGAAAGTCGTCGGGGGGCGTACGTGGACCGCCGTCGGACTGGGGAGTCACTGGTACACAGGCAGCCTTTTGGCTTTCGAGGTCTCGTATCTCCTTTGTCGCTTCGATACCATCCATGACCGGCATTTGTATATCCATCTTTCCATATATTATCACGCTCCATGACTCCTTCGAATGCGACAATGCACTCACGAGAATAAGTTGGAAATTGCCATCCCGCCACTTCTCCACCGCTTCTGCTCCATTTTTTGCAACATCATATTTCACCTTCTTTTTCTTCATGAACGTGGAAAGAATAGTGCGATTGATGGGGTTATCTAGATAGCGACGTGCGTCAGAAAGGGGTTGTTCCACGCCCATCTTTGTTAGGTCGCCTACCGTCAACGATGAGCACACTGATTGGCGGGACAATCATGGTTTCCGAAGCGCCCTTGCCGGTTTTGTTCGAAGCAGACCCTTGCATGGCCATCTTTTGGCTTAATGCAGCACGCTTTGCCTTCCTCCTTGCAAACCAACTGGTCGGAGATTCCACACCGCTTGGCGACCCCGGCTGCGATGGTGTCTTCCTTGATTCTGCAGTGTTCGACCTCCGAGGCAGCGGGGCAGCAGCAGACTGCGCCGGTGGCTCGTCATCGGCAAGGACAGAAGACTTCCTAACCTTCCTGCTTTCGTTCAAATGCGTCGATGTCGGGGTTTCAGTAGGACTCTGCGTATCCTGTCGGGAAAGACCAGAAGGATGTACCGTCGCGAAAGGAAGAGAAAAGTGCGGTGGACTCTTTGAGCGCAACCTCTCCTGCTTCGGTGAAAGGAATTGTATCTTGTTTGCCCTGTCACTTAGAGAACTAGCTGATGGTTGTCGTACGACTTTTGCACGAGGGTTGAATACGATACCGGCAGGTTGGCCGTCCGGACTCGAGATCATGAGCCCACTGGCCGGAGCCGATCCATCAGGGAAGTATTCTGCGGTATCTGCGATGGAAAGTGGCGACGGTGGATGCAAAACGTGGGTAGTGCCATCCCGTGGCGACTTCACCACTGACCTGTCAGATGCCGAACGAGCAGAACTCCAGGGCCGCGTCAACGGCGACTTGGGACAAGTTGGTGGTACTTGGCTGAAGAATGGAGACCCGTGTATCGCAGGGCTTACTGGGGATGTGGCAATAGGAGTGAAGGAAGGGTCAACGTGCGGTTTGGTCAAGGCCGTATGAAGTGCCGTAAGGAACCTGCGAGGACCGGCTGGCTTGGGGATAATCATAACCTCCAGTGGAGGCTGAAATGCATTGGCGGCCAGGTCGCATTGCACGATGTCCCTGACTACTTTGTAATTCGTGAGACTGGTGAAATGGACGACAATATTTGCGACACCGGATGGAGGGGTTGACGACGGCCCGTAACCCATTGCTCTGGCTACTTGAGGGGTGGATTTAGGTCGATGGTTGAATGACGGTCGCTTGCGAGAGAACGCTGAAGACGACGAGCTGTGCTGCTCCGCGCGATATTTCTGTATCTGCTCGCGCAAAACAGAGACATTGTCATCAATAAAAATAAATGACACCGAGGGACTGCGGGCACCGCCATTTGGTGCGCCGGCGTTCTCATGCGGATTGTGAGACTCGGACGTGTTCCACTGCCGATTCTTTGGTTTGGCGTAAGAGGTGTTGTTCAATGGGGCCTGGGCACTTTCAGGGGAAACGGGGGCCGCAGCTTCCCCGGCGCCAAAGGGTTCGCCTTCCTGCTCAGGCGACACGTGGCTGACATCCAATCCCCAAGCAGTGAGGTAACTCGTTAAGTGATGGGCAAAGGAGCTGCTGCCGCACGCATACAGGGTCGCTTTCTTTCCACGCAGTGATTCCGAGAACTGCGTCAATTCTTCCAGGGTCGGTTCCTTGGCAGTGCGGGTTCCGGATAAGAGGGGTGATGCACTACCTGACACAGGGGCTGGTCTGGCATTAATGGCGCTCAGGGACCCTCGCTCCAAACGGAAAGCAATTTCACAGACACGCCCTGGGAGATTGCTTCGTCTGGGCAAGTCGCAAGTGAAAGATGCCTTGGAGCGTAAAAATAACCGCTGAGCTAGCGGACTTGTAAAGTTTTGTCTGGACCGAAGAGGGCTCGGATCGGGATTCGTTGGCGTAGTGGCCATGTCATCGTCCATATCAGAATCCCCGAAATTGTGCGTTATTTCAAAGACACAGAAAACGTGTCCGTCGCTCGCAGACCAGGGAAGCGAGCCATCATCCCTCTTCCCCGTTGTTCCCTCGGTTGTAGGGGATTCGGGAGAGTCACTATCTGATGGAGATTTGATAGATAGGCCGACATCAACCGAATCTCCTGGGCGCGCAGTGCTGATCACTTGTCGGATAACCTTGCTTTTGAATCAGAAAGGCCAGGGAACTTCTTGCGAGATATGCTCACGTGTGTCAAGGTAGTAGACAAAGCAAACTCTTCCCCTCGGACGACAACATGTCTCAAACCCACATCTCCATGAAAGAGGACCAGGTCCGCACCTACTTCTGCTGCGCACCCGCTGAGGGCATCGCCAACACCTTGCAGGGTTTCGGCGATATCAAAGTCTGAAACGGCGATCGGCGCGCTAGGCGTGGAAAGTTCATGTTCCATCTGTTGGGACAGTCCGGAATTTACAAATAACTCAGACATATTCGCAGAGACGAAGTTAAGGTTCTTCATGGTCGTCAGCATAGCAGACATGCAGGTTGTGGGCACCAGCAACGAACATGCTGCGTACTGCTCCTTGGCCGGGTCCAAAATTTGGACAGGACATATCTGTAAGAGCGTCTGCACGACCATTTGAACGGAGTCCGCAAGTTCTAGAGAGAGTTCATGAAGGTGTGCGATATCTGGCTGCGAATCGCAACGAGGCGACAACGACAACGTTTCGTCGGACACTGGAGAGATCAGACCATGGTATTGTCTGCGCGGGTTTTGCAGGTGCTCTAGTTGGGATGGTGACGGCGCCGAGAACGGGCGCGATAAATTGTGGGCATGAGGAGTTCCATCAGGCGAGTGCTGTTGCTGCGCTTTAAAGCGATAGCTCGCGACACCATCGGAATCCGAAGAGGCCTCATCCTGAGAGTACCGCCCGCTAAGCGAAGAGTGGTGGTCTTTTTCTGAATGATCCGACTCCCCATCCGATGTTGAGCTACCAGTGCCAGATCGCTCGAGCGCGTATACCACGGGCCCGTGGAAAGACAGCGGCGGCTCTACTGCCCAAGTCAAACTGAACCTGTTTGGGCCAGGGTGCTCAGAAGTCGATGGACCGTCATCACAGTGAAAAGACGCGTGAGTGCGAGGATAGGCGGCCTGTTTTACCCCGCTCATGGCCAACAACCGATACGGTGAGGCAGAAGGCAGGAGTGGGAGGTGGAAAGTAGTACCAGGCTAGGGCGACAATTTAGACGAGAGTTTAAAGGACAATCCTCACCAGAATATACGTGGAAGGTGACAGGTCTGGGATGGGGTGTTATGTATGGAAAGGAGTGAAGGGTACCCGGTTGACGTTGACCCCCATGCTCGGCAACGGCAGGTCATTTCCTTAGACCCTGCCTTTTTGAGTGACCGGTAGTCACGCGTGGCAGATTCCAAACACACCTCATCCAGGTGGTCCCCCTACGATCTAACGGTGCCTCGAACCATTCCAGTAGCACCAGTGCATTTCAAACGAGGGAAGCGATATATGAAATAACAAAAGACTCGTATGGTAAGGTAAATTAATAAGTCAGCTCAACGTCCCCCTCAGCAACCAGGTCCATGTCGTGGTAGCTGACTTTCTTTCCCGCAGCAGCTCGAGGATCCTCCCTGGCATCGGGCGGCGGTGGGGGTGGTGGCCCACCGCTCACACCCTGACGCCGACCACCCTTTCTATGGCCGCTATCTAGT
Source organism: Pisolithus orientalis (assembly GCF_024613125.1). Lineage (NCBI taxonomy): Eukaryota > Fungi > Basidiomycota > Agaricomycetes > Boletales > Pisolithaceae > Pisolithus > Pisolithus orientalis. The sequence goes on along the minus strand of NW_026260782.1, from coordinate 1,993,389 downwards.
GGTGCATCCATTGTCACAGCAGGCTTGGGCGGCAGGCCGGCACCAACAGGCAATGTGATCTCCGAGGTCTGCTGGTCGAATCCCATTGCATAGCCGCTGATACGATCACTCAGGCGACGTGCTGTCATAACCTCTTCCCTTCGGGGAGGTACGGGAGGGAAAGCAGCAGCTGGTCCGTACTGGTAGCCATAATGATCCCAATAGCCAGCGTTTACATAAGGAGGCGGCGGAACATAGGTCGGAGGATGAACACCGTAATACGAATTGGGTCGCCCATAATCCGGAGGATAAACGGTTGGTCCCTGAATGCCATAAGCTTGTGGAGGAGCTTGATTGTTACCAGTCGCGGGAGGAGGATGTGCAAAAGGCTGAATTCGGTGAGGATCGAGAGCGAAGTTGTTGAAGTACGGAACCTGGCAACATCTCAATCCAAACGAATATATAAGTCAGCTGCCTTACCTCATCCAATTGCCTGACAAGTTCAGGGTGCTTATTCGCGATGTGCTTCTCCACAAACGAAGTTGCCTTAAAAAGCTTTTGGCAAGTCTTACACCGGAAACGGCCCTCATCTTCCTGTTTAATATAGGGTTCCACGGCTTTCGAAAGTTCACTGTGGACTAAAGTCAGGGGAAGGGAATCCGCATGAGATCGAGCAAACGCACTCATCAAAGCTCTTCCCGCCGTAGTCGCGCGGATCAACACCAGCCCTGTTGATCAGAAGAGCAATCTTCGAGTCGAACCATTCCAGCCAGCGTTCATCTGTGGCATCGTCGTCGTGAAGCAACTACCACTAATGCAGGTTCGGAACCACACATACCATTCCTCTTCCAATCTCTATTCTCAGGCGGCCTCGTATTCGCTGTATCAGTTTCTTTCTCGTCATCTTTCTTTTCCTTCTCCGCTTCAACCGCTTTAACTTCCTCAAGCGTGGACTTCGACAGGGGTTTCCTCACGTGCTTCAGGCACTTACGCTGCAATTCTTCAGCATGATCGGTGACAACAGCGCAATAATAGCACGTGTGGTATGCTGCGCGGAGATAGGCAAGATACAAATCCAAAGAAATTACCGGCTGCACACAAGGTAAGTGTGCAATCCGGACACAAACAAGTGGCAGTGTCCTTTACCTTTTTCGCCTCTATGGTCTTTTCATCGACGCCCTGTTCGCGTAAGTCCGCCAATATTTTCTCAATCCTCCGCTCCACAGCCTGTGATCCACCTTCTTTGGGCTCTGGATCGTCCTCATTGCCTGCATGCGCATCCCCTATCGGCACCTGTTCTGACACACCATCCCCATTTGTATCCATGCCGTCGCCACCCGCAGAGGACGGAGAAGACTTCCGGAGAGCAGCAGCCTCATCTTCCAATATGGACGCCAAAACCTTCGCATTCGCGAGGTCCTTCTCAATCCGATCCGGCTTGCCGGCGACTTCCGGCACATAACGGACACGATTGACAAAGGGTTTCGTGTTGTGTGTGACGTGTAGCTTAAACCCCTCGATCTGCAGTGGCTCTTTAACAATCGAATCACATCAGCCTTCCAATATGGACCTACCTTCTTATCTGTCAACTCATTCATGACGGCCGTCATATCTGCATCGTCACGGAACCTGATCCAGCCTGCCCGATAGAAATTTCGTTTCTGAAGTGGATCACCCAAAGCTAGATACATGAAACCCGGAACATTGTTACAAGCCTGTGCAATGCTATAAGAAGGGAGGGCGGCTTGTCGAAAAGTTGATACGACATACCTCCTCAAGTTTGAGCCGCCCAATGTCTGGGGGAATAGTACGGATCATGACTTGATTCCCTTCAGGTAGCACAGATATCTCTTCACCACGATTACCCCGCCTGTTGTCGACGAATCCCTTCCCATTCACCTCTGCACGGTTAGCCTCGTGGTCACCACCGTCCTCTTCAGCATCCATATTGAACTGCATGTCATCGTCTGCCGCATTCTTCGCCTCCTCCGGCGCTGTGCCATCACCAAGGCCGCCAGAGGTGTTACCCTCTTTGGCTACAGACAACTCTGATTCAGATTCATTGAGATCGGGGTCATACTTCCCAGCCTCCAGGTCATGAAGGAATAAGTCTTGCTTTCCCTTCCAGCCCTCCTTCCTAACGCGACGACGCAGCGCGACAAACTCGGGTGAAGGGTCATACTTCTCTGCAAACCAGGGAGACTTCCGGTGATGATCGAACATAGTTTGCAACTACAGTACAAACACGGCAGCTCAGCCTCATGCATGACAATGCTGGAAACGACACTGATATGAATAGCAACAAATAGGAACTACTGACCTGGTTAGCAAAAAACTCCTTCTTGTATTTTTCCCACCGCGAGCGTATACCATTTCGTGGCTTAGAACCGTCACCGGCCTCTTGTTCGGCAGCCTTGTCCAAGGTATCTTCCTCCTGGGCCTGTTGGGAGAAGTAGTACCTAAACCACTCTGCATATTGTTTCAGAGTGGCAGGGTGGTCCATGGAACGAGGGTCCGGAGGAGCTCTCCTCGACGGAGGGTAGGGCGCAGGAGGGAATTGTGCACGGGGAGGGGACCTGTAGCCATAGGAACGATTGTGAGCATCTGCAGAGAATCGACATCAGTACACGTATCACCGAAAGACACGGTTGTTACGATACCATAGTCATCGCCATAACGAGGCCGAGGGTCATAGCGCTCACGGTCGTAAGGAGACATTGAACGACGACGTTTTCGAGCTGAAGCGAGTCAGACGAAAGCACGGGGAAGACGAAAGGGCCACGCACTGTCGTCAGATGGAGGGGGACTGCGACTACGACCTCGACGAGCATAGTCGTAAGTGGCACGGTCCCTGTCATACTCGTTCCAAGCTCTGTCCCTCTCGAGCGGATCCCATGCACCTCCGCGGTGGTCCTGAAAATAGACCGGGTCTGGGTATGGAGGGCGCGACACGTATGCACCTCTGGGGGGTGAGCGGGAGCGGGAACGCCGAGGCGGGAGTGGGTAAGAGGGGGCAGACCAAGAGGACATGAACGGGTCTCTAAGTTAAGACGAATAAAGAACTGAGAGAGAAATCAGAGACGATATTCCACATATGCAGGGGATGGGTGAGAGAATGAGATAAGAGGTAGTAACAAGTAATATTCTTGGCTGAGCATGATGATGGGAGAACAAACAGACCTCTTGGATCGTCGCGCACACAGCTACGTTTTGAGGCCGGCCAGATACTCTCTGACCCAACCGTTGCTGGAACAAATGGCGCGCGCAGGCAACAAAACCACTGCCTTGTCGCTTCGACGCTGGTTCCGCTTTCACGCTCCGCTTCAATCCATCCAACAGAACACGTGACACGCCATCCAAGAGATGGCCCGTGCACTCATCCAGCGACCCCCTCGACGTTCTGGACTCAGGCTGATTACGTGTAACTCCCGTCTGTCACATTCATAGCGTTAGTGCCAAATGGATATCACAATCGTCCTCGCGTTCCATGCGTTGCGCAGGCATCCTGCTCCCGGGGTGCGGGCAGCGTAATCATTTCGCTTCAAAGATCTAGTACTTGCCGATCGCCCAGGCAAAGAAAAAAAAAAAGTATCTTTTCGTGCTGTGTAGCAGTCCGAACGAGACAGGCATTTTTGGTCTGGTCTGCGTCCGTGGAATAGGTCCTGGCACGAAACCAACTGCGCAGGAAACTTGAGTAGCGTGGCTCCGCAGCGAGACATGAATTCGAGGGTCAAGGGTTTTCCAAACGGACACCCGTCGACTGCAGGCGTTCCAGTTGACCCTCTCGGTTTGCACCACGGAGCGTCAGGAAACTTTACAGAACAAGTATCCGTGGCACCGACCTACTGGCCCACTAGCATCGCCCCACCCGTGAGTAGCGGGCTCTATGAATCTTTCACGACGCAGTCTCTAGCATGGAAACGCTTCTGAGACTTCCGGAGAGTGTGTTAATTGACTCCCGTCAGCTACTCCATGCAGCATTACGCAGTGGTACTCGACGGGATTATCACGGTACGTGTCGTTCATCCCCTGTGGCAGGAAGCGCTACAGGAGTACCGTACGGCAATGAGCTCAGCCTCAGGTGCGTTTCGTGACATACGTTGTCCCGTTCTTCTTTCAGGATGTATATGAATATGTATAGATGTCGTGGGATTGATTCATCTACGTTATCTGCTGCCTCGCATTTCCAACGAGATGATGGCACTCGCTCGGTGGTCTAAATACATATGCCTTTCCGCACTGCTGAAATACGACCCAAGGGCGAGAACAGTCTTCGCATCGACAGGCAGTGCCAGTACCATGAGGGCTTGGTACCTAAATGGTACCCACCCAGTTACTGTTTTTGTCTGAGCCACGCTCCGAGCAGCAAGTCCCTGCAGCTCTGCGCGAATATCTCGTTAAAGAATTCAAGCCTCAATGCTTTCTCAATGTGCACATCACGGGCGACAGGCGATAGTGGCGTCTAAAAAATACACGGTCCACAAGTACCGCTGTTCTTAGCACCCCTGAATATTCATGGAATATCGATGAGTGATGAGTGAAGCTGCAAGTTTAGTGAACACGTCGATGGCAATGGAGAGCCACACGAACCTGGAGGTCCTCCTTCCAAGGTAACCCTCAACAATGACTGCAGAACCTTGGGCAAAATCTCAACGGCCCGAAGAACCTGTGGTTCACTGCGGACGCTGGCACGCTGTGCACCCGATCACACCCATCCCCGGACGGAAAACGAAGAGCTGGAAGAGAGGTCTGGTCTCCTCACGTATGTGCAAAAGAAGGAAAGAGCTCTTCCCTTCTCCATTACGAAGCTGACGGACAATTGCGCAACGGAACTGTTTATTACTGGTTTCCATCGATCGAACTGGCAGTGACGATGACTTACTGGGGCTGGGTTAGAAAGTCCAAGTATCTGGCTCCTCTTATGTTTCCGTTTCATACGCGTGATCGCGCCTTGACACCGTTGGATTAACAGAAGACCTACCTTACAAATGCCGTACGTTAGTAGATCCACACCTTTCGCCTGGCACCATGTATGTAAACAATTACTTGGATGTTTATGGACATTCGTGCACCACGTCAACCTGCTTGAGCTGCGCAGGATCTCGATCCATTAGGAGGGTGGGGTATGCGGTCACCGGCGGACTACAGGGTGGTCAGTCTCTTCCAACGGGATGGTCCTTTTGTTTGTGGCACCCCGGATCGTAGGATGGATCACCCGTAGCCACTCATTGACACCGATCAACGAGACGGTGGATATGTGGATGTCGGGCCTACCGGGGTGTGGCGCATCATTTATCAAAATGAGGGCAGAGACATTCCAGTCTGACCCGGGTAGTCGTCAACTCTTTGAGTCACGATCTTGCGCCGTTAGAATGTACTACTCGGTCCTCACCGGTAGAGGGCTGACACGCCATCGTTCCGCACACGCAAGATCATCTGCCGTACTACCTGCTCATCGCAGCATCGCTCCAAGTCGCGTGTCGATGCACATAGCTGATCAGTCGTGGACGACGATGCCAGAACAGGTGCTTCGCGGATAAGAGCACAAGAAAATGACGCCCAATTAGTCTGAATGGAGATATGTATCTGTCGATCAGTAACTGCTAAGTTACGATGGTGGCCAACGAAGTCTCGAAATACAGCAATACAGTAGATTATCACAACGCTCTGCGCGACTGCCGAATCCACTATCAGCTGTTGCAAAACGAGTAGAAAGAACAGGTCGTGCACACCTCTAGTCTTTCTCGTTGAGGAATGCATCAAGCTCGTCATCGAGATCCTGACGCGTCTTACGCGGTCGGTTATCCCTCCGGCCTCTTCCCCTTGGTTCCCTCCTCTCTTCTCCAACATGCGTCCACCTGTCGCCTGGACTAGGCCTACTACCTAAGGCACCGTCCCAACGCCCACGGCGTTTTACAGAAATTCGATCTTTGAGGTCTCCATTCTGACCTGCATTCTCACCATTTCGCTCGTTAATATAATCGGATCGCATCTTCGAGGGTGGCGGGGAATGTGACGATCGTCTATCCTTTCTGAGGTACGCATCCAGCTCAGCGTCAAGTTTTGACACATCTACCTCCACATCTCCTCTCCTTTTCTTGAGAGGCCCATCGCCTTCCTTCCCCGCTGTCGGGCCGTACTTCTTGTAGAATTGACTCTCCCTTTTAGCGCCCTTTTTCTTGATGTCATCATTCCTTGCCCATCTCATTCTGATGATACCCTTAAGCCCTTCTCCCTTTCCAAGACTACGGTTTATCCTCTCCTCTGGCGGCCACATCGTTATTGGAATTGGCTTGGCAGTCACGAAACCATCCATATCGATGTCTTCTGCGAGTAATCTCCGCAACTGTCGATGAGCAGATCGTGCCTGCGCCTGGGACTCGAAAACAAGGATACAGCTATTGTCGTTTATCCATTCGAGGGCCAAGGGTTGCGCGTCAAAGTGTGTTGCATACGCAAATATGCGAGCAGTGGGAAGATGGGATATTGGTGTTCCAGTGAGGAAAAGCGCATTCCCTCTCAAATCCTGCGTGTCTGTTCACAACAGTCAGAAGATAATATAGAAGGGTAAAACCTACGCCTACGACGTGCCTTCGTCCATGTCAACGTCATCATCGTCCTCATCCAGCCCAGAATGTTTCCGCTTCGTTGATGAAGAAGACCTGCAGCATCAGGCTGCTGTCCTCCAAGGCCCACACTGGGCAGGTTATATTCAGCGCACCTTCGCCGTTCTTGTCTGAACCGAATCGGAAATGAGGTAGACCTTGGTGGCCCCGATACGATTCAGCAACGCCGCCTGCCCAGTTGGTGCAGATTCGGCGGGTGGTTCTTGCTGTGAGACCTGCTCCTCGTAAGGGACAGAGTCATCATAAGACAATGTAACAGTTTCTTCGTAGGAGACTCCTTCCGGGATGTTGTCCATCTTGATTCCTGTGTCTTTGGCAGTTGGTTGTTACGAGTATTCAGTGAGCGTTTTTGAAGAAACAAATCACACGTTGTGTAGAGTGCACGTGACACGCTCAATACGCTCACTATTATGATTTTGTTTTTGAGTTCAAGTTTGAATTTGAAGTATCCCTGTCACTGCAACATGTCCGGACAACCCGATGAGCCTGTCCCAAAAGTCCAAGAAGCACCGAAAAGACAAGCGTAAGTTTCCTTCACGTAGAGTCATAACTACCGAGTAATCCCTTGGACTAGCTTGGGACACTGATGACATTGATCAGTGAGTTTCGTTTATATTTTGCTTAATCCCCTGGAATCAGCTCACACTCTGCAGCGTAAGTGCTCTCGCGAGCCGAGTAGCAGTTCCGCTGACAAGATGTGCGTGCAGTGGAAGATCGAGTCTTTCACCCCGAGTGACAATGCGGGCGGCGTATTCACTGAAGAATCTTCGTTTGCAACCTTATTCCCAAAGTACCGAGAGAAGTACCTGAGAGAGGTTTGGAGTGCCGTTACTCGAGCCCTGGATGCACACGTGAGCGAGCTCGTCACACTTCTTTCTGTCTTTAATTGAAGAAAAGGGGACGCTCTTCTTCAGGGGATCGCTTGTACGCTTGACCTCATCCACGGATCGATGTCCGCCCGTACGACACGCAAAACGTTTGATCCGTACATCCTAATAAAAGCGCGTGACATGTTAAAGCTTCTTGCCCGTGGGGTCGCTGTAACGCAAGCAGTCAAAATTCTGCAGGACGATGTGGCCTGCGACATAATCAAGATCGGAAACTTGGTGCGTAATAAGGAGCGTTTCGTGAAACGCAGACAGCGCATCATTGGGCCAGACGGTAGTACGCTCAAGGTAGTGTCATTCGGTCCTTTGAGATGTATTGACGTGACTAATAAAGATCAACTCGCACACGCAAGGCCATTGAGCTTCTCACAAACTGTTACGTGCTAGTACAGGGTAGCACTGTCAGCGTGATGGGGCCGCACAAGTCGTTAAAAGAGGTTCGACGCATCGTATTGGATTGCATGCGAAACATCCACCCCATATACCGAATAAAGGTAGGAATGCATTTTGTGCAGCGAGTATTCGCTGACACTTCGACAGGAACTCATGATCAAACGAGAACTCGCAAAGGATCCGAAATTGGCTAACGAATCATGGGATCGCTTCCTACCGAAGTTCAGAAAACGTCATCTCAAGACGTCCGAGAAAACTGCCCGCAAGAACGAGAAAGTTGCTGCCCAGACAGAGGCTCGGAAAGCAGCTGGTCTTGAACCTGAACAGCCCAAGAAAGAGAAACCGACTAAGAAGGTTTACACGCCATTCCCTCCCCCTCAACAACCTCGCAAAGTAAGGCGCTGATGGTTTGTGGCGTGCTGCCATACTCACTTGTTTTCGACTTCTAGGTGGATCTCCAACTAGAGTCAGGAGAGTACTTCCTCAAGCGGCACGAAAAGCAGGCTAAGGAACTGCAGGAGCGAAAGCAAAAGGTTAACCGGTTTCTCATTTACCTGACAGCCATTTCTAATAGGACATATTCAGCAAGCGGAAACGACGGCCAAACGTCAGGCAGAACGTGCAGAAGCCTTTGTTGCACCCACAGAACGCGCTGAGCCTCGTGTTGAGGAGAAGCGGAAAAAACGGAAGCGCGCAGAAGCTGATGACACGAATCGCAAAGATAAACCAAGGAAGAAAAAGGCGGTGCGGTTCAATTTGGAGGACAGTTGATGATATGCTGTCGGGAATCGCGGAGTAAACCTACTCGCGGGTATCTGGTATACTTCACTCTATCACCATGTCACTTGACAAGCAATCTAGTGGCATAATTCTTTTTTCTTAGTATTGATAAAATGAGACCAGCTATTCCAATTCAGCCTGCCCGGTTGAGTTTGCACCCACACATTTTCCCAAAGTTCACAGTCGAATCAAATGTCTTGTCCAGCGAGCCATCTCGACACCAAGGCTAAAGCTTCTGCGGGCTTGTCATGAGGGACGTATACACGACGTTAGCGCAGTAAATGAAGTCCACGGTAATGAAACTACTCATCATATGCCCAGCTCCAAGGACGCTGGCAAACGTCAGTTTTCCATGCGTCTTCGTTTCCCCAACTCGCTTTCCATCAACCATCCAGGGTCTCCACGGCTCTTTAGCATAGGCCGAGCGGCCCGACCAATCTAGTTTGTCCACCCATCGTTTATTGGCAACCCAGTTGCACTGCCAGTCATATGTACCCGCGTAGATCAGAATCCGGATGCCTCGTTCCAGGAGTGCCGTGACATAGTCTTGGGTATGGTGTGCCCATTTGTCCAGATGAGACACAAAGTTTCGTCCGACCATACTAGAGCACAGGCTAAAGTTTCCTGGGCTTTCTGCTCCGAGCATTGTCCGAGTACTGAGTAAATCGAGGAATCGGCGGATTACCTCTTCCTCAGCATAACAAAGGTCTTGGTCTTGGCACATCTAAAAACACTTGTAAGTCATTCGTCCGCGCAACTCCGCGGATAAGCACAACCTTCGAGACATCGTACGCATTCCGTCCTTGTGTCATGTCAGCCACCAAAACGACGCAGCTCTAAAAGATGGTTCCTACCACTGTCCCAGAACGCTGTGCTTAAATGGCTGTCACAAGAAGCAACGGCGGCCTCGCAGTCCATATGGTCAAAGCGGTCGATACAGGATCGGCGCAGTGCTTTGTCGCATCGTGGTAACTGAACGGAAAATACTCAGCAGAGAATGAGAAGTGTGATGAAACACCTACTGCTGCCTTGATGCGGACACAGTTGCCGATAGACTGAAAAGGTACGTCCAACGCTGCCGTACCACACTCTATTTCATATCGACCCTCGTACAACCTGTACGCTCCAAGCTCAGCAGCAACTATCCCCCTACACCCGCCAGACTTACGTCGAAATGTCGGTGACACCGTTGCCAATGAGAACACTTTGAAGGTTAATAACGCCACGCCCTTCAGCGATTGCAATGAGGTTTTTATCATATATTTCACTCGCAAAGACCGGGAGGTAGCGTCCCTGAAAACCCATCACATCCTGAGTGATACGATACGCTAGCATGGGACCTACAGCATAGGATTCGCCAGCCAAATGCAAAGGACGATCGGAAAATTCCTTGAAAGTCTCGAAAAAGATGGTCAAGAAAGCGTAGACATTGCGAGCGGCTTCTTCGGTCGTCTCCACAGTTTCACCGAAATCGGCGTACGAGTACCCAACACCCACGCTGTAACGTACTGAGACCCTCGTTTGAGCATTCCACTACATTTGGACGCACGGTTGGTCGAGGAAGAATATGTTTGCCTCGTTGTTCCACGAGTACGGGTTCCAGTTCGTACCGTTTGGAGACCCCCCAGTCGTGTCAATGCTACAAGGCCCTTCGAAAGAAGATGGAGCTGCCTTCAATTTAGTCATTCTGAAAGCAACAATCACCTAGCTCGAATAAAAGGCCGACCGAGGACGTGCATCCAGGGCCTATATCACATTTTCACAAACCATTATTCTCGCACTGCAATGCATTGATAACTTACCTCCGTTGATCCACATGACGACATCATCTGTGATTTTTGCGCATTAGAAATCGACCGAAGGCTCTACGAAACGCGACAGACCGTTGGCAGGATCCCTCCTGCTTTCAAAGAAACAGAAAAACAGGTGTTTGGCACCTCCGTTGATGTCTAAGTACCCAGTGTAAACCCTTGGAAGAGTTCTTGATTACGGGGAATCTTGTCGGAGAGCGGAAGGTTGACGTACGAAACAGTAGGGTCACAAAATGATGACTTCTTGATGCGGACGGAGTGCTTAGGAAAAGCGGGAAGAGCCAAGGACACAAACACGCTTTCCGACTGTATGGAGGAGAGGCTCAATACCGGTCCACCTGTTCCAAGGTCGGGCGAGGTTGTTATATCAAGGGGTCTTTGGGCCAGGCCCTTGGCCACTGCACCCAAAAGTAACGACGGGAGTATACAGAACAACAACATGACCGTAGAAACGATCCAAATTATTCGCCCTCAGTGCGTGTGCTTACTCGGATTATTGTCGAGGTCTATGTATGTATGGCCTTATACGGTGACCGATCACCCCTAATACACTCGTCGCGACCATTACAGTTGCCTTTTCAGGGTCCCACGTGGCTATCAATTACCACGGTCGAAAAATCTTGAGAGGATATACTCAGCCAGTCAAGCAGTCCAGTCTACTAGTGACGGACATACTAAACCACCCAAATGCTCGTCTTATACGAGACTCCGATGGGCTACTGCCTGTTCAAACTAACAGACGCAGCCAAACTCGAGTCGGCTGATCTCTACAAGGAATTCGAGACTCCAGAGCGAGCGAACAAACTGTATGTACCATTCGCACATGTGCACTACGATAGCTAAGTCGAGGAACTTATCTTTTTCGTATTGATGGACAGACTGAGATTGAAGGCACTGCATCGATTTACGTCGACGGCGACCGCTGTGGAGGATCTGACAGCTGTTCAGCAGGGCAAGCTCGGCAAGGGTCTTAAAAAGTTCTTGACTGAAGAAGTGGTGGAGAAAGGGAAGGGGAAAGAATCTTTGGTGGTCGTAGATCCTCACCTAGGTATGGCCATTCCCTCGTCATGCGTGCGTTTTTGACCTGTCTGCAGCACGCTCGATATCCAAGAAACTCAGCATCAAGGTGTCCGCACCATCACCCGTGGAAGACCATAGCGACCTATGGAGAGGTATTCGAAGTCAGGTAGCAGCTTTACTTGATGGCCTGGACCCAAAAGATCTGGCTACTATGAGTCTAGGTCTCAGCCATTCACTATCACGGTGAGTCGGGCCTATGTAGACTCACCTCACACGACTGAACGCGTGGACCAGGTTCAAGCTCAAATTCTCCCCGAACAAGGTGGACACCATGATCGTGCAAGCCATTGCTTTACTCGACGATCTCGACAAGGAGATAAATATCTATGCCATGCGTGTCAAGGTGGGGTGTTTTCCGCACACTTTTCTCTACAACACGCGAACTAGTTTCCGGGCGTTCTCCTCAGGAATGGTATGGTTGGCACTTCCCCGAACTTGCAAAAATAATCAACGACAACATCGCGTACGCCAAAGTTGTGCGCGCCATGGGTAAGAATCCACTAGTTTTTGCCTTGTTCTCAATGCCCTCACACACTACTCTAGGTTTCCGCACAGATGCAGCCACCACCTCATTCGAGAAAATCCTTCCAGAAGATTTAGAAGCAGTCGTCAAAGCAGCCGCTGAAATTTCTATGGGTACCGAAATATCCGACAGTGATATTCAACACATACACGCTCTATGTGATCAGATCATCGCCATATCCGCCTACCGAGCCCAGTTGGCGGAGTACCTGCGAAATCGGATGAATGCTATCGCCCCAAACCTAACCACGCTTGTCGGCGATCTTGTTGGAGCACGACTAATTGCTCACGCTGGTAGTTTGTTGAACCTTGCAAAGTTCCCTGCCAGTACTGTACAAATCCTTGGTGCGGAAAAGGCTTTGTTCCGCGCGTTGAAGACCAAGCATGATACACCGAAGTACGGTATCATATACCATGTACGCCCACGTCCACATGCAATTTCGTCGTGGAAAACTGAACATAGCCCAGGCATCACTAGTTGGCCAAGCACCACCAAAACTCAAGGGCAAGGTCTGTGAAAATGTATCTCTTTCACTTCCACATCTAACCTCCTTCCAAGATGGCCCGCATGGTGGCGACTAAAACCGCACTTTCAATACGTGTCGACGCACTGACAGATGCAGATGGTAAGTCGGAAGAGCATGCGCCTTCCGTGGGCCTTGAAAGCCGCTCTAAACTGGAATCTCGTCTGCGTGCACTCGAGTATCAGTTAGACGGGTCCGGCGTACGACGATTCGCAGATGGGAATAACAAGAACCAGCAACGGTTCTCCATGAAGGGTGACACACAGACCTATAATACAGCCGCAGATGCGGTTGACCTTGTTCCTTCACAACGGGAGCCGTTGGAGGCGGCCATGAGGGCAGTGTTGGATGTCAAGGAAGAGAAGCGGAAGGCGAAAGAGGGCAAGAAGGCAAAACAGAAGGCTGAGAAGGAAGAACCATTTGCAGAAACGGAGGTTATTGCCGACGGCATGGATGTAGATGGGCACCCGAAGGAGAGTAAGAAGGATAAGAAGCGTAAACGGAGAGAGAGCGAGGTTAATGGACAGGCTGACGCCGACCAGCCCAGTGTACGTCCTTGCCATTGGGGTTTCCAGCGAAGTATTGACGCACGACTTTGTAGGGGGAACCCGTTGAGACAGAGGAAGAGCGCAAGGCAAAGAAGAAGGCGCGCAAAGCTGAGAAGAAGGCTGCAGAGGCCGCTTCTGCCACTGTCGACGGTGAAGCCCCAAAAAAGAAAAAGAAGAAGAGCGAGGCTTAAGCCCCACCGGCTTCTGCAGTCGACACATCTGTTGGGCCGTGTACATCAGGTTGCATATGTTCTCAATACCATGTCGAACATTGTCCTTGCATATTCAGTCACATCTGAAGCCCTTCTGACTGCACAACGACCGACTTTACCACGCGGTTAATGCTCAAAATTGTGTTGAACATGGTTACTACATACTCAGCGACTACGTATGTACATTGAGAGACGTATAATACACACGAGGTATAAGACATTAGAATACGGGTGTGATCGACAGGATTATGTGGGCGCCAGCAATCCACGAGATGTACGACTATTCGTCGTCGCTCTCCTCACTCGACGACGAACTATCATCGCTGTACTGACCGCCGAACTGGCTTCGCGCAAAATCATTAAGCGACATCGGTTGTCGCTTGGTATCCGGTTCCGGAGAACCTTCATCCCCGGTTCCTCCTAGTTGTGCCTCCATTTCCCGACCGAACTCATCGGGATCGATTTCCTCTGCATCGTTATCCAGGTCGGTTCCTGGCTCCGGTTCTACGAGTACGGATTCCCAGTAGTCATCTAAGTCAGAGTCATCTGCATCCTGGGCTGGCGGAGGTGGCCGCGAAGACGGTAGGTCGACGGAAGCGGAGGCACTAGGTAGAGCCAGACCCTCAGGTGGGGTGGGTTTATGTCGTTTGAGTGGGCGCGCAGGAAGAACTCCGGGGTCGAGTTCTTCCACCAAAACCGAATCTAACATTACGCGACTCTCGGGCTCCTTCTTGGGTTTCGCCGCATCTTTTGATATCGTCTTGGGTTTTGGTATAGATTCTTGTTTCTTCAGCGGAGCGCGTGATGCCTTCTGCTTGGGAGGTGGATCTGGTGGCCGGACGGGTGGAGATGGCTTTAGTAATGTTTCTAGCAGGTCCTCCTCCTCCTCTTCTTCCTCCTTGCGCATGTTCCGCGTATTTATTACTTCCTCGTACTCGTCGTCGGGTTCTCCTTCCGCATCTTCGGTACCGAGAAGCTCTTCGAGTTTTTTATCAAGGTCTGAATCATCTCTAGTTTGTGGGGTGGACGTTTGGGCTACATGGGCGGTAGAATAGCGTGAACCGCCGGTCAGGAAGCGACCAGCGCCTAGTGGTGGAATTGAATGCTTACGAGAAGTGACGTTCTGGGTACTTGGCCCTGAACCTTGTACTTTTCTGTCGTAACTAAACGTCATGAATCCGTCTACTTTTTCGAGGGTGAAAGTCTGATATTATAAGACGCAAGTAAGCCTATGGGCGGAGGTTCATGGGCCCAATGCTTACGCCAAGCTCCTCATCGTAAATTAGTACACAATCGTAGTCCTTGACTGGATGTTCGATCCCTTTGAAGACATAGTTCTCTCCCTGTGAACCGAGTGGTTAATCGCCGCGGGAAGTCGGAGCGGTGGCAGCCGTACCTGTGTACTAGGTCGTTCAAGGGAAATAGACGTGGATTCCTTGCCACGCTTAACTTCGACAGTGCCGGGTCTATCTGGGTCAATAGATTCTGGAGTGAAATTGTCTAGCAAAGAGGTAGTCAGTGGAGTGACGAGCTGGTGAGACACTATGAGACATACACCTAAACGAATAGAAGTCACGATCGGGTAGGTTCGATCGTTTGGGCGGCGCCGGGCCTTTCCTTGCCTTGAGGGCTCTAGCTAGAGACGAACCAATGGCAACCTTGTGTCTTCCGGGTGCCGGTGCCCACTGGATTGCAGCGGAAGCCATGGTGGTGGGAGGACAAGACGATGACGAGGGTTGCTAATTTAGGATTGCTAATTTAGGATGTCCATGTATCTAGGTGGCCGCGTTTCAGAATGACCGTTCTGGAACGGGCGGAAGTGGGCGTGAGGGAAAAAAAAGTGGTACGACGGGCGGTCTACAGTACATATATATATATTGTTAGCAGTGCGGACTCGGTTCTTTTGTTCTTCTGCTCTTCGACATGGACAGACCAATCATCATCGTCACAGGTGCCAACAGGTGGGTCTCACTGGAGTTAGTTGGCGTGCTCAACAACACGGCTCACTTGGACGGACGTTTCACAGCGGCGTGGGTTTCGGAATCTGTCACCGTCTCCTCGTCCAACTCTCGTCCAACCGTTGCGAGGATGCATACCCAAAATATCCCTTCCATAACTTCTTGGCTTCTGCTGACCCCCAGCTTCCCTGCGAGGGTCTCACTCTCATCCTCGCATGCAGAAGCAGACAGCGCGCAGAGGCAGCAAAATCTCAGCTGTACAGTTTACTTGACAAGCATATCTCGCAACTTCGCAAGTCGCCGCGTTATGATGGCCGCGCCGACAAGTTTCGTCAAAACCTCGTTATCGCTATACATCTCATAGACTTGGCATGCGTTCGGAGTGTTTTTGACTTTGCGGATGAGGTGATACAAACGTGAGTCCGCCTTGGACGCTGATTTTCATACTTTGAACACCCATGTACTTCCAGATACCCGTATATCTCGCATCTCATATGCAACGCCGGTGTGGTCTGCTTTGCGAAAATCGACTGGTCCTCTTTGCTTGGTGCAACTTGCTAAGGACTTCATCGGCGCCGTCACAGCGCCAAAATATTTCCTTCAGAGCACGGGTCGTATCAGTGAGGATGGCCTGGGTTGGTTGTGGCAATGCAACATCTTTGGACACTACGTCCTAGTGGGTACCCATTTATGACGATGCAATGCATGTTGACATTCAGCGTAGTTTCGAGCCCTCGAACCTCACCTCGCCAAATACACGGGGTCCATGGGTGCTCGCGTGCTTTGGTTATCATCTCAGGAGGCTACTTCTGAGTTCTATGATCCAAAAGATTGGCAGCTAATTAACGACGACCACTCGTATCAGTCCTCCAAATACCAACTCAACTTGTTGGCTCTACGCCTAGACCAAGAGGCGACGGAACACCGTCAGCCTGGAATGCCTGTCGTGAGACACTTCTCCGTATTACCTGGCATAGCCGGAACAAACATCGCCAGTGCGTTGCTTGGACGCTTCACGGCCGTGTGCATGATTGTAACATTCTACATAGTAAGTGGCGGTGTAAACCGAGTACTTTCATCATAAACTCTTAATGCCTGTAGGCTCGGTGGTTGGGATCACCGTATCATCCCATAAGTGCCTTCAAGGCAGCCATCTCTGCTGTACATCTGGCACTCGTTCCGCTCGTCTACTTGCCAGCGGTGGAACGAGTTGAAAAGCCGGATGCCTCAACAAAGGCGTCGGAACCTGCTGAAGTCGGTACTCTGTACGTGTCCCAGACCGATCGCTGGGGAACCGAGTACGTCGGGACGATGAAATTCGTGGAGTCGAGGGCAGAGGATGCCCACGTGAAGGAGTTATTAGCGAATTGTGATAGCCTCCTGGAAACTTTTTGTGCTGCGCAAGGGCGAAAATCAGCTTCGGGCTGACGCTCAAACCGTACTTTAGGAACCTATTAACACTTGAGGGATACCCAGAATTCATCAGCTTTCTTGGGACGGTGATTGGATGGATACGACTGGTCGAGGTGATTGGAAGTGGGGTATCGTCCTCAAATTGTCCGGTGCAGGTCCCATCGCGTCCAACTTCTTGCGTGCACGATCCGTCTGCAATACAGTTGAATGTCAAGCTCGGGTGGACGAAAGTCAACACCTACTATAACTGAGCCGGCCATGCCACGTTCCAAGCCCTCTAGTAGTGTACAAGCCTTGCAAAGGTCGTTGCTGGACATGTAACCACACCTTTTGCATGTTTCTGCACAGAGGGATGAGTAGCTGCAAAGTAGTTAAAAACAAAAGCCGTACGTTGTTGCTTCTGCGTTGCTTTGATATCTTCCCTTAATTCGAATGCTTCGCCAGAATGGATAATGTCGATAATCGCACTAGGTCGGGCAGCCTCTAAGTCCTTGAGAAAAGTGCGCGCGTGGCCGCGATAAGCGTCCGGGGAATATATGCACTCCGTGGAAAAGTAATCCAACTTTTTGAAGTATGCGTACCTACGGAATAAAATCGGTCAAGCCCCCCGACAGTCAAACAGAACGTACTGACATGACGATCTCTTTCTCGTACGCATATTTGAAAGGTTTTGATCTCTTGATTGTATCTTCCCCCCGTGTACATATCTGTGTACATCGGCCAAGGCGAGCGATGTCGCCGCGCATAACTGCAATCCACGAATATCTCATCATGGCAAGCGGGCTATTTGCATTGTTACTCACTGTTCATCAACACCGTTTCCGCGATATCGTCTGCGTTATGTCCAGTGACAATGTGGTCGACTTCCAATGCAGAGGCACCTCTATCAAGGGCCTGCCGCCGGAATACACCGCAGAAAGTGCAGTTGTTCTTTTTTCCGATCTCTGCGACGATCGCATCCATTGTCCAGCCATATAGCTCTTCGTAGGATAAGATCTTTAGAGGCATGTTGTATTGTTGTTGATTGCGCTTGACGGTCTACGCATGGTTAATGGACCCCAAAGAACGTCACAGTAGAGATATGACGTACCTCTAGCGAATCATCGCGGTACCCTGTGATACCTTCGTCTATGGACAAAAGGAATAGTTCGAGACCGTAATTATATCGTTCGTTCAGCGTCTTCATAACATATGCAAGAACTGTAGAATCTGTCGCAAGGTAAGACTCTAACAAAGTCTTCTACGCATCGGTACGCACCCTTTCCACCCGAAGCACCGATAGCCACCCTGTCTCCTGGCTCGAACAAGTGCGCCTGGATGATGGTATTGTGTACCTCCGTCTCGAAGACAAAAAAGAAACATTCTTTGCATATCTGTTGGCCAGTTTTTGGTCTCTTCAAGATTGCCTTTGCGTTTTGACAGAGCGCGCACGACATCGGTGCCATGACTAGTACTGTGTAGTCGAGATGAGATCTATCATGTAACCTCAAACCAGTCGGGTTCTCCGGGGTCCTCAACCCTGTCTTCGGGTCCTCGTCTGATTCGTCCATACCGACCGGGCCTACGGCTTTAAGCAGCTCTGACTTTTTAACGAGATGCCAAAGGAACTGCGAAAACGTGGAAAGAAACGCAAAAAGTCTCAGCAAGAAGAAGATTTCCCAAACCAAGGACAAGAACACGAAGAACCCTCTGGGGGACCGTCTTGGATCATCTCGGCGCGCCAAACAGAGAATGTGAACCCAGAAGTCCCATTCGGATATATCGACCCAGATATCAAGGCCTACTTCCGAACCGTTGACGACCAGATGCGGGCATGGCAAGACGAAGAACATACACCGGACGAGAATATCGACTTGGATCCGAATGAGGGTGAGCAGTTGCACATCTCAAACTAGGCCACAAGATGAGCTTTACACTATTTGAAGCGAAACGACTTTTTTTCGTAGCTGCGTTGAACGAGATGTCTGGCAAAGAGAGACAACTTGCTACAGATCCCGAGTGTTCCGTTGTGTTGGAGCGCGTCCTCTATTCCATGGATGACTTTGTGCGACGAGTATTCATAGACAGTTTATGTGGCTCGTGAGTCCAGACGTTTGCCGACTTTGCCTGCCCCGGTTTAATTCACTTCCTAGGTTCGAGGTACTCATCAAACATCGTTTCGCATCCCATGTTTGCCAAACCTTTTTCTCAGTCGCGGTCGATACTGTCTCCCGAGAGGTCTGGGTTTTCTCCCATTTTCGGGATCCAAGTTTAACAATTCTCTCAGACAAGAGGCATCGTAGCAGAGGTCCCGGAGCCAGGTGACAGGGGCGAGCTTCGTACCCTGACGCAGCTCATCCTCGACATTTGTGACGTATGCGGTGTTCTTATATCCACGCTGCGGCTTGTTCACACATTACTTCTAGGAAATCGCGCCCACCTTTCCATCTCTGATCATGGACCCCTTCGCATCTCATGTGCTTCGATCCTTGCTGCTACTTCTATTTCCGATCGCTCTACCTGGCGAGCTAACGCCTCAAAAATTCGTTCGATCCAAAAAAAGTACGGCATGGAAGGCAAAACAAGGCACCATGAAATCTGTTTTCTCCAATGAGAAAGGAAAAGGGAATGAGACACCAAATGTTTCAGTACCCAACCGATTCCGCGATGTCGCTGTGCGGTTTATGCGTGACTTAAGAGAGCAGTTGAGTGCCAACGAGGTCAGAGCACTCGCTGCAAACAAAGTCGCCAGCCCCGTCTTACAAGTATGCCATTCAGCGCCACATTTGTGTCTTTGTAAACTTTCTTATTGTTTTGATGGTAGCTACTCTTGGAAATCGAAGCGGAAATTGGCGAAGAGGCGTCTCCCGATTCGCTCATGGACCGGGTCTTGGTAGGAATGATTACGTCCTCCAGTGCGTGCATTGTTATTGAATCCATCCATTCATTGTTGATGACGTTGTTGCAGAAATGGCTGCGGATACACCGCCGGAACCATCTGATTTCCTAGTTACTTTATTACGGGATCCGACATCATCGCATCTATTAGAAACCTTAGTATCACGGTGTCCAGACTATGTCTTTACCCAACTGTGGTCAGCATACTTCCAAGGAAAACTGCAGCGGTTGGCGCTGCATCCCGTGGCAAATTTCGTCGTCTCCAAATCCATCGAACGGTTAGACAGCAACCAGCTCAAGGACGCTTTGAAGGAGCTGAGCCTTTCGTGGGACAAAGCTATCCGTGAGTGTGATGTTGGATCGATATTGACGTTTACTAAGTTACCCTGAAAGAGTCTTCCAGAACGGGAGTTTTGCGTAGTCTTGTAGACAGAGCTAAAGTGCTCGGATGTCGTGAAAAAGACGTTTGCGAGGTAACCTTCCCTATATTATTGTCGTGATTCCGCTGACGCATTCGTTGATCAGGCTGTCTTCACTGGTTTCGGCCTTTCTGATCTAGGAGTTCGCACCAAATTGGTACCTTGTGCGTTGGTTCTGAAGAACTTAAAGGTTTGTGCCCTGTAAGCTATGTGAATTGTCCTTCTGACTCGTTCAGTAGGAATACGAGGAGCTTCCCTTAACGGAAGAGGGATTACGGGAGGCGAGTGACGGCAAGAAGCCACGTCGCAAGAAGGATGCACCAAACCCGCGCGAGCCAACCGTACAGGGTGCCCTCCTTCTACAATCACTTCTGAAGCTTCCGGAACCGCACTGTTTAACGGTTGTGGATAGGTCCGCCAGCGAGATTATACCTGTCATTGTCTTCACTAACTCCAAATGAGCAGCATTGGATCACTCTCGGTGCAGGACCTTCTCGTACTGTCCCACAACGCAACAAGTTCACGGATCCTAGACGCGATGTTGGAGTCACCTACAGTTCCTTTCCAGGCTAAGCGGCGCCTTGTGACGTCCATGATTGGACATTATCATGAGCTCGTCGATGACCGGATAGGCAGCCGAGTTGGTGATCGCTTTTGGGCTTTTGCTGATCCGTATCTGAGGGTTGGTCCAACTGTTCCCACCGTGTCTTTAACTCTGCGATATGACAATGAAACTAGGAAAAGATCGCTCGGTCGATCATGCCTCAAGAGCAAAGTCTAGCCGCATCCTACTATGGAAAATTCTTCGCTCGTAACCTGAATTTATATCTCTTGAAACGACGCCCAGACGAATGGAAACAACTTCAGTCGAAGAGCAAAGCTACCACGAGCGGAGAAAAGGCTGAGCAGACTAGTGTGTCTGCACCAACGCCGTTGCAGCCACCGTCAGTTGCGTCATTACCCACTGCTGACAAGAAGGCTCCCTCTCCGAAGAAATCACCACGAAAACGCGACCCACCCGCAGATGAAATTGATGTGCTCTTTGACACTGCGCTTGGTAACAAGATCAAAAGAGCCGCAATTGGCCAAAATTCAGTTGCCCAAGACAAGAAAGCCCTGACAGATCCACATATGCAGGATGTCCTAAAAGCGGTTTGCGCAGCACCCAGCGGTGAGGATGGACATCCAAAGAAGCGGCGCAAGCGATGAATACAAAGGCGTGGTGTCTGTGGTGCACTGCTGAGGCCCATTTTCGCGTTTGTGGACGCTATAATCCTTATTCCCAAGGTATTCGAGGAACCCTGTTCACCGCTCGAATATGTGAGGATCTCATTGACAGGTATGATAGGTCGCTGCTATTTCGACATTGTAGGTTAGAATACTTCATACTTCTGCACTTGTTTGCAGGAGAGGACCTAGTGTCCTTGAATCAACCATACAGTAGCATCAATCAAGTGGGGTGAACAATAACTCCACCAGTCTTTATGATATAAGAGAACTCCTGGGAGTACAGGTACGTAGAAACAGGAGATTTTTCATGAACCTCCACAAGGTCGGCTACCGACGAGTAGTGGTGGCCGGCGAAAGCCATTCAAAATCCAAAAAGATAGTGAACGACAATGGATAAGGCAGAATCTGCATCTGTTCTGCATTCTTCTGCAAGGAATCCATTTCTTCCAAGCAGCAATAGCATAATCAGAGATTTGTATCCTGGTCTACTCTGCTTCTACCAGTAGATTTAATGTACAGCACAGCCCAAGACCTGCTGTGCACCTAGGGAATGTCAGTCTTGGCTGAGGACAATCATATCAGATGATCATGGCATCTCTGATGAAGGATAGATGGTGGGAGTTAGTGCAAATGTTGAAAGAGTAATTAGGGCCTCCCTCCATTTTCATTTGTTTGCATCCATTCTGTTTTGTTCTGATTTCCCATAGTTTGCAAATGGATCATTCATCAGTGACCTGAAGTTCAGCAGCACCTCCACCAGTTTATAACATTGATTCTCAGTCTTATCACATGTGCAGCAGCAATTATTTTCCAGCCCTAAAGAAGCCCCCTGAATCATACCATACATCAGCACTTTTGGGTGAGGTCTGGGTAATTGAACTCCTTGTGGGCATCCAGAGCAGATTCATTGCAAGCTAGGGATGCATGCCACCATATCAGTCAGAGGTGCTACACATCAATTAGTAAGCATAACTATTTTAAATCTCTGATACATCTCTGCATCACTATCTGACAGGCTCTTACTCAACTCAACACTGTGATTACAACTTCATTATGGATCCCCCCAGTGTGTCCTATCATTTCTTTCCCTTGTCTATTCCATGCTGACCTTTCAAAGCCTTTCCATTCTCTGAGGCTGAACTGAACAATGCAGGCCTCCTTGGTGAAGGTGAGTCCCTTCATCTATATCTGCAATGGCATGTCTTCCAGCATCCTTGGTGCTAGCTAGTCATCCTGAGAGGAGACTCATTCATCCTTCTTGCTTGCTTGTCCTCCTTGCTCATCCTTTCACTATCAACTCATTGCAAGGTCCATGTCATACTTACCATCTCCCCTATAGGAGTGTCTGAATTTGCCATGCAGGTGATTCAGACTATGACAGAACATCTGGAACTACTCAGCAAGCCCTTTTACTTCTTTCCATGTCCATACCACACTTACAACCTTCCATCCAGAGCTCTCCCTATTTGCCCTTCAGTGCCTCAACATCCAGGGCCAGCAATACAAGGGTCCTGATTTGCCTTGCTTGCCCAGCTCCCCAGCCTTTAGCGACTCACCCATGACATCCAATTTCTCTGCCCTCACCTTCGCCAGTGAAGGAACTGTTGTTTCCAAGCATGGTCCTGACCCTTATGAGAGGGCCTCCTATTACAATGGCATTACTGGGGATGGTGACCACCCAGAACTTGTGTACTGTTCTGACTCCCTCACTATGCCATTCCCCAAGCCCATTGGCAGATTCTTTCATATCCCCATCAAGTCAGTCTGTGGAGTCTTTGGTACCCCACTGAATCAGGTCTGGGGTGCTGTCCTTCCCCAGATTTGCAACGTCATTGAGGCACAGAAGATCCAGTGGTCCTCCATTGCCCTGGCCTGCTTCTTCACACACAGTCTGCCAGGAGAGGAGGAAAAGGGGAGTCTTGGTCTGGTTGTTATCTGGATTGGTGTCCTACCCAGTTCTACCTCCCCTGAAACTGCTCACAATGTCTCCCAGGAGATCCTTGCTCTTCTGCAGAAGCATGAAGTTGAGGGTGTTGTAGTAGAATGGAGAGAGGTGGTTGCACAGAGGCTGGCAGATTCCCTACTCCTATGACATGCCAACAGCACCATGCCACAGTTGCATCATTACCCACTACTGACATGAAGGCTCCCTCTCCAAAGAAATCACCATGAAAATGTGACCTACCCACAGATGAAATTGATGTGCTCTTCAACACTGCATTTGGTAACAAGATCAAAAGAGCTGCAGTTGGCAAAAATCCAGTTGCCCAGGACAAGAAAGCTCTGACAGATCCACATATGTAGGGTGTCCTAAAGTGGTTTGCACAGCACTGAGCAGTGAGGATGGTCATCCAAAGAAGTGGCACAAGCAATGAATACAAAGGTGTGGTGTCTGTTGTTATGCCCAAGCAGAGTGACTTTGTCAAATGGACTAGGCACAATGCATGTGAGGGGGAGACTATGGGCTGAACTTATCATAACCCCCATGGCTCAGTTATTGCAAAAGTCTGACAGAGGTTTGCTCCTTCTGGTGAGTTCTTCTGAGATCATGCAGAGGAGGGAATAAAGACAGAAGTGAAGGGATGAAGCTGAGTTGCAAGCTATCAAAAAACTGAGGATACAGGACAAAGTACTTGAGGTTATATACCTATAGACAGTGAGTACTGTACCAGTCGCAATAGTTGCATTGCAACACATATCTGCAGTAATCAACAAAGGCATCAGTCAAATAAATAAGTTAGAAGGAGTCATACAGTGTCATATGATGGGGATAGGCAAGGAAACAAAGGCTATACTGGCTGTGCAATCAATGCACAGTGAGGAGCCAGACACCAGAGCAGAAAGTAAACATATGAGCAACATAAATGAGTCAGAAAGGAGTCACAGGAAAGGATGTAACATATCATCCATCAGAGAGGGTGGTGGAACACCAGATCTTCCGAGGTGGTGTGATTGACAGGTATTGGAAATACCTTGACAGTGGGAGATCCAAGGTTGCCATGCAGCATACGAGCCCCTAGGATGGTGATGATTATGAGAGACATGATGAGGCATGTGATGCATGTGACCACGAGAAGTCAAAAAAGGAAAGACCCCTGACATGGGCATAGCATCACCCCCCCTCTAAGGTCCTCAGACCCTTGAGGATGGATCAGATGTGTTGATGGGGCACAAGGAAAGGGGTCTCTAAGTGGTATAGGTGCAGGAGCAAGTGTGAGTGGTGACAGGCGACACAGGTGATGGAGATGGTGGTTCCTTGAGGGCTGGAGTATAGTGGGAGCCATGTCTGTTGTGGCAAGACCAATGTCCCAGGTAATGACACTGGAAACACACGTGTTGGTAAAGGACATGGTCAGTGGGGAGGGGGGACTGCCCTCCAAGGTAGAAACAAAGTTGGTCAAGAGGGGCAGGGACAAAGGGAGTAGCAGGGAGAGGGTCAGTGGCATGGATGGCATTATGATATTGCTTGTGTAGGCCAGCCCATGTGGCATCCTGCAGCAAAACCTCCCAGGCAGAACTGTGAGTTCCAGTCCCAAGTTGAACACCAACCTCTTTATACAAGGCCACTCCATCAACATACATCAACTCAAGAGTGCACCACCCATCTACCTTCTCTTGTTCCATCTTGACTTCTTCCTTTGAAGCTGATGATTCCTCTTGCTTCAAGCAAATGTGATCAAGAAGGTGAGAAGCAGGTGGGGCAAGAAACTCACTGATCTGTTGTTGAAGAAGGTGGTGGTAGGCACCACCAGTAACTGCTTCTAGAAGTTCTGAAGATCCATGCTCCAGGATATTGATCATAATGACCTCTGAAAGGGGGGCAGTGCCACTAAGTTTTTGGGTGCAGATCTTAGAGATGACATGATTGATCACGTCTGTTGCTCTGTAGATTTCAGACAGCATCCCAAAATACTTAACCTGTTCTGGTGTGCACCCATCAATGTTGTCCCTGTCATGGAAGAGGTCAAGTGCCCTAACAATGTCCAGGTAGTCAACTGCTGAGACTGGTAGTCTCAGCTTGTCATCCTGGGCAAGGGCTGCAGTGGCAAGGAGATCAAGGGCAGTGTGGTGTGCACCATTGGAGTAGGTGGTGAAGGTGGTGCATATGTTGGCAGGTTGGGGAGCATTGGGGTGACCACTCTCAGCTGTTCGACTATCAGGGTCATCACCAAACTTCACCTTACCCTTACCCTTTCCCTGCTGGCTACTGTCTCCACTGAGGGGGACTCTGGCCTTGGGGGTGGGGACCCTCTTGACCAAGAAGGACATGTATGGATGCAGTTGGAGAGGTCAGGCAAGAGGGGGCAATGTCATGCAAGGTTGTGAGATGGGGGACAAGGGGTACAAGTCAGAAAAGCTGGCAGTGGTCATTGGAGGTGAGGTTGGGGCATAGACAGTGATGGGAGGGAAGAGAAGGTCATCCCTGTCAGCTGCAGGGTCATAAATGGATTCTGCAAGGGGGAGGTCAGTGTAGTCATTTTCTGTGTTGACAGAGCAAGGGGAGTCCATTTAGTTGTGAAGGTGGCAGGCAAGTTTGTACTGGTCAAGGGCTTCTGAAGTGTGGTCTTTTATATGTTCTTTGGGTTCCCAGGTATTTGATGAATGGGGGAATCCTTTCCACTTGACCAGGTACTTTCACTTACCCCTGTGCCCATCAACCTTGTGATTAATTATTGACTTGACCTCCCATTCAATTTCATCATCCACAAGTTCAGGCAGTGGTGCTGTGGGTGCAGTGCCATAAGTATTGTTTTTGGTGAAGGGGAAGATCTGGGAGGTGTGGAACACCAGATGAACCTTCCAGGTTGGCAGGAGTGCCAATTGGAAAGCGACTGGAGACACCACCTGAGTCACCTTGAAAGGTCTGAGACATTGGGGCACAATCTTGTCACACTGGTTTTTGACATGAAGAGGCCCAGTATCCAGGAGAACTTGATCTCCAATCCTGGGCACAACATAGGACCCTTTTGAGTGCAAGCACATCAGGTCCTGTGCTTTCTTGTGTGCAAGAATGGTGACATCACAGTTCAAGGCCAGCCTTTCGAGTCTTTCATCAACTGAGGGGACTGCAGTAAGATGTTTTTCAGGATAGGGGGAAGGGTCAAAACCCAGAAGCAGTGAAAATGGAGTCATTTGATGTACTGAGTGGACACAAGAATTGTGTGCAAACTCCACTGATGGTAACTTGGCAGCCCATGAGTTTGGTGTCTTGGCACAGTGCAGCTGAAGGTATCCTTCCACTTCTTGATTGACATGTTTGCTTTCTCCATTGGTTTGCGAGTGATACCCTGTGGAGAGTTTTGGGGTTACCCCTATAGCCTTGTACAGCTCCTTCATAAAGGAAGATGTGAACTGCAGTCCATGATTGGAGATTACCAATTCAGGTACACTGAAGCAAGAATAAATGAACTGATGGAACAGTCAGGTGATCCTGATGGAGTCTATTGTTTTATGACACAGAACAAACAGGGTGGTGTTACGCTTCCGTCAGGGGTCTTTCCTTTTTCGACTCTTTGCAGTCATGTGCATCATGTGCCTTGTCGCATCCTTAATAATAGTTGCCATCCTAGGGGCTCGAATGCTCCATGGAATGTTCAGATCTCCCACTGTCAAGGTATTTCCAATGCCTGTTGAGACCGCATTGCCACTGTGATCCAGTATTTCACTGCCCTCTCTGATGGTCGACTTGTTCCCTTCTTGACCCGTTGACTCGCTTCTGACTTGTCTTTGTTGCTTACATGTTGTACTATAGATCTGGTGTCAGGCTCCTTGCTGCGCATTGATTGCGCAGCCAGTATAGCCCTCGTTCCCTTGCCTACCCCTGTCTTTGACACTGTATGACTCTTTTCTATTTCATTGATGAGCTTGTTGATTACTGTGGATACGTGTCGTGACGCATCGCTCGCAACTGTTACGGTACTCGTACTTAGGAGTATATAATCCTACGTACTTCATCCTGTATTGGCAGTTTTTCGATAGCTTGCAACTGAGCTTCATCCCTTCGCTTTAATTCTTGTTCTCTCTCCAGGCGAACAACCTTAGGGACTCGCCAGCAGACAGAACCTCTGTTGGATTCTCGCGATAACTCAGCCATAGGGGTTACGATAAGTTCGGCCCATAGTCTCCCACCTTGTGCGCTTTGTGTCTATTCCATTTGAAGAAGTCACTGCACTCGGGCATAACAAAATTGAAAAACTCTATGCAGCTTTTGGGACTTGTCGACCTTTTCGTGAAAGTCTACTTGTCCCTCAGTTACTGAACTTCAACAAACCACAAACCTACATCCAAAGGCTCGTTGGTTTCCCTATGCATAAAAACTAACTTGCCTTCTCTCCTTGCTCCTCAACTCGGTGACAAACCGATAACAAAATTGAGAAGCACCCCTCTACCCTTAATCAAATCCATCGCTCTACAGGCAGCCATTAGGCTTTAATAGATTGCCTCTCTAGAGTCAGCACTCGTGTCTCCCTACGTGTAAAGCCACTCGTGCTATCCCTTTCAAATGCTGACAGGTTTCTCTCGAGAAATAAATCCTCCCTCAGCCTTCGTTATCACTTCTCATTAAAGTGTCTAACCCACAGAAGTCAAGACCTCCAGTCCCTCCTCGTAGTACCCTGTTAGGACTTGGAAGGAACCCGCCTCTACCCCTGATACCTGGAAGACTAGGGCCATCAGCCACAGCTAGTAATCCCTGGTTATCATATCTGTCCCATTTTAGGGAATCGGAAGTCGTGCTTAGTTCAGAAGAAGAAGACAATCAGAAGTCCAATACTTCTTTCGGATCGGTCCTCAAGGAAGAACAAGAAGCTCACACATTACCCGTTATGTCCATGACACTCGGTCATGGAGAGTCAGCCCCTGAGATGCCGCCGAAGGTTTTCTCTGAAGTGGAGCTGAAAGAAAGGTTGGAAGAACAATGTTGCTCGTTGGCGGAAGACTGGCGCAAGATAGCTGGTGGACAGTCAAGTGACCCTTTTCCAACAGGAATGCCTATGGACTCGGCTCTACGAGCTTGGTATGCCAGGAACTACAGAAAGGTAATTCCCCCAGAGGTCCCCGCCGGTGGGTCCAGTAAGGGTAAGGCCTTGGTAGACCCTGATGACTCATATGATGTCCGCCCACCCAACGGAGGTCGGGAGTTTAATGTCAGGCATCCCGGAGAATACGACGGAAGCCACAATGGGCTTCAGACCTGGATCACGCAGGTTGAAGGTTACCTGAACCTTAACAAGCATGTTTATAACATGGAGTCACTCAAGATTTCGTTTGCTCTCATGTATATGACTAAAGGAGCTGCTGTCTCCTTCGCTGAAAACTATCAGAATGAAAACAAGCTTCTCGATGGAACCATCTGGTATTCTGATACCTTCCAAGGGTTCATCGAACGTCTCAAAGCTACTTTCGAATCCAGTGATCAGACCGCCCTTGTGATCCTTCGTCTGTCTGACATATCTCAAGGCAAATGAGAACTCGAGTCGTACATTGCCGAGTTTACCGGGCTTGTCAATAAGGCTCAGCTAAAAGAAGAGTCACGTGAAGCAGGGATTTTCTTCAGAAAAGGATTGAATAAGGAGCATTGCGAATGGGTTCTCAACTCTGGACGCACCCCTTCTATGGTAATTGAGTGGATACAGTGTGCTGGAGAGGCTCGAACCGCAATCACGACAAAGCATATCCTTGAAGGAAAGGAATCTCGGTATGAACGCAAGTTTGTTCATTACTGCAGAGGTTCCCGAGATCCTAATGTGATGGACATTGACAAACGCAAATGGAACGTTAGACATTCAAGTTCCGATATCACATGCTTCGAGTGCAGAGCCAAGGGTCACTACAAGCGTGACTGTTGTCAATCCAATAAACCCAAGGCTCTCCCCAGGATCCGGATAGTCCTCTCGGAAGATGGAACAAAGACCGTCTATATGGGAGAGAAACTCGCCATGCCAGAAGAAAGGAAAGCTTATGGGGTGGATTTTTAATTGGGACCACCGAAACTCCTAAGGCAGGTCCCACTTCTATATTGTCCGCAAACTGTACTTCTATAGACAATGAATCGTGTATGAGAGTTGGATCACCACTTGGAAGAGCATGGTTGCCAGACTTTATGGCAGGAGTAATGGTCTGCGTCGACTCGGGTGCAGAGGTCTCGCTCATCTCGGAGCAAATTGTTCAAAAACTACGGATTCCGACATACAGGGTCAAGACCAGGTTCAAGACCACGTCATTCACCAGGAAAGACGTCGAATGGGTTACAAGAAAGGTTACCGTTCGACTTCTTGTCAAGAATCATATCGTTTGAATCAAGTGTTATGTTGGACCCTTGGTAGGAAAGGAACATATCCTACTAGGGATGCCCTTTCTTCGGATGTACAAACCCTGAATGGATTGGGAACACAACAAAATAACTTGTTGGGATGATGGGTATGTACCCACCTGGGAAACTGACATTGCTATTAGGGATGTGGCCCCCTTCTACCAAGGAAGTGCTGTAAAATTTAATGATGATGGTTCTGTCCAGGAACCATCAGTAAGTTTTGTTAACAAAACAACTTTGTCTACAGAACTCGAGGCCGCCTTGTCCTCAACTAAGGAGGAAGTTCAACTTCCGAAGGAATATCAAGAATTCGCTCAGGTGTTCTCCGAAGAAGATATCCCGCTTCCTCACCATCGCGAGGGATTAGATCATGAAATCTGGTTACACGATGACTTCAAACTGAAGAAGGCAGCAGTTTATCCAATGTCACCAGACGAACTTAAAGTCCTTGACAAATTCCTTGATGAAAATCTCAAATGCAAGAAGATTAGGCCATCAACTTCGCCACAAGTGGCACCGGTGTTTTTCGTAGCCAAAAAGGATGGAAAGAAGCAGTTGATTCAAGATTACTGCTATTTAAATTCCTTTACCATCCCTGACGCTCACCCGCTGCCAAATGCTCAGGCTCTGTTTGATGAGCTGGTCGAATCAAGATATTATGCCAAGTTTGACATTCGCTGGGGGTTTACAAACCTCCATGTACATGAAGGAGATGAATGGAAAGGGGCTTTCATAACCCCTAGAGGGTTGTTTGAACCAATGGTAATGTTCTTCGGACAATGCAACTCACCACCCTCCTTCCAGCGTTACATGGATCAAACCTTTGCTTCCCAGCAAGGAAAACAGGTAGGATATATGGATGATGTTGCTATTCATGCCAAAACTAGGGAAGAGTTGAGAACTCGTGTATGTGAGTTCCTGGTTATTTGCCAAAAGGAAGGTCTTCGCCTCAAGATCAGCAAGTGTGTTTTTGAGGCTGAAGAAATTGAGTTCCTCGGAATGATCATTGGGAAAGGACGTCTGGAGACTTCGCTGACAAAGACCAGTGCCATCAGTACCTGGGAAGCCCCTGAAAACCTTACTGGGCTTCGAAGATTCCTCAGGTTCTGCAACTTCTATCGCAAGTTCATCCCTTCCTTTTCAAGCATTGCTTGCCCCCTCCATGACTTGACAAAAAAAGGGGTTTCTTATCAGTGGACTCCTGAACGTGATGCTGCATTTGAATGCCTCAAGTCTTTGTTATGCTCGACCCCAGTCCTCTCCATCCCTGACTTTTCGAAGCCATTTGCACTCTTTACTGACGCATCGAAACTTGGGACTGGGGCAGTACTCACCCAAAAAGGGTCAGATGATGAGTGGTATCCTTGCTCCTATCTTTCACAGTCGTTGGTTGGCGCTGAGCAGTGCTACCAGGTCTATGACTTGGAAATGCTTGCAGTTATTCACGTGCTCAAAGCCTTCTGACCCTACCTCCTTTCACCAGTCGAACCAATGGTGGTCTTTACGGACCACAAAAACCTCGAATATTACCGGGAGCCTCAACAGCTCATGCCTCGCCAGGCTCGTTGGGCTGCCACTGTGCAGTCCTACCCTGTTCGTTTTTCTTGGCAGGTGGGACAGCTTCAGGTCCCCGCCGATGCTCTTTCCCACAAGAGCGAGTCTGCGGAACCGGCCCCCATGGCCATGGTCCTTCCCCTGGACCTTTGGCTTTCTGACGGGGTAGATTCCCAAATTTGCCTTGTGTCACCCTCTTTTTCCCTCACGAAAATACAAAAACAACTAAAAATAAACCAACTCTGCCATATTGGACGAATCCCTGCCCAACCTAACCAATCGCAATGCTGCTCTAAGCCTTATTCTCAC
This sequence comes from Pisolithus orientalis, assembly GCF_024613125.1. Classification (NCBI taxonomy): domain Eukaryota; kingdom Fungi; phylum Basidiomycota; class Agaricomycetes; order Boletales; family Pisolithaceae; genus Pisolithus; species Pisolithus orientalis. Next base: position 1,961,956 of record NW_026260782.1, on the reverse strand, counting down.
CCAACTGAGGAAAAATCAAAGGAGAATAGGCTGCCTGCCGCTCGCCCTTCTGAGGAACCCATCAAAGGAGCCAGGGGAGTGTATGCGATATCCGTGGACCTGTACAAACATGTCCAGAACGACACGTCAAAGGTTTCGTCAGGTCTGGAACCCAGGGACAACGTCACGGTCGCAGAGGACAGAACAAAAAGGTTTGGAACCATGCGGTTGTATATCCCCCCCGACCATCGGAAACACTGTATGCAAACATACCATGACCACGAGTCCTCGGGACATCCAGGACAGAAGGCCATGTTCGCCAAAATGAGAAAGGAAGTATGGTGGGAAGGTATGGGAAAGGACATCAAGGCTTATGTCGCAGGGTGCCCTGTTTGCCAAACAACTAAGGTCATAACACACCTGCCAACACCACCCATCGTCCCACATGAAACCCCAAAAACCACGTTTCCGTTCCAACAGATATCTATGGACCTCATCACAGATCTCCCCATGTTGGGAGAACAGAAGTACAACACAATTCTCATGGTCGTTGATCAAGGCCTGATGAAGGCTGTGCTCTTCGTTCCATGTCACAAAACTATTGACTCCGTTGGGCTTGCTCAATTGTTCCATCAGTTCATCTATTCCCGTTATGGAATACTGGAGTCAGTAATCTCAGATCGAGGACCGCAATTTGCATCCTCATTTACCAAGGAGCTCTACAAGGCCATTGGAGTCAAAATGAGGTTATCGACTGGATACCATCTGCAAACTAATGGAGAAAGCGAGCGAGTCAACCAAGAGGTGGAGGGGTACTTACGCCTCTACTGTTCAGAGTTTCTGAACTCATGGGCAGCAAAACTCCCCTCCACCAAATTCACTCACAACTTGCGGATCCACTCCGTCCATCAGATGACTCCCTTCTCCCTCATCCTTGGATACGACCCCTCCCCCTACCCCAAAGTCCAGATCACTCTGGTTCCTTCGGTTGATGAATGCCTAGAATGACTTGTGTCAAACAGGGATGTCACAATCCTTGCTCATAAGAAGGCACAAGAGGTGATGAGATCATGACAAAAAGGGACATATGTTGCGCTGAAGGTAGGAGATAAGGTTCTCCTTGACACCAGTCACCTGCACATCAAAAACCAGTGCAACAAGATTGCGCCCCGGCGTCTCGGACCTTTCACAGTGACTCATGTCGTGTCACCCGTGGCCTTCCAGTTGGATCTTCCGGGTACCTGGAAGGTCCACCCAGTATTTCACACATCTCGTATCTTTCTGTTTACTGAAAATGAGATATACGGAGCTGCGCCCGCAGCCCCATTACCAGAATTGGTAGACGATGAAATCGAATGGGAGGTTGAGGCCATACTGAATCACAAGGTTGATGGCCGAAGAGGAAAAAGGCGATATTTGATCAAATGGAAAGGTTTCCCCCATTCATCAAATATGTGGGAACCAGAAGAACACATAAAAGACCATGCCTCCAATGCCCTCGACCAGTACAAGCTCGCTCGACATCTCAAAAGTTAAATGGATTCCCCTCGCTCCACCAATACTGAAAACGATTATGCCAACATCCCCTTCCCCTCTGAATCCGTTTACTACACCGACGATGACGGGGTCGTTCCCCCAGTCAATGTCTATGCCCCAACCTCACCTCCAGCATCCCCTGCCGGCTTTTATGCCTCAAGGAACTCCTTGCCCGTCTCCCAGCCCCATCCAATATCGCCCCCTGTCACCTGCACTCTCGGACCGTGTCCACTCAAGGGCTTCTTGATCAGGCATGTTCCCGCCCCAAAGGCCAGAGTCCTCCCTGGAGAGGACAGTAACCAAAAGGGAAAGGGTAAGGCGCGCACTGATGATGATGCCAATAACACGACCGCTGCCCCCGGTAGCCCCCATGCTGCCGAATCTCCCCACCTACGCACCACCTTCACCACCTACTCCGACAGCGCTCAACACGCAGCCCTTGACCTCCTCACCACTGCCGCCTCTGCCCGGATTGACCAGCAAAGACTACCAGTCTCAGCAAGTGACTACCTGGACATTGTTAGGGCACTTGACATCTTTGACAACAGGGACAACATTAACAGGTGCTCACCAGAACAGGTTGAGTATTTTGGGATGTTGTCTAAGATCTACAGAGCGTCAGACATAATCAACGGACTGGTGTCCAAAAATCTGCAATCGGAAGTTGGCAGGAACAGCACCGCTGTCGGAGGTGATAATGATCAACATGTTGGAGAAGGCTTCTTCGGATCTTACCGAAGCGGTAACAGGAGGTGCCTACCATCACTTACAGCAACAACAGATCGGAGAGTTCCTGATGCCACCGGCTTCTCAGCTTCTCGATCGAATTATCCCAAAGCAAGAGGAATCATCAGCTTTGGACGACAAAAATAAGTTAACAGATCAGGAGAAGGAGAAGGAGTGGCGTGCGATGGAGTTAGGGTTTGTGGACTCAGGAGAATTATTTAAAGAGGTCGGTGCCCATCTTGGTACCGGGACTCACAATTCCGCCTGGGAGGTTTTACTACAGGATGCATCATGGGCGGGAATTCATAAGAAATATTTCAATGCCATCCACTCTGCCGATCCTCTCCCTGCGGCTCCCTTCGTCCCCATCCCTTCAGATCAACTTCAGTACTACCTCGGAGGACAGTCCCCCGTTCCCCCTGAACACCCTCTGTATCAGCATGCCTGCTTCCAGTGTCATTACCTGGGACATTAGTCATGCCAGAACGGACGTGGTTCCCATTTTACTCTGTCCCTCGAGGAACCAACATCTCCATCACCATCATCGCCCATCGCCACTTGTATGTGCTCCCGCATCTACACTACTCACTGACCCCTATCCATTCACCCTTCCAACGTGACTTCCGGCCCATCCTCAAGGGTCTGAGGACTTTAGAGGGGGGGTGATGTTACGCTTCTGTCAGGGGTCTTTCCTTTTTCGACTCTTCGTGGTCACATGCGTCATGTGCCTTGTCGCGTCCTTAATAATAGTCGCCATCCTAGGGGCTCGAATGCTCCATGGAATGTTCAGATCTCCCACTGTCAAGGTATTTCCAATACCTGTTGAGACCACGTTGCCACTGTGATCCGGTATTTCACCGCCCTCTCTGATGGATGACTTGTTCCCTTCTTGACCCGTTGACTCACTTCTGACTTGTCTTTGTTGCTTACATGTTGTACTATAGATCCGGTGTCAGGCTCCTTGCTGCACATTGATTGCGCAGCTGGTATAGCCCTCATTCCCTTGCCTACCCCCATCTTTGACACTGTATGACTCTTTTCTATTTCATTGATGAGCTCGTTGATTACTGTGGATATGCGTCACGACTGTTACAGTACTCGTACTTAGGAGTATATAATCCTACGTACTTCGTCCTGTATCGGCAGTTTTTCGATAGCTTGCAACTGAGCTTCATCCCTTCACTTTAATTCTTGTTCTCTCTCCGGGCGAACAACCTTAGGGACTCACCAGCAGACAGAACCTCTGTCAGATTCTCGTGATAACTCAGCCATAGGGGTTACGATAAGTTCGGCCCGTAGTCTCCCACCTTGCGTGCTTCGTGCCTATTCCATTTGAAGAAGTCACTGCACTTGGGCATAACAGGTGGCTTTTGTCAGCCCCTGATTGACAACCATGAGAATTGAGTTGTATTTTTGTTCTCCTGATACTGGGAGATCTGTGATGAGATCCATAGATATTTGTTGGAATGGAAATGCAGTCTTGGGCATATCATGAGGGACAATGGGTGGTGTTGGCAGATGAGTCACAACCTTGGTTGTCTGACACATAGGGCATCCTGTGACATAAGCTCATATATCCTTTCCCATACCTTCCCACCATACTTCCTTTTGCATTTTGGTGAACATTGCCTTTTGTCTGGGATGTCCAGCTGACTCATGATTGTGATACGAGTGCATGCAGTGTTGGCAGTTTTTTTGGGGGATGCACAGATGCATAGTTCCAAACCATTTTGTTCCATCTTCTGTGATAGTTACATTGTCTTTGGGTTCCAGTCCTGTAGAGTCCTTTGGCATATCGTTCTTGACATGCTCATACAGTTCTGTGGATATAGTGTAAACTCCCTGTGCTCCTTTGTTGATATTCCTCAAAGGGTGAGTGTCAGGCAGCCTATTCTCTTTTGACCTTTCCTCAGTTGGGTGAGAATATGGCTTTGAGTTGTTTTTCAAATGCTGAATCTGGGCAGGAAGATGTCCTACTCATATTAGATGGTTGATTTTGTGTTGATTTTGTATTTTTGTAAGGGAAAAAGTGGGGGGAACAAGGCAGACTTGGGAATTCACCCCCTCTGAAAGCCAAAGGTCTGGGGGAAGGACCATGGCAACAGGGGCAGGCTCCTCAATGGCCCCCTTGTGTGAAAGGGTGTCAGTGGGCACCTGCAAGTGGCCAGCCTGCCAAGAGAAGCAGATGGGGTAGGACTGGATGGTAGTGGCCCACCGGTGTCACACACCGAAGGTATTTGGTGAGGTGGACATGGATACAGCTGATGAATGGAGATGAAGACCATAGCCCTCATGCAAAGAAGGACAGCCAGGAATGTCAGCAGTCATCCCTCACACAAGAACAGGTCATCAGTGCCAGAGAAAAAGAAAGGGAGTGAGTTAAGCACTGGCTAAAATTCTTAAGTGCTCATGTACAGCATTCCAGTTTTCAACATATCTCTGCCATTTCTGCAGATACCAAGACCATTCCCACACTCACTTGTAGTGCTCAGCCATGCGATCTTACCTTCCAAAATTGGAAAGGATTTGCACACTCCACACGTTTCTACAGCACTCCCTCCAAAAGACACTCATTTTGCTAAATTCTTCTGATATGGCTGCCTCTACATCAATCATTTTGCTTGTCCCCTTTGCTAGGGACCATGGCTACATATATCTACCAGGAGTTCCTACCAGCTTCCATCCTGAAGCATCCTGGTACATCCCATCCTTGTCTGTGCCCTCTCAGCCCATCCAGCTTGGACAGCATGTTCTTTTTGTCAGTATGACCTCTAGGAGGATGTTCTTTGGTCACCTCAGGTCTGTCATTCACTTGGAAAGGTCTTATGTGGTTGTTTCAGTCTCTCCAGTCCAAGAAGCATATGGATCCTTCCTCCCTGCTCCCTGCAATGTCTTCATACCAGTCTCATCCATCATTCTTCCAAGATTGTGACAGCTACAGTATAATCTACTGTTCCCCACTCTCCCTGATTGCATCCATGATGAGTATGATGCACATCTTGCCTCCTTGTTGCAAGATACAGCAGAAGACACTCCCCATTCATCCTCTCTTCCAACAGAGCCTTGTTCATGAAGTTTTTATTTGCTTCACTGAGAGGATGGTTTGGGGGGGAAAGTTGTGATCCCCTATGCTCCTGTCACCCCACAGACCCCCAAAGCTTGACCCCTGTTGACATCTGACTCACCCTGTCCACTTTTGGATGTACTATATCAGCATCAGATCAGCACTGCCTCTCTGTCATCCCACCTTGGCCTAGAAGTGATCTCTTTGAGATGTGACATGCACAGCCTCCCCCTAATGCAATTCCAGTGTGCTTTCCCAGTTCCTGACATCACTTGACTCATACTTTGATGTTCTGACTGTCTTTGACTCACCTATTGCCAATACTTACCAATCCTTTGACTTTGCTTACTGATTCTTCACTTTTTGGCTTGCTAATCCTTACCAATGCTTACCAATGCTTTCCAAGATGATTACCCATCACTTACATTCCTTACTCATCAGTTACCAATCACTTACCAAGTGTTTGCACCTTGTTTTCCAAGGGAAACACCCCTGTACTGTATATAAATCACTGTACTTAGATAGCAAAAAAAAAGAAGACATCAGAGAGCCCCTCTTGCTCGCATTTTATCATCACTCAGTAATTCATTCAGCAGCTTTGATAGTTGAGACTTTATTAAGGGTCTAACTATCATCTACTTCACTTATCCTTGTCTATCATCAATATACTTTGCTCCAAGCCCTCCCTGAGCTCAGTGCAGCTTAGGACATCAAATTAAGTCATCATCCATCCTTCTGTAGGCTGACAGAAGTCTACCCTATTGCATTCTCTCGCATTCCTGCTCCTTCTTCATCAGGAGCACCCCCAACCCTCAGCACTTGTTTTTGAGTGTTGTAGCTTCGCAAAAACCCTCCCAAAGAACAGGTTCTACCATCTAGGTACTGCATAGGCACACCACCACTCACTCTTTTTGTCTTTTGTGTTGGTTTTGGTTGGTTTTCACCACTGAACCACACTTTGACTCACACCAGGCCTGCCATGGGGTGAGTTGCTGCAGCTCCTGGTAGTACTCCAAGTTTTTGTGATTGGTAAAGACCACTGTAGGTTCAATGGGAGAGAGGAGGTAAGGCTGGAAAGCCTTCAGAGCCTGAATAATTGTGAGCATTCCCAGATCATAAACCTGGTAATGCTGTTTGGCTCTGACCAACAACTGGGAAAGGTAGGAACATGGGTGCCATTCATTGTTGGCACCTTTCTGGGCAAGGACTGCACCAGTTCTGAGTTTTGAAGTGTCAGTAAAAAGGGCAAAAGGCTTCAAGAAGTCAGGAGTAGTGAGGACCTGGAGAAGAGCATAACAAAGATTTAAGCTTTTCAAAAGCTGCATTCCATTCTGATGTCCATTGGTAGGACACCCCTTTCTTGGTAAGGTTGTGAAGGGGTCTGGCTGATGCTTGAGAAGGAAGGGATGAACTTGTGGTAGAAGTTGCAGAACCTGAGGAAATGACATAGCCCCATAAGATTGTCAGGGGCCTCCCAAGTACTAATGGCATCAGTCTTCAGTTGGCAAAGTCTCCATATGCCCTTTCCTATAATCATTCCTAGGAACTCAATTTCTTCAGCCTCGAAACAGCATTCACTAATCTTGAGGTGGAGTCCTTCCTTTGTGCAAATCACCAAAAACTCCTGAACATGTTGTTGGAGTTCCTCTCTTGTTTTTCTATGGATTGTGACATCATCCATGTAACCTACCTGTTTTCTGTGTTGTGATTCAAATGTTTTATCCATATATCACTGGAAAGAAGGGGGTGAGTTACATTGACCAAAGAACATTACTGTTGGTTCAAACAACCCTCTAGGAGTAATAAATGCTCCTTTCCATTCATCTCTTTCTTTCACTCAGAGGTTGGTAAAACCCCATCGAATGTTGAACTTCACATAGTATTTTGATTTGACTAGCTCATTGAACAGAGCCTGTGCATTTGGTAACAGGTGTGCATCTGGGATGGTGAAGGAATTTAAATAGTGGTAGCCTTGGATTAGCCACTTCTTTCCATCCTTCTTTGCAACAAAGAACACCAGCACTGCTTGAGGTGAAGTTGAAGGTTGAATCTTCTTGCACCTAAGATTCTTGTCCAAGAACTCATCTAAAACTTTAAGTTCATCAGGAGACATTGGATATACTGCTGCCTATTTAGGCTTAAAGTCATCATGTAGTCTGATCTCATGGTCTAGACCAGGTCAGTGTACTGGTAGCAGGATGTTGTCTTTGGTGAACACCTTGGCAAATTCTTTATACATTTCTGGGAGGGTTACCTCCTCTTTGCTACCTGCCAGGGTGGCCTTGAGTTCTGTAGACATGGTAGTTTTGTTAATTTTAACTTTGGGGGTTGCACCTGAAGCCTGTTTTACCACTTCTGGGGACAGGCCAGGAGATTCCTTCTTACTGTCCATATCTGAAGATACTACCTGTGAAACATTAGTTTTCTTGTCTGGATACACAAACCCATCATCCCAGCAAGTTATTTTACCAGTTTCCCAGTTCATGCAAGGCTTGAACTCCTTGAGGAAGGGCATCCCAAGAAGAACATGTTCCTTGCCCATGAGGGGCCTGACATAGCATTTGACCTGTATAATGTGCCTCTTTGATTTCCATTTTGAGGGTTACCTTGCATGTGACCCATTCTTCATCTTTTCTGGTGAATGAGGTGGTCTTGAACTTCTTCTCAATGCAGTATGTCAGGATTTTGAGTTTCTGGACCATCTTCTCTGAGATGAGGGAGACTTCAGTGCCTGAGTTGATACAGGCCCATATTCCTGCCTTGTAGTCCAGTAAAATGACAAGTCTGAGAGGAGAACAAATTCGCATATTTGATTCATCATCTATAGAAGTACATTTAGTGGACAAAACTGAAATGGGACTGACTGATGCAGGAGATTCATCAGTCCCCTTTAAAAACCCAACAACTTCTTTTCCTCCTGATTCGCTTCTCTATTTCCTACATAGGCAGTCTTGGTACTGTCTTCAGAAATTACAACATGAACATTGGAAAGTTGTTGCTTGACTTTGACCTTACAGTCACACTTGATGTGACTGTCAACTCCACAATTGAAGCACCTAATTTCCAAGCCAGAATGGTGAACATTCTGTTTACATTTGTTGATGTTCATTGCATCAGGATCTTGGGAACCTCCATGGTAATGAATGTATGTGCATTCATACTGAGATTCCTTCCCTTCTAGGATATGCTTTGTAGTGATCGCTGTACGAGCTTCTCCAGTGCACTGTATCCACTCTATGACCATGGAAGGGGCATGTCCAGAATTGAGGACCCAATTGCAATATTCTTTATTCAATCCTTTTCTGAAGAAGATCCCTGCTTCACACAATTCTTCTTTGAGTTGAGCCTTGTTTACAAGTCCAGTGAACTCAGCGATGTATGCTTCAAGTTCTTGTTTGCCTTGGGAAATATCCAAAAGACACAGGATTGCAAGGGTGGTTTGGTCACTGGACTTGAAGGTGGACTTCAACCTTTCAATGAACCTTTGAAAGGTATCCATATAGTAAATGGTACTGTTGAGCATCCAACTTTCATTTTGATAATTTTTGGCAAAAGAGACCATGGTGCCTTTGGTCATATAAGTGAGTGCAAACAAAATCTTGACTGACTCCATGTTGTAGACATGTCTGTTCAGGTTCAAATATCCTTCAACCTGTGTAATCCAGGTCTGAAGCCCATTATGGCTTCTGTCATATTCTCCAGGATGCCTGACATTAAACTCCCTACCTCCATTGGGTGGGTGGCTTGAGTAGTCATTGTCATCATCAGCTTTGGCTTTCCCCTTACTGTTACCGCTAATGGGTAACTCTGGGGGTATGGCCTTTCCAAAGTTCCTGTGATACCAATCTTGTAAAGCTGAGTCCATAGGCATACCTGTTGGGAACAGGTTGCTAGTAGTTGTGTGCATAGCCCGACAGAGCTCCTCCACCATCATGACCCTTTGTTCTTCCAACCTTTGTCTCAGTTCCTCTTCCAAAATGGTCCTTGAGGGCATTTCAGGAACCAACTCTCTGTGACTGACAGTCATGGACATTTTGTTATGTGCTTCTTGTTCTTCTGATCTTCTTCTTCTTCTGAGCTAAGGGCAATTTCTGAATCCCTAAAATAGGATAAATAAGACAACTGGGGGTTGGTTGTGGTAACCAAGGGTCCTAGTCTTCTGAGTGGGATGGGCAGTAGTGGCAGATTTCTACCAAGCCTGAGGGGATTAGAATGAGGAGGGACTAGGGGCCTAGGTTTCTGCAGGTTAGACACTTTTACAGTGTGAATGAAGGCTGAGGGAGGATTTATTTCTTGAGAGAAACCTGTCAACATAGTGAGATTTATTGGTGTGCAAGTGTCTTTACACATAGGGAAACACAAGTGCTAGGTCTAGGGAGGCAATCTATTAAAGCCTTAGTGGCTGCCTGTGGACCGATGTACTTGATTGAGGGTAGAGGGGTGCTTCTCGATCTTGATCAACAAGTGGGATGAAGGTGAGTTAGTTCTTATGTGTAGAGGAACTGATGAGCCTTGTAAAAGGTAGAATGGTTTGTTGAAGTTCAGTAACCAGGGATGAGTAGACTTTCATGAAGAGGTCGATGAGTCCTGAAAGCTGCATTGAGTTTTTCAGTTTTGTTATGCCTGAGTGGAGTGACTTTGTCAAATGGACTAGGCATGATGTGTGCAAGGGGGAGACTATGGGCTGAACTTATCATAACCCCTATGGCTCAGTTATTGCAAAAGTCTGACAGAGGTTCACTCCTTCTGGTGAGTTCTTCTGAGATCATGCACAGGAGGGAACAAGGACAGAAGCAAAGGGATGAAGCTGAGTTGCAAGCTATCAAAAAACTGAGGATACAGGACAAAGTACTTGAGGTTATATACCTATAGACAGTGAGTGCCATACCAGTTGCGATAGTCACATCACAACACATACCTGCAGTAATCAACAAAGGCATCAGTCAAATAAATAAGTCAGAAGGAGTCATACAGTGTCATATGATGGGGATAGGCAAGGGAACAAAGGCTATACTGGCTGTGCAATCAATGTGCAGCAAGGAGCCAGACACTGGAGCAGAAAGTAAACATACAAGCAACATAAATGAGTCAGAAAGGAGTCACAGGAAAGGATGTAACATATCATCCATCAGAGAGGGTGGTGGAACACCAGATCTTCCGAGGTGGTGTGATTGACAGGTATTGGAAATACCTTGACAGTGGGAGATCCAAGGTTGCCATGCAGCATACAAGCCCCTAGGATGGTGACAATTATGAGAGATGCAATGAGGCACATGACACACATGACTGTGAGAAGTTGAAAAAGGAAAGACCCCTGACATGGACATAACATCTGTGGTGCAATGCTGAGGCACATTTTTGCATTTGTGGGTGCTATAACCCTTATTCCCAAGGTGCTCGAGGGACCCTGTTCACTGCTTGAATGTGTGAGGATCTCATTGACAGTACGATAGGTTGCTACCATCTTGACATTGCAGGTTAAAATACTTCATGGTTCCACACTTGTTTGCAGGAGAGGACCTAGTGTCCATTGAATTAGTGCCATTAATGCTGGAAGAGTAACTAACTTGTCTTACAATGTGCTACACATCATTATAGCCTCATCAAATTGCTAAAAGTCTTGTACACATCCACTGTGGTAACTCTGGTGAGTTCTCATGTTTATGCTCCTTTGTCACTCATTATCAAGCATGGGGAGTGGGAGACCATGGAGTGTAATGCCAATTAGCAGATACCTCGAAACCTAGCAGCTTTTTTTCAGACTTTGCATGATCTGAAAGGCATCAGGCACTGGCATAATAATGGAAAAGGAAATATGTACCTCAAATCCAGCCTTATACATGGATATAGCTTTACATAGCTTTACAATGTTTATATAAAGCAGTGACAAAGGTGAACCAAAGCAAGGCCAATGGAAAATCAAGGAATATCAAAGAATGAGGCCAGTAGTGATGTAGATACCAGGATATGGACTGTTGGACAGCCTCATTGTGTTGTGGAATGATGGTGCAGCAGCAAGGCTACTGTAGCATGACAGTCATCCTTTTCCCTCAGTTCATACCTTCAGTATTGACTCAAGAAGACTCCCAAATCTTCTCTTCATCTTGCAATATTTCCCACAGAGTTCGCAAGATCCAGTTAGTTTTTGAGTGAGCACAAGTGATTTTTATAATTGTTAAGGGCATTCCAAATCTAATGTGTTAACTACTTAGTCTGGGATGCATCTGATTGACATTGATGTCTTCCTGGCAAGGGAGATGAAGATGCAGAATGGAGAAGCTGTGGATGGTGATAGTACCATGCCCATCCTGAGTGACTTCCATGGCATGATCCCAAAATACACCATTTTGTCCCATTGCTGGGTTGACAATGATGAAGTAGACTACAGGGAGATGACGAAAACTCACAAAAATGGAGAACCAAGACAAAATCTGAGGGTGTAGTGGCTACCAGGAAGATTCTGAAGAGTTGCCAGCAGGCTAAGAATGATGGATTCAAATGGTACTGGGTTGATACTGTTGGTGTCAACCCTCAGCACTTGTGTCTACAATGCTGAGGTGGGTACAGTAACCCCTGAGGACATGCATGTGTACTTACCTCCTGTAGCATGTCCTGTCAGGTATTGTCAATGGTAGTGCTTGTGTCTATGATGCTGAGCATGTCCTGTCAGTTTTACAACAGGTTATGGGCCCTCTTCATCACTGATTCTGACACGACCCATCCATCTGCATACAGGTGCATATATACACTTTTAACACATGTCTTCGCTACCCCTGGCTGCTCCAGACATTGCTGTTTGTCATGGGCAAATTTGATCATATCCCTGAGTTAACTGACACCTCCACCTTCTTTGCCTGGAAGATGCAGGTGCTTCTGGCCTTGGATCATGAGGGTGCATACAGTCATGTCAGCGATGGCACAGACCTGCTGGGCCCTATCAAGTTTGCATCAGTAAAGCTGAAACCTGCAAATCCTGCTAAGCTCACAGATGACGAGCAGAAGGTGATAGTTGATTTGTCTAAGGCAGATGCTGTGGCAAAAGATGTTTTATGTTGACATTTATCACCAGCTGTTCTTTGTCTCATTCCCCAAGAGAGGTCTACCACTGCTTGGGATGTTTGGGTTGCTCTCCATGATAATTTTGACCATGTTGACATTGGATCACAGCACCTTGTACAGGCAAGGATCTTGTGCATGCATATGAAGGATGCCAGTGACATGGCTTGTTACTTGTCAGAGCATTCTGCTGCTCGGCATGACCTCATTCACATGGGGGTGTCCTACTCAGATGAGGAGGCTATCTTCCATCTCATTGAAGGTCTTCTGGAGACTGGCACCTGGCCATCTTTCTGCCTCTTCCTACAAAGCTCCTGTACTGTTGCAGCTGCCACCTCTACTGGTACCTCTGTTTCCTCTGCATCCAAGACTTCTGCCTCTACAACCCATTCCTCCATCTCTATGGCACTGTCCATGAGCTTGGTGACTTTTGAGAGTGTCTCAGTCAAGATTGTGGCTGAGGCTCACCATTTGGTCCAACAACTCTCCTTTTCATCTGTGGGGTCTGAGTACACTAATGCCATAACCTCACCTGTTGGCCCACCCAATGTAAACCTGGTGACAGGCCTCCAGAAGACATGCAACAATCCATCGGGCACCTACTGTGATACTCCCATTGGTGAGGGCCTCATTTCTGGTGCTAGCAATCATGATAAGGCACACTGCTTCAAGCCTGGGGGCAGTATGGCTGGTCAACAACCCTCCTGGCAGAAGGGTAAGGGTGACAAGGAACAGGACAAACTCACTTCAGCCACAGTGACCACTGCATCCACACCCACTGCACCTGCTCCTCCCACTCCTACATCAACTCTGGTGGCTGCAGCAGCACTTGACTCTTCTGCAGCCTCTCCTTGGATCACACACTCTGGGGATCTTACTTGTGTGGTTATTACTGAGCTTGATGAAGGTGGGGATGCACCTATGCCATCACCAGCCTTAAAGGCATGCCTTGGCACTCTCTCAGCTTCTAGTCTTTTGGACTCTGGCACTTCCCGCATGCTGGTCTGCAATCATGCCTTCTTTTGAACCTATGTGCCAGACACATCTGTGAATGTTCAAATGGCCAATCATGGACACTTACCTACTACTGGACATGGTGAATGTCTGGCCTTCCTATCCATCAGTGGTGATAGGTATCAGGTACAACTCACCAACTGTTTGCATGTGCCACAGGCTGTGCTGCACCTCATCTCAGTTGGGTGGATGCTCCACCAGGGCTGGGGTTGCAATTTCCAGGGAGAACCTGCATGCTGTGAGCTCTCTTACCATGGTTGTCCATTGGGTGGTATACAGCTACAGTCAAACAACCTCTGCTTCCTGGACCTTGAGTTTGTTTGCTTCAATGCACCCCTACCTCTCACCACCAGCCTGGTCCTCACTGCCTTTGCTTGCATCCCAGTCACCTATGATTTGTGGCATGGCAGGATTGGCCATGCTGGTGGCAGGGTGGTGAGTCAACTGTCCTTGATCACATCTGGTGTCACTGTCAGCTCCTCCTGTCTGCAGTCAATCTGTGAGTCCTGTGTGGTCAGGAAGCATGTTTGCTCACCATTCAAACCCTCCAAGAGCCATACCACTACCTTTCTTGAGCTTGTACACACTGATCTTGGGGGACCTATGCCAGTGCAGACCTTCCATGGCAAGTTGTACTTCATGGTTATCCTTGACAACTATACCCACATCCTGGACATACATTTGCTCGCCCACAAGGACCAGGCTCTTGAAGCCTGGGAGATTACTCAAACCCACTGGGAACAGCAGCATGGTATGATGGTCAAGGCTCTGCAGTCAGACAATAGGGGAGAGTTTCTCAGTAATATGTTCATCCAGTCCTTGAACTCACAGGGTATTGCTCATCATTTGTCCATGCCATATATACACCAGCAAAATAGGGTTGCTGAACAGGTTATCCACATGTTAGAGGGATGCATCTTGGCCATGTTACATCTTGCTCAGCTCCCACTCGCTTACTGGGGTGAGGCAATGCTCACAGCTTCCTATCTACATAATTGCACAGGGTCATGTGTCTTACTGAATGGGATCACGCCCTATGAAATGTTGCATCACAAATGACCTGATCTCAGTCACTTGTGGGTTTGGGGCTGTCGAGCTTATGTGCATATCCATTCAAAACTCCAGCAGAAGTTAGGACCCAGGTCCAGACTGGTATGCTTTATGGGTTATCCACCAGGGGTCAAGGTGTATAGGGTGCGGGATGTTAGCACTGGGCATTTCTTTAATTCTAGGGATGTCATTTTTGATGAAGATGTTCATGTGTTACTCTTTGAGAATGTGTCAACTGGTGGACTGTCATCCATGGTCAACAAAGACTCAGGTTCGGATGAGGACTCTGATGACTCACAACCCCCATCCCCATCACCCTCATTGTCTCAGTCACCCTCTATGCCCTTGACTGTGGTTCAACCTTCTGTCACTGCTCCCCCTACTACTTTGCATTGTTCTGGCAGGACCAGGGTACAAACTGAGGCAGGTAAGGCATTCACTGAGTCTCTTCAGGCAGCATGGGAATGCCTGGCTGCACGTCATGCCTGCTCTGTTTCTCCCATCACAACTGCCCCCTTTTTCACAACTGCTTCTGATCATAACACCCACTTAAATGGCCCTCTTTCCCCATTAACCAAGCTGTCAGAGTCTGGTCTCTCATCCTCTGACACCTCTGTGGGCCCACTCTCCACTGCAGTCATTGATTTGGTCATCTCTGAACATGCTTGCCTGGCCCTATGAAGCAACACTTGCCACGACCCAGCCAATCCCACCTATGATCTCTCCATTCCCCCTGCTACTTATGATGTGGCAGTCCATCGCAGTGATGTGTCCAGGTGGAGGGCAGCCATGGATAAGGAAATAGATCAGTCAAGGTCAATGAATGTTTATAGCCTTGTTCCTCTTCCTCCCAGGGCTCACACAATAGGAAGTCATTGGGTGTTGGAGTATAAAGAAGGAGATGGTAAGGGGGGGCCAGTTGAGAAGGCATGTTTTGTTGTGAAAGGGTTCACTCAGGTACCAGGCAGGGACTTTGGGCAGATGTTTGCACTGGTTGCAAGGCAGAGTTCCATTCAACTCCTTGCTGCCATCGCCACCAGAGAGGACTGGGAGCTGCACTCACCGGATATCAAGAGAGTGTTCCTTCATGGAAAGGTCAAGGAGAAGGTGTATGTCAAACAACCACCTGGGTATGAGGAATATGGCCCAGACAGCAAGGAGTTAGTTGGGTTACTTCATTCTGCTCTCTACAGGATTAAACAGGCTGCCAACCACTTCTACAAAACACTTTGCTCTGAACTCGAGGGTCAGGGATTCTGGCACAGCAAGGTGGATCATGCAGTGTTTGTCTTCCATCAGTTAGAGGTTGTCTGCATGGCTGCCTGGTATGTCGATGATGGCCTTGGTGGTAGCAACAACAAGCATTTCCTCACCAAGGTCAAGCATCATCTACACCTCCATTTTGGTATCTCAGACATGGGACCCATCACAAAGTACCTCAGCATCCAGTTCAAACATGATTGTCACACTCACAAACTGTGGCTTCACCAGAGTGAGTACATCATCCACCTCCTCCAAGAGTACGATCTCATTGACTGCCACCCAGTACACCTTCCCATGGACCCCACCCATCCTTTTCTCACTGATGCCAAGGCAGCAAAACTGGTTGAACCTGCCAACCTAAGGTCTCTTTACCCAAAACTCATAGGTGAACTGTTATACCTCTCTGTTTGCACCTGTCCTGATATTTCCCTTGCCATTCAGTGTCTTTCACAGTATCTCTCCCATCCCAGTGCATGTCTACTTGGAGCCACGAAACATGTCCTTTGTTACCTTGCAGGCATGGTTAGTCATCACCTTCACTACAGGGAATGCACATGCAGTCCTCTTCTGCATGGGTTCAGTGATGCTGACTGGGTGACAAACCCTGAGGATCGTGTTTCGGTGACAGGATATTGTTGGTTCTATTATGGAGGCATCATTGCCCACTCTTCTAAAAAACAGACTACACAGGCCCTGTCCTCCATTGAAGCTGAGTATATGGCAGTCACTGCAGCCATCCAGGAAGGTCTGTGGATTCAGTCTTTCCTCCTGTCTGTGGGTTTCCCAGTGCTGCCCCCCACCTGTCTTTATGCTGACAATGCAGGGGTGATCGCACTCTCACAAGAGGCTGCAAACAACCATTGCACCAAACATATCGACACATGGTATCATTTTTGTCATTCTCACATTGAGGCTGGAACTTTCCTGCTTGAGTGGGTCGCATCCTCCTGTAACACCACTGATGTCCTCACCAAGGCCCTGCCTTGTCCATCCTTCTCCCATCATGTCACTGGTCTCTCACTTGTGTCCCATTGAGGGGGTGTCAGAGGTCATTTTCAACAGTCACTTTACTCATTTCTCATTTCTGTTCTCTTTTCTTTTCTCTATGCATGGAACTCACATTAGTTTGGATTTTCCTTTTGTCCCTTTGCACATGTTCCACTGTGGGGGTGTGTTGGTGTCAATGGTCACATGTTAGGTGCACTTGTACTTATAGGACTGTTTACATTAGTTTACACCTCAGCACTTGTGTCTACAACACTGAGGTGGGTATGGTAACCCCTGAGGACACACATGTGTACTTACCTCCTGTAGCATGTCCTGTCAGGTATTGTCAATGGTAGTGCTTGTGTCTACAACACTGAGCATGTCCTGTCAGTTTTACAACAGATACCTGTTGTATCAACAAGTGGAACAGCTCAGAGTTGTCAGAAGCCATAAACTCCATGTTTCTGTGGTATGAGAGCTCACAGAAGTGCTATGCTTACCTCCACAATGTTGCCATCATTGTTTTCCCCACAACACCTGACCCTGAGATGTATCCAAGATCCAAGGGCTGGCCAGAGTGGTTCTTGCAGGGCTAGATGTTGCAGGAGTTGATAGCCCTGACAGACCTCCAGTTCTTTAACAAGGATTGGGAACCCATAGGAGATAAAAGAAACATTGCTTCTATGCTAGAGGAGATTTTGCATGTCCCATCTCAAGTCTTGGAGGATGTTCTGACTTCATACTGCCCCAGTGTTGCTCAAGTCATGTCACGGGCCACTGACCAGAGGACAACACAAGTGGAGGATCAAGCATATTCACTGTTAGGTCTGTTGGATGTCAACATGCCTATGTTATATGGGGAAGGGAAGAAAGCATTTCTGTGTCTTCAGGAAGAGGTCATTTGCAAGTCAAATGACCAAACTATCTTTGCTTGGAACCTGACAGAAGAAACTTTGCAGACCTGCAGCATGCTGGCAGATGATCCAAGTCTTTTCTGAGGTTGCCATGATATCATCTGGATGGAGTCAAGGGAATTCTACTCAAAATTATCTGACCTGTGGAGTGATGGTACTGAAGGTATTCCCAAACTCCTAGCAGGACCAGTCTATTTTTATTTATTTCTCTTGACCTTCTGGGAGTGGGCCATTAACATGTAGGTTTTCTGGGAGTGGGCCATCAACATGCAGGTGCTCCATGCAGCCACCATCACCAATTTAGGAATCCAGGTGTGGCTTCCCCTTAGATGCTATCCTGGCTGTCTGTGTGTCTTGCAAGTGGCCCTGGCCTGCAGCAGGAGAAGGTGGTTTGAGGCTGATTACCACTGATATAATCCCCTGGAGATCCAAATACTACAGGTATATTGGTGAAGTTGGGTGTGAGCTGTTGCAAGGACCTTACCAGCACTCTCAACTCAATCTTGCTTATGAGCCCACAAGTGCTCCCTCTGGGGTCATCATTGAAGATATGGTTGGCCTGGCAGCATTACTTCTGGCCACATGCACAGCCAAAACTGGCATCAAGATGGCAGGCAAGAATACAGAGCTTGTTGGTGTCACTATTTTTCGAAGTCCACCATACCTTGATCAAACAGTTTCTATCCAGTGCCCTTGCCATCTCTTTATCTTGTGCCTGCCCTGCGATCTTCCTGGCTTGGGATGTTTGGTCTGGTTTCATATGGACTGTGGATGCTCTTTGACATATTAGCAACAGTCCCCTTCCCTGATATTTGCATGGAGGTTGCTCCACCTATTAGAGAGTATATCCTCAGTTCCAACAGGGAAATTGTGTTGTTGAGAGGGCCTGCAGCTGCCTCATTCACTCAAGGCAAGCCATTTATTCTGATACATATCCTGTGGCATTTGCACCTACTGCTGGTCTGCCTTTTGATGTATGATTTTCTCCCCAAGGATGGGGTCTGGACAGCTCCATCACAAAACATGTGATTCCCCTTTTCCTGCCTGTAATAGTGGCTTTTGCATATTTCCCACTACTCACTGACATCCTGGGGAAACCACCTTTTGGGTTTGCTCTGATACAACATCCCCACCAACTGAAGCACACAAAGTACATGTTTAGCACCTGTACTGGTGGAGTGGTGTTTGCACTTCTTCTCTCTGCAAACCAAGAAGGTAGAGCAAGTCATGAATGAGCTCTTGCCTACTCTAAACTTGAAGGCTTGGGGGAAATGGAAAACCATCATCCTTGATCATATCAAATGCAGGGGACATTTTGATTTTGACCCCTCTGACTGGGATGACAGCACCTGCATGAATAGGGAGAGAGAGACACTGGTTAGGCTATTCAAAGATGTGTGAGATGCTCATTGAATCTTCAAGAGGTACCTTGTGGAGTCAGCCCCTGAATGCCCACCAGTGGATGACCCACATCACATCTGCCATGGGATACAGTCATCAAACATTCCTGACTAGTGTGTAAGTTTTAAGTCCTGATGTGACAAGACATTACCTGACATTGAGGATTCACCAGGTACCAGTACATCAGGCAACTTTATTGAAGGGGCTAAATGGTTTCTAACCACTCACTCCTTGTTTATTTTCTGCTGGCTGTGTCCCACCCCATTTGTCATGAAATTTCCCTCCATTATCCCACAATACATTGTTGTCTCCCTCAATCACTCCTGTTTTTGTGTCACATATTATGTGCTCATGCATGATGGGCAAGCAGTGAGCTCCTTGCATTGCAGGTGTGAATCTAGTGGGACCCAGCATGTGAGACACAACAAACTATAGCATGGACCTTACAAGGCCTCATAGTGCTCTACTAGACTGATAGCACCTGCTAGGCACTGTGCTAGCTTGGAACACACTTTTCAACCCCATTCCAAGTGGAGCTATACTGCAGAAGTGGTTGATTTTCCACATCTTCCACTGGGTCCTCTCCATGACAAGGGAGTCCTCAGTGTGTTGCCTCCTTCCAGTGAGTGGGATGGCATGCACCTCAGTTTCAGCATGACTTTAGGAAGAAAAGTGGAATGTTACAAGCATTCACACACTTTGACAACATCAAAGAGGTGGCTTAGAGTTAGCACCTGCAGGAGGATAGTGGTTGGAAAGTATAAGCCAGGGGCTATGAAGGCTAAGACACTGACATCAGCATGCTCTTGTTTTGCAGCTTCATATATGACAAGGAATAATCCTGCATGGGTGGCACATCAGAACACAATGCATCAATTCATATGAATATCATACCAAAATGAGTGAGCCAGCTAGGCCATAATACAAGTGAAGCAAGCTCACTCCTACATGAACAAGCATTTGTGGCAATCAATTAGAGCTTGTATGGAATGCACAGTTCAGTTGCAGTTCACAAACTTGTCAGATTGTTCTTGTTTGATGGGTGGCACACAAATTCAGCATAAGGTCTGGCAGTATGTCAGAGATTGAACTCCTCCAGAGATGCTGCCTGATCATCCCAATGTGTGCTGAGCTCTACTGCAGCATATTTTGACTGCCCTCCAGATGCTCCTAGTCTTGTTGGCTGAACTAGTTGGCTCCAGTGTTCACAGAGAGCCAATACCATACCACACATCCAAACTCTCTGGAGATATGTGGGTTCAAGAACTCCTGACTGGTCACCCTGATCATATCTGCTGTGAACTTGGTATGTGCAAGGAGGATTTTGTTCAGCTCATAGAGGAGCTGCAGGAGATTGGTCACAGCAACTCAAAATTTGTTACTCTGGAAGAACAGCTTGTGATTTTCCTGTACACATGTGTGACTGGCCTGATGGTCAGGCATGTTGGCAAGCATTTTCAGTGGTCAAATGACACAGTATCTCAGTGAGTTCAATGTTATGCCCAAGTGGAGTGACTTCATCAAATGGACTAGGCATGATCCATGCGAGGGGAATTCTATGGGCCAAACTTATTGTAACCCCTATGGCTCAGTTATCATGAAAGTCTGACAGAGGTTTGCCTCCTTCTGGTGAGTTCTTCTGAGATCACTTGGAGGAGAGAACAGAGGACAAAAGTGAAGGGATGAAGCTGAGTTGCAAGAAATCAAAAAACTGAGGATATATGGTACTGTACTAGAGACTATATACCTGTAGACAGGAGTACTGTACCAGTCATGATGAACATGTTGCATTGTGTATCCACAGTAGTCAACAAAAGCATCAGTCAAATAAATAAGTCAGAACAAGTCACCTGGTGTCATATGATGGGCATAGTCAGGGGGGGTAGAAGGCTATACTGGCTGTGCAATCAATGTGCAGCAAGGAGCCTGACACCAGAACAAGGAAACAACATATAGGCAATATAAACAAGTCAGAGACAAACCCATACAGAAGGAAAGAGACATGTCATCCATCAGAGAGGGCAGTGGAACACTGGATCTTCCCAGGCTGTGTCATTGATGGGTATTGGAAATACCATGACAGCAGGAGAGCCGAAATCCCCATGCAGCATATGAACCCCTAGGATGGCAATGATTATAAGAGACATGAGGAGGCACATGACACACATGACCATGAAAAGATGAAAATGGAAAGAGGCCAGACATGGGCATAACATCACCCCCCCCCCCCCCCCCCTAAGGTCCTCAGACCCTTGAGGATGAGCCTGGAGCATTGGAAGGACAGGTGGAAAGGGGTCAGTGAGTAGTATAGACACAGGAATGCATCCAATTGGCAATGGGCAATGAAGGTGATGGAGATGGCAGTTCCTCGAGGGCTGGAGTATAGCAGGATCCATGTCCAATTGCAGCATGACCAATGTCCCAAGTAACAGCACTGGTAGCATGTGTGCTCATACAAGACATGGTTGGTGGGAACAGGGGTTTACCCTGCAAGGTAGAACTGAAGTTGATTGAGAGGGACAGGGACAAAGGGAGATGCAGGGAGAGGGTCAGTGGAGTGGACAGCATTATGATAGTGTTTGTGCATACCAGCCCACCCTGCATCCTGAAGTAAAACCTCCCAGGCAGAGTTGTGAGTTCCAGTCCCCAATTGAGCACCAACCTCTTTATATAATGTGGCTCTGTCAACATAGCTAAGCTCAATCATGCACCACAAATCAACCTTCTCCACATTGGAAGGCTCAGGCTTCCTGATTGGGATGTCTGGAACTGATGGTTCCTCTTGTTTCAGTTGAATACAATCAAGAAGTCAAGAAGTGGGTGGGGCAAGAAACTCCCCAATCTGCTGATGGAGAAGGTGATGATAGGCTCCACCAGTTACAGCCTCTAAAAGTTCTGAGGTTCCCCTTTCCAACATATTAATCATTATCACCTCTGACAGGGGTGCAGTCCTGCTAAGCTTTCAAGTTTGGATCTTTGAGATGGCACAGGAGATCACGTCTGTCACTCTGTAGATCTTAGACAACAACCCAAAATACTTAACTTGTTCTGATGAGCACCTGTCAATGTTGTCCCCATTGTGGAAGACATCAAGTGCCCTAACAACATCCAAGTAGTCACCTGCTGAGACTGGTAGTTGAGGCTCATCATCCCTGGCAAGGGCTGCCGTGGCAAGGAGGTCAAGGGCAGCACAGTGTGCACCATCAGAGTAGGTGGTGAAAGTGGTGCATAGGTCAGTAGATTCAGGAGCATCAGAGGTTGTGGCCTTGGTTCTTTGACCACTGGAGTCATCATCAGTGTGTACCTTACCCTTTCCCTTTCCCTGCTGGTTACTGTCTCCACTGGGGGAGACTCTGGCCTTGGGGGTGGAAATCCTCTTGACCAAGAAGGATGCATGTGGATGCAGTCAGAGAGAGCAGGTGAGAGGGGGAGATGTCATGTGGAACTGCAAGATGGGGGACGAGGGGTACCGAGTCAGAAATGCCAGTGGAGGTTGTTGGGGGTGAGGACACTGCATAGATGGTGATGGGGGGGATGAGAAGGTCATCCCTGTCAGCTGTGGGGTCATAAAGGGATTCTGTAACAGGGAGGTTGGCATAGTCATTCTCAGTATTGACTGAACAGGGGGAGTCCATCAGTTTCAAAGATGATGGGTGAGTTTGTACTGGTCGAGTGCTTCCAAAGCATGATCTTTTATATGTTCTTTGGGTTCCCAGGTATTCAATGAATGGGGGAACCCTTTCCATTTAACCAAATACTTTCATTTACCTCTGTGCCCATCTATCTTGTGATTGATTATGGACTCAACCTCCCATTCAATTTCATCATTGACTAGTTCAGGGAGTGGTGCAGAAGGCACAGCTCTGTAAGTGTCATTTTCAATGAAAGGAAAGATCCAGGAGGCATGGAACACCAGGTGAACCTTCCAGGGCTTGGGGAGTTCCAATCAGAAAATGACCAGAGAAACCACCTGAGTCACCTTGAAGGGCCCAAGATGTCTAGGTGCAATCTTATCACACTGGTTTTTGATCCTTAGATGCCCAGTATCCAGGAGAACTTGATCTCCAACTTGGGGCAGTGTGTAGGACCCTTTGCTGTGCAAATGCATCAGTTCCTGTGCTTTCTTGTGTGCCAGGATGGCAACATCTTGATTCAAGGCCAGCCTTTCCAATCTTTCATCAACAGATGGAACAGCTGTAAGGCATACCTCTGGATAAGGGGAAGGGTCATATCCAAGGAGAAGGGAAAAGGGGGTCATTTGATGGATGGAATGGACCTGGGAATTGTGAGCAAACTCAGCTGATGGGAGTTTAGCAGCCCAGGAGTTAGGAGCTTCAGTGCAATACAACTGAAGATACCCTTCCACCTCTTGATTGACCCACTCACTTTCTCTGTTAGTTTGTGGATGATACCCTGTTGAAAGTTTAGGGGTTACCCCTATCACTTTGTACAACTCCTTCATAAATGAAGAAGCAAACTGTGGTCCACAATCCAAGATAACCAATTCTGGTACTCCAAAATGGGAATAAATGAACTGATGGAAAAGCCAGGCAATCCCGACAGAGTCAATAGTTTTATGACACAGGATGAACAGGGTGGCCTTTGTCAGACCCTGATCGACAACCATGAGAATGGAGTCATATTTTTGTTCTCCTGAAACAGGGAGATCTGTGATGAGATCCATAGATATATTGCTGAAATGGGAATGCAGTTTTGGGCATGTTGTGAAGAACCACAGGCAGTGTAGGTGGGTGAGTCACAACCTTTGTCATTTGGCAGATTGGGCAGCCTGCAATGCAAGCTCTGATATCCTTTTCCCATTCCTTCCCACCATACCTCTTTGCACATCTTCCCAAACATAGCCTTCTTACCAGGGTGTCCAGCAGACTCATGGTCATGATAAGAACACATACAGTGCTGGCAATCTTCCAGGGGAATGTAAAGCTGGGTTGTCCCAAACCTTTTCATTCTGTCATCCACAATGGTTATATTACCTTTAGGCTCTGGGCCTGCAGAATCCTTTGACATGCTATTCCTGACATGTTCATACAGGTCTGCAGAAATCACATACACCCCCCATGCCCCTTTTTCTGGTTTCCTCACAGGGCAGGTGTTAGGGTTGCTGATTCTTCCTTGGTTTTTCCTCAGATGGGCGAGAATATGGCTTGGAGTGTGTTTTGCTACATGCTATTCATGCCAGGAGATGACCAATTCATGTAAGGCAGTTGAGTTTAAGATGTTTTTGTATTTTCATAAGGGAAAAAGTTGGGGAAACAAGACAAATAGTAGGGTCCACCCCTCTTGAAAGCCAAAGGTTCTCCAGGAGAACCATGGCCACAGGCAGCAGTTCCTCAGTGGTGTCCCAGCATGAAAGAGTGTCAGCAGGGACCTGCAAGCAGCCAGCCTGCCAAGAGAAATGAAGTGGGTAAGACTGAACAGTAGCAGCCCACTGAGGCTGCTGCAGAGTTAGTTGCTGTGGCTCATGGTAATACTCCAGGTTCTTGTGGTCAGTAAAGACCACTGTTGGTTCCACCAGAGAGAGAAGGTAGGGCCAGAAAACCTTGAGAGCTCAGATGACAGCAAGCATTTCTAGGTCATACACCTGGTATCACTGCTCAGCACTGACCAGGGACTGGGAAAGGTAGGAGCATGGATGCCATTCATCATCATTTCCTTTCTGGGAAAGCATGGCTCTGGTTCCCAACTTTGAAGCATCTGTAAAGAGCACAAAGGGCTTCAAGAAGTCAGGGATTGTGAGGACTGGAGAAGAGCATAACAAAGACTTTAACTTGGTGAAGGCTGCATCTCATTCTGGTGTCCAGGAGTAGGACACCCCTTTCTTTGTCAGGTCATGTAGGGGTCTAGCAATGCTTGAGAAGGAGGGGATAAACTTCCAGTAGAAGTTACAGAATCCTAGGAACTGACAAAGCTTGGTTAGGTTATTAGGGGCTTCCCAGGTTGAAATGGCATCAGTCTTCATAGGCAAAGTCTCAATATGCCCTTTTCCAATGATCATCCCTAGGAATTCCACTTCTTTGGCCTCAAAGTAACATTTGCTAAGCTTGAGGCATAATTTCTCAGTGGTGCAGATTTTCAGGAACTCCCACACACATTGGCAAAGTTCTTCAAGGGTCTTTCCATGAACAATGGCATCATCCATGTAACCCACCTGCTTACCACATTGAGATTCAAAGGTTTGATCCATATACCTTTGGAAAGAGGGTGGTGAGTTGCTTTGACTGAAAAACATTACCATTGGTTCAAACAATCCTCTTGGGGTAATGAATGCCCCTTTCCACTCATCCCCTTCCTTTATGTGAAGGTTGGTAAATCCCCACCAAACATCAAACTTGGTGTAATACTTGGATTCAACTAGTTCATTGAATAAAGCTTGAGCATTCAGTAGTGGATGCACATCCTGGATGGTAAACAAGTTAAGGTATTGGTAATCCTGAATCAACCTTTTCTTCCCATCTTTCTTGGCAACAAAGAACACTGGCATGGCCTGCAGGGAAGTTGACAGTCAAATTTTTCTGCATTTCAGGTTTTCCTCCAGGAATTCATCCAAGACCTTGAGTTCATCAGGGGACATGGGATATACTGATGCCTTCTTTGGTTTGATGTCCTCTTTTAACTGGATTTCATGATCCAATCCAGGGTGATGGTCTGGCAGTGGGATATTGTCTTCCACAAACACCTTGGCAAATTCCTTGTACCATTCTGGAAGAATTACTTCTTCCTTCTGAGAGGCCAAGGTGGCTTTGAGCTCTGTAGACAGAGTGGTTTTGTTAACTTTTACTTTGGGGGTTTCACCTGATTCCTGTTCTACTACCTGTGAAACCTTAGCCTCCTTGTCAGGATAGACAAACCCATCATCCCAGCATGTAATCTTCCCTGTTTCCCAGTTCATTCTTGGCTTGAACTCTTTGAGGAAAGGCATTCTGAGAAGGACATGTTCTTTTCTGACAAGGGGTCCCACATAGCATTTGACCTGAACAATGCACTCCTTGATTTCCATCTTTAGAGTAACCTTGTGAGTTACCCATTCTTCATCCTTTCTGGTAAATGACATGGTCTTGAACTTCCACTTGACTTGATAGGTCAGGATCCCAAGCTTCTGAACCATTCATTCTGAGATGAGGGAAACCTTGGCACCTGAGTCAATACAGGCCCAAATTCCTGCTTTGTAGTCCAGTAAAATGACTAACCCAAGAGGGGAATGGATTTGCATATTCAATTCATGGACAGTGGATCAGACACAGAATCCAACTTCTTCAAGGAAGAAGTTGCTAGTTTGTTTTAGTTACATCCACCATGTACTAGCTTCTGATATCTAATCCAATCTTTGTTTGATGCACATGCTAGAGGGATGCCAACACATCTGACATTATTCATTTCTGTAGCTAGATACACTGACTCATGCTACACATACTACATGGTGGGGGGGGGGGGGTTGCTAGCACCTTGGAAAAAAGCTGTCATACATGTCTGATACATATGCATGATGGGATTGTTCATCAGGTAAAGCTATAAAAATGGTGGCAGGGTTAGATATACCAGAAAACTGATGCATCATAAATGCATGATGGTGGGGAGGGATCTTGGAATCTTTGTATAGCATTTGCATAGCCATCTGGACTGTGATCAATGGACCCATGAAAGTCATCACCAACTGGTCCCCCAGGTGCTGGATTGTGTTGCCAATCAATATGACTGTGATGGTGTGAGAGCTGGAAGGTTGAGGCTTCATCTTGCTGGAAGATTGAACAGATGTTTGGCTGCACTTACTACTATGAATGGATGAGATGGGAGTTGTTGGGGGATACTGATTTGTTGAGAATAGGAGGGAAGGGGATGCCATTTCTGTGATATCAGTAGACATCATGGTGAATGAGCACTTTCTGGCAAGTGTGGCAATGGAGGGGGGGATGGATGGGATGGAGGTGGTACTGTCAGTAGTTGTCATAGGGTTGGGGGGGACAGAGAGCATAAAGCTACTATCAGTGGTCATGGTGAGTGTGGTGAGTGTGGGGTTTAACACCCCAGGATGGAAAGCATGGGAGCTGGTTGTGCCACCCTGTGGAAAAATATCCTCCATCATTGGAAGATACTGCCAGCCCTTGTTGTGGAATGGCTTCATGGCCACATTTCACTGCAATGTCTCAGCAAACTGATCATAGTTACCTGTAAGATCAAATACATACCTTCACACTGACAAATTTTGCCCATTTCTCTGCATCAGCTGCTCCACAGATATTTGCACCATTCTCATTGTCCCAATGTTTGCCTGATCCACTGTGATAAGTCATGATTGCATTGTATGTATGTTTAAGCTACATCCAGTGTTAACATAGCAATGTTAGAATAGATGAGGATGTACTGATCCCCATTTAATCAACACATTCTTCAAGTCCTTGATTTTACTGGACCTGTGGAGCTTGCAAATGCTCTCTGCAGCTTTGGCATATGTCACTTGTCAGAAGTTGCCAGCATCAGCCCACTCTGTGCAATTTGTGTGTAGATAATTGACAAGGGCAGCAACCTCCCCATCAGTCCACTTGGCATGCTTGGATTCTTCCTCTATTTCCCCTGCTGTTTCCATTAGTTCAACAATATTTGATCCTAAGATGTCAAAAAGTTCAATTAGTACTCACTGGATGTGATCACATCAAGTATCAGCAGAGGCGAGATAGGGAGGGAGAGACATGCTACCATCAGGAGGGAAACCACCATTTCAATCTCCAATGCTTTGGCCTGGATTTTTCCACCACCCATCAAACAAGAACAATCTGACAAGTTTGTGAACTGCAGCTGAACTGTGCTTTCTGTACAAGCCCTTATGTGGACCACATGAAAAAGACAGATATCAGAGCATGCTTGCACCACTGAGGACAGGAGAACAATATTCCATATTAGCAATACCTAGACGACTATGACGCAAAGAACTTGAGAGCTGGCTTGGGCACATTTTGACACCCAGAAAAGGGGCCATGTGGACTGGAGAGTAGGACCTCATATAAGACAGACTGGAATTCAGTTGTTGACCTGCTGAGACATGCATGATTTCAACAACCGGAGGAAGAACCTCTTGACACGTTGTTGGATGTGATCACGGCAAGACGGCAAAGTTTCAAGCCTTCGCATCACCATTGCTCAAATCGAGTCTGTCACTGTTGCAAGTCCAGCAGCATTCGATTGCACACTTCGGAACGTTGGCAGCTACCTGAAACGCAGTCAGCACTCGATACTTGTTGATTGAGAGGGTTGCAGATTCCTTCCATTAGCCTCATCCGCATCTCGTTACTCGACACTAGTAATACAGACAACACTGTAAAGTCAACCGTCACTCGGTCCCGGAATCTAGCAAGATCAAATGCGATGAGTTTTACGAATATCAATGTAAGAGAACTCCACAGCATTGCCCGCAGTCAGCCCATCGATCCTTTCCTTGCTCGCAGGACCCAGAAGGAATAAAGGCCCTTCTCGAACAGCTAAGAGCGTCGCAAGTGTGGCAGGTCGACCGTGAATGCTGCCGCGCCTCCTGCTAGTCCCAGTGCTCGCGCTCCGACGACGTCGGAGGTAGGGGCAAGCAATGAAAACACCAGCACCGGACTGTCATCGGCTTCATTATTGTCACCTCAGTCTCAGCCCTTACAACCAAGACCTGGACTCGCGACTACAGACTCCTATACAAAGACTCCATTCAACGACCCCGTCGGTCGCGTCGCTGCTCTCCCAGTTGAACGCGTCCCAATGGAAGCAATCAACGTCAACTACTGCCTCGGAGGATGTACTTCCTTTCTCTTCGACTGGGAACGCGGGACCATCACGCGTGCCACATTCTCGATCCTCGTCGTCCTTGGGCTTCGTTCATCAATCGTTTCCCTCGGAACCAAAGCAACAACTGACCCGGCCTTTACGAACGCCAAATCCACTACAACCCCCCATAACGACAACGCCACCAGAAGAGGACGTTCGATTTATATCCTTCCAACAGGCATTGCCACATTTGTCTCAGCTAGCTTCGGATTCCGAGTTCATCGCTGCCGTAGGCCGTGTACGCGTCTTTAATCCCTCAGTTTTTCACTCATTGACGGTACCATTTGTTCTCTTTGTTGTCATGTTATACTGTCCTTCCTCGACCGCAGCTGAGGGGTGATCAGAAAGAACTCGAGCAAAAATTATGGGAAGAACGATGTGCAATACGCCGAAAACATGAGGAAAAAGTTAAGGTCGCTCGTACGAAGTGCGTATGGTGTTCCGCATCAGCTTGCTCTCCGGTCTAAGCTTGATCTGGTTTTCTACTTTCACAACATCCGGTCGTGTATGGAATATCATTGCTACGCCACCTTCAATCGCGTCACTGCAGGGCGAACATGACCGGCGCTGAGTTGTCCAAACACGAAGTGGATGTTTGTATTACTTTCGATTACTCGTCATGATGCCCAAATTTTACTCTCCGGACAGATGTTCAACGAGGCATTCCGACGGGAGGTGCAGAAGTTCGACACCGAACGTGTTCTGGTTGCATGGGATGCATTGGCCGAGAAGCAGCAGGCCGCTCTGGAAACGCTTGGTGTTCCCACCATGTTTCGGACGGGCTCAAAGGAAAATCTCGAGGTAAGTGGCAGCTAGTCGAATGTCATTTATTTCTGGACGCGATTTTTGCCGTTGCCACAACTGCGGGTATTCGGTGATACTGCTGTATCAGAAACAGAGGAAGATTATGCAGGTCCTGGAGGGATTGATCCAATGAATATGGTCAGGCACGTGGTGTCTCTCCATCACTGTAGCGTGGCTGCTCCAACTGACTGAAGTACTCCGAGCTATTGCAGCGAAGCAGATCCACTAGCCGCTCCGCTAGGTACCCTCGGAATCAGCATGATTGTACTACGTACACTGTCGCATGACATGAACTGCGCGTTGCTGTACATAGTCACTACTAGCTCAGCGCCGCCACTCAGAGTATTCAGGGTTCGGTGATTCACACCTAAGTAGCGCCGAGTCGTGGAGATGGGCTTTCGCAAGCGTCGAGGCCGCTTGCTCAACCACAATTCTGTGTTCTGCGTTGACTACAATGAGCTCAGAGTCTCAATCAGGTCCTATTCCCCGTAAAACTCCCCACACGCGAGATTATTTCTACGTCGGTGGCTCCTACGTGACCGGGTCAGAGGGATCAGAGATTGTTCATGGACAGCTATACGTCGAACACCTCGCACCGATTGAAACGACTCGCAGCATTCCAGTCCTTTTCATCCATGGAAATGGAATGACAGCTTCGAATTTCCTGAACACGCCCGATGGGCGACCAGGATGGGCGGACCACTTCTTAGCTCAGGGGTACGAGGTAAAGACGCTTTGCATCTGTGCCCACGATTTCGAGCGAGGCACTTGCTCACCCGGGTATGTTCTGCCAGGTTTACCTCGTCGACCAGCCTTGCCGCGGTCGATCCCCATGGCATCCAGGTGTCGACGGGCGTCGGAGCACAATGAGTGTCTACACGATCGAATCTCGGTGCACGGCGACGGCTAAATATAAGCTCTGGCCGCAGGCCGCTCTCCACACTCAATGGCCGGGATCTGGAACCAAGGGCGATCCGGTGTTCGATGCGTTCTACAAATCGATTGTGCCGAACCTCGCGTCATCGGTGGAAGTTTCGGAGCTGGTGAAGGCTGCAGGGACGCAGCTGCTGGATAGGATCGGGGTAGGTCAAGCCTAATCTATGCCGTCTTTGATTGCTGTATCCCTCACTATCGCCCGTGGCCACGGCGTAATGTAGCCCGTCGTCCTAGCCACTCATTCGCAATCCGGTTTTCTGGGCTGGATACTGGGAGATGCACGCCCACATCTAGTCAAAGCCATAGTTGCCCTTGAGCCAAGTGGACCTCCCTTTCAACAGGCCATTTTCGCATCGACTCCGACCCGTGCATATGGCATTACCGACATCCCCCTCACCTTCGACCCGCCTGTGTTGTCTCCATCAGATCTCACACCAGTCACTTTGGAGCGGACACCGCTTTACACCAATATCCAGCAGGCACACCCCGCACGACGGCTGGCGCACCTTGCAGTGTGTACCCGTGCTCGTGGTGACATCTGAGTCTGGATATCATGCCGTGTATGATCATTGTACAGTGCAGTTTATGCGGGACTGCTGCGGTAGACGTTACACACGTCCGCCTTGAAGCCCTTGGGATTCGTGGTAATGGCCATATGATGTTCATGGAGCGGAACTCTGCGGAGATCGCGGAGGTCGTAGAGAAATGGATCTCGAAGGTACTACCTACGAACGAGGGTTGATGACACGCTTTCTGCTAAGCTTAAGTTGTGGGTCACTGATAAGTGTAGTACGGTGCCTAAGAAACCCCCAACAAGTGTTTCTGCAGACTTTTCTTGTCACTGGTATTCAGTTTCACGCATTCATATGACCTCATGAATAATTGAATATGCTGCGGATGGTAGAACCCTCCCAGGTGCACCCTTAGATTCCTGTGGGATTCAGGGATCGCTCAGGATCCAAGGTTCTGTCATTTATGTGGACACTTCGCCGCCTCAGACACTTAATGTTAACAGTAAACAACAGGCTGTCCCAGCGCAGATGGTGGTGCGTCAACCCGGGTCGTGTTCACACATTTCGCGGAGCCTGCACACGACTCACACTTCATGGGTAAACTTTGGATCAGCTCCTTCGGCCTTCTGCCCGAGGGTTAGAACATAAGTACCGATATCTAAGGTTCGTTGTTCACAATCCCTACGACGTTTTCACCTCGAGGCGGAAAACGTGGAGAGAAACTTTGTATCGTGTTTGATGTATGTTTCGCACACTATAGCGATCACTCGGTCTATAATCGGGCGAAACTTGGGGATTCCGTACAAAAGTGGGCGATAAGGTGTGCAAAAGGCTGCTTCGGATTCGTCGTACCGGGGGCAGTGGTTTGCTGCGGAGAATGACAAAGTAGCGTGGGGGTGGAAAGGTGGTCGCCATGAGATTAGTTCCTATTCGTTCTCGTAATACTTCCGCAGTGGAGGACCTCATGCACGCAAACCAGTGAAGACGGCGCTTGACTTGGACCATGCACCAAGTTTAGGTCGGATGGTCGGAATAAGGCAAGTACATACATATCACTACAGAAGTTTAGGTAGACCCCGGGGAGTCCTGTACAAAAAGTGCGCGGAAATTAAGTACGAGTACTTACCAGGTTATACGCCTCACTGAACTGATAAATGGGTCCCCCACACATGAATTCGCAGTTAGCTCCAGAATTGCGACAGCAAAACAAAAATATGGTAGGAAATGGGGGGGAGATAACGCGTTGTTATGACATCTCTACGTCTTGATCAGGACGTGGCTCGCCTCTTGCAACGGAATTAATCAATTCTCTCCGTACTTCTGGACCAATTTGTGCGTGAGGGTTCGCCCGGACGACGTCCAACAGCGCGTCCTTTTGATCCGGTGTAAGGTCGGGAGAGTACCTTCGTAACAAGATAAATGAAACAAGCATAGAAGAATGCAAACTCAGGTATACCTCTGACAGAACGCGAGCAGACTCTGGTGCCACAAGACCGGAAGTTTTTCGCTATCGCCGCGAGAGCGAGCTTTGTACGTATTTGATAACCTAATGAAGTGGAACACGAGCGCATCGACAACCTTGTACGGTAATTGATATTTCTTGTCTACGAGCACTCGGATGAACAAAGAGTTTGGACCTACGGTATCCACTGAGATCGATTTTCAAGAGGAAGGTGCGACTGCACGTACCTGTATAGTCCATTTGGGCGATCCGCAGCAATGCTGCAGCTGAATGAAGGACGGGCACCTTCTTTTTAGCGATAATAGATGCTACAATGGCAGCCTCTTTGAGCGTACACCCACTCTTGGAAAGCTTTGATGAGTAGAGATATACGATGTCCAGTGCTAACCATCTACCTCGAGCATAGGAAATACAACTCCCTTAAAGAAGGCACCAGGCTTGTACAAT
This sequence comes from Pisolithus orientalis, assembly GCF_024613125.1. Classification (NCBI taxonomy): domain Eukaryota; kingdom Fungi; phylum Basidiomycota; class Agaricomycetes; order Boletales; family Pisolithaceae; genus Pisolithus; species Pisolithus orientalis. The sequence continues at coordinate 1,928,986 of NW_026260782.1, read as the reverse complement.
GCACGCTTCAGCGCTTCATAATATTGCACATTGAGCTTTTTGTTGCTCTGTATGTCTTCTCGTATGGCGTCAAGCAAGACGACAGATAGGAATAACTGAGCCTGCGGAGGCTTCATGGTAGAGACGAAAATTCTTGTGGCAGCTCGACATGCATGGGGACTCCAATCTTCCGGTTTGGTCAAAGCCAATATTCGAGCCCACGCGGGAAGAGTGGGTATGACTTTGAAGAGTTTTGGAAGAGGACCGGATCTGTATCCATGCAAGAAGACGGCCAATCTATTTGCATGGCCGTGTAAATGTCGACGCTGACGGGGTATCGGGACAACATACTTTGAATATGCTTCGACCAGCCTAGGGTCAAGTCCAAGGGCAGGGTCGGGACACTCTTTATCTGGATTTGGTATTGGGTGTCGGAACAAGCTGCAAGCCGTAGCAAAATCGGCGAACCTTGTTGTACTTTTTGCACGACAGCCACGCCATCTGGCTGCTTCCCGCTTTCGAGTTTGGAGAAGATCACGTCTGCCAATGTCCGTCGTTCTCCTATGTTGGTGGGAAGAAGAGTATCCAGCGTTTGCATGTCCACGGAGTCCAGTTGCTGGCGTCGGGCATAAGACGTTGTAACGGATAGTATAGACGGCACCCACAAACATGTCCTCTGCGTCGCCCATGTCGCTCATGTCTTCCATGGCTTCCCCTTCCTCACTGTCCTCGGACAAAGCGTCATCTGGTCGCGATCGGGGCTGCAGTCTTGTGTCCGCATGTGCTGGGGCATCCTCCACTTCGTCGTCTGGGACCTCTAGCTCGTCTTGTTGATCGCGAGCGAGTTGGAATATTTTACGAGATGTTTTTGGGTCAAGAATCACCTATAATAACGGTCTATATTTTGCGAGTTTGATGAAGCCATCAATAACCACCTCGCCGCCTTCGTCGTCTGATCTGCTCTTGCGCGACTTGTTTCGTTTTCCTGGTTGAGACACGCGTCCATACTTTGCGATGAGCTCATCCTCATGGATCTGGGCGAGGAGGGGATCGTGTCTTGGTTTTGTAGATTTCTGTGCTCTAGGCATGTGGATTGAAGGAAGTGATTATTATCTTTTAGGTTTGCGGTGATGCGGAGTCCGGGGGGGTGTCCGGGGTCTTCCGCCGTGTTGCCTGGAAATGACAGACCTGCGCTATCGCAACAGGCACTGGTCCCAAAATGAGCGCGTCTGGATCCAAAGTCGTCGACCCTGTAAGTGCCTCTTGCAACCTGTCATACACCCTCCGAGGTTGTTTGCCATCCGTTCTTCTTCCTCTCCCTCCTCGTCATGTCCCAGCTACTCCCAGCCGAACTTGTACCCTCCCTATCTTTCTTCGTTTGACAAGTCAATCTGACGTGCCGTCTCTCCTACAGATTAAGACCCTCGACAAGAACGGTCAGGAAATCAAATCCGTCGGCTTTCAACGCTTTGGCTTCGACAGCGAAGTGCCCATCGACATCTTGCGATCGCTTTACCTACGATCGCACTATGTCCTTTCTGCTCCCGTAGAGAAAGTTGAGGAGCTCGACGCAAAAGAGCTCGCCGACCACGCACGCTTCACTCAGGGTCTCAACGCCTACCAATCCAAGTCTGTCTACCACCCCGATACCAACACTATCTCCTACACTACGTTATCTCGCTTTCCCCCTGTCAAGTTACTTGCTCCCTCAGAGAGGAAACGTATCCTTGTCACCGGCGGTGCAGGGTTCGTCGGATCACACCTCGTCGACCGCCTCATGCTCCTCGGACATGAAGTCACCGTACTAGATAACTTTTTCACCGGTTCAAAGACTACCGTCAGTCACTGGGTAGGACATCCCAACTTTGAAATGGTTCGCCACGACGTCGTCGAACCTTTTATGATTGAGTGTGATCGTACGTTCTCCCGCTTTCCTGCTTCGATCTTGCGTCGCTTACACTTGAGCTGCAACACAGAGATATACCATCTCGCATGTCCCGCATCACCACCTCATTATCAGTTCAATGCCGTTAAAACCGTAAAAACTTCCTTTATGGGCACGCTTAACATGCTCGGTTTGGCAAAGCGAACCAAGGCTCGCTTCTTGATCAGCAGCACCTCCGGTATGTCAATCCTCCTCTCTTTTAGTCTAGTACGAGAACCGTTATCTTACTGGCACTTCTTAGAGGTATATGGTGATCCCGAAGTCCATCCTCAACACGAAGACTAGTAAGTTAGGTTCATTCGCCTATTTCGGTCTGAGGTCAGGCATATTCTCCTTCCTTTACTAGCTGGGGCCATGTGAATCCCATCGGGCCCCGTGCCTGTTACGACGAGGGTAAACGGGTTGCCGAGACACTTACATACGGCTTCCATCGCCAGGACGGCGTTGACGTACGTGTAGCACGCATTTTTAACACATACGGTGCGTTTAATGTCTTTTCATCTCTTCACTGCGGTTTGCTAATCCAATCCTCAGGACCGCGTAGTATGTACCTTGCGCTGGATCTCGATATAGATGCACGATCTGATGCTTACCACTTGTAGTGAACCCCCACGATGGCCGCGTCGTCTCTAACTTCATCGTGCAAGCCCTCCGCGGCGAAGACCTCACCGTTTACGGAGACGGCAAACAAACCCGTTCATTCCAATATATTCACGACCTAATTGATGGTCTTATCGTACTGATGAACTCTGATGAGACGCGGCCCGTTAATATTGGCAATGGCGACGAATTCACAATAGGCGAGTTCGCAGAGCTGGTCCGCGAGATTGTTGAGAAGGTCCAGCTGGAGGATGGCGTTCTCCCTGAAAAACGTGTTCAGATCGTATACAAGCCGATACCCACTGATGACCCGCAACGCAGGCGCCCGGATACGACCAGGGCGAAGGAGTCCCTCGGTTGGCAACCTCGCTGGACGGTCCGAATGGGTCTTGAGGAAATGGTCAGGTACTACAAGGCCAAGATGGCTGAAGGAAGCATCTAGATGGGCAGCAACACTTCCAAGACATTTCATTGACAGTTTCGTTGGACGGGTGTTTAAGTGTACAGACAGTTGTGTTCGTTGTCGCGTTATGGACTCCTGATAGTTACTAAAATTTTCAAAATTATCCTGAGTACAAGTAGTGGGCCTAGTCTTGATCGGTAGTGTGTAGTTAGTCAATATACACGAGACAGAAGTCATCTTCCCAGATATCGTTGCCCGACGAAATAAAGTAAGAAAACTATCAACGTAGTATGTACGTTAGCTCTACAGAGAATCTCCAAGGTGGGGTACTCATTATACAATCGGTGTGGGTATGCAATGTGCGATAGGTTCCGTATTGGAACCTGCGAGAAAGATGTAAGACGTGATATACTAATGACGAAGAAAGAGACACAACCCCCAATCATAGGAAGCCTCCCACTCGTGGCAACGGGTTCCCTTGGTTGTTCGTCTTGACGCCAGCGCTCTGCGTGACAACTTTGGTCATCGAACCCTTGACGACCTGCTTCTCAACCGAGTTCGTGTTGAACGTCGTCCGCCGCATCCGACCATCTTGAGCAATATCCTCCGTGACGAGGTCGTTCCCGTTCGCAGTCAACTGCCCAGCAATTGGGCGTTCCGGGGATTGCGACTTGTAATTCTTCTGTGCTACCAACAGCGCTGCGCTATCTGATTACGGAGGATCGGTGAGAATGTCGACCCTGCAACGGAAAAAATGGAGAGGATGTATACCGATTTGGCTCATTCCACGATGATCTCCGTGGAACCAGTGTGATTTTTGCCGTTCAGAATATCTATACACGCATCAACGTTGACGAAGGGGAAACGAATTAAGCGAGTGCTCACTTGCGCAGGGGCCGCCCATCTCTTCCGAGGGGGCAGTAAGCACTCTCAATGTCACGTGCGTAGAACCTGAGGTTCTCAAGCTGGCTCCGAGCCACCTCCGACGACACGCACGAAAATGAAAGGATAGACCGCGGATCCCGCTGAGCATAAGAAGGGTCCCCGATGAGATCACCCAACGTGCGCAACGCCATCTTCGTGCGCTCCGATACCGGGATCTTGGGAGGAATGAGGTCCGTCCGTGCCTTTGGCAACGTGGCGAGGAACTTGGAGAACGCCTGGTTGACCAGGGACGCGCTTCCGGGCATGATAGACATGCATGCCTTGGCACCTATACGGAGCAGTCACGAAGGGTCAAGATATCACTTCATGCCGATACTGGTACTTACCTTTTATCGTGAAGAGAGGTATATCGCCTTTGGCGTTGATCAGTTGTTTCTTCAGGTTTTCGGCGTGTTTCAGAGGTGCAACGTCACTCTGCTCATTCTGTTGACGGTTAGCATGGAGCGGAAGTCGGACCGAGGGCCGTATTCACTTGTATAATTAAAACGGGACATCTTATACAAGCCAACTCCTTTTGGGTTAAAGGTGTCCGCTGCCCACGAGATGCAACCCATGAGAACCACACGGGATCAACTGTCCAATCACTCACATTCATCATAATATTTACAAGCTCCACGATTCGTAACCGTTTCGTCGGTGGCGTCCACGCCTCCCAATATGCAATCAGCTAGAATATGATTTTAGCTCAAGTGTCACGCGTGCGTCAGTTAACGTACGGCGTCTTGCAGATCCGTATTAGATGTCTAGACAAGAAGTATGTTTGGTGAGCGGACTCTTCCAAAGCAGTGCAAAAAAAAATGATGGCGCAAGACTTACCTCACCGGTCATGAACGTGACGACTTCACTAGCTGCGTGCTCAAACGCGTCGAGATCGGCAGCGTAACACCAGAGTTGCAAGAGTTCGTCGTAGGCATTGAAGACCCATTTGAGCCTGTAAAAAAAGTAGATAAGCAACCCGTAGGGATCGTTATTCTTTCTCAGGGTAGGCACGCACTCCGTGGGGGGCGGTACATTGCACAGGGTTAGGCTCAAGACGAGTTCTGGCCACCTAAACGGCAGATATGAAGAATGATGTAAGGGACGAAGGAAGAATGCACACACAACGCGGTTAGCCTAAGAACGGCGTTTACAGCTATACATTCGAAGGCGAGAAAATGACAAGCCGGGAGGAATAAGGCCTTGGGTGTCTATCAGTGCCAGAGGACGACAATTATCGAGAACGACGACGTATACCTGCATGGCTAAAGCAAGGTCTGCTGCATCAACATAGCAATCATGTAATTCGCTCGGCCGACAACGCGAACGACCCATGGTACGTTGATCGAAGGCAATGGTGTTGTATTGAAGGCTGAGCCGTGGGTCATCGAAATGTCTCTGCAACCATGTAGAGTCGAGGAAGAGAGGGTGTAGCATGATGATAGTAGGCTTGGATGGATCGAAACTGCCCACGTTCCCGTATACTGAGTTTGTCCTGTACCATAATGAAACGTAGTCTCCTCGAGAGGGTATGTCAACGAAAGGCATCGTTCGCTGTGGGGAGACGGTGACCGCGGACGGGGACACCCACAAATATGACAGGGCAGAGAAAAAATTCAATGGCTGTATTGCACTTGAGTGCTGTCATGACAGCCCTGGAAAGCAATCATGGCAGACATATGCCCTCCGTTATCCGACGCCAACCTTTTTAGTCGTCTCCGCCGGACCCGCTTGCCATACTCGCTGTGGTCCAAGTCCGGACTCTTTCTCTCCAGCTAGTCGCCTTAACAAATCCGCCGGCATTTAATAGTTCTGCAGCAAATACAACACTCTAGTACACTTCCTTCGCAGAGTAGGCGGTGGAGTGGCCCAGGCATCGAATTGGTCACCAAGAAACTGCATACTTCTCACGGAATCAATTTATTACTGAAAGAAGTCTGACATAATAGCCAACAGACCCCGAGTCGAGCAACCCGTATTGAAGCCCAGTGGTGGCTAAACTGGGCTAAACTCTGCGGCCATGCCAGTAAGCGTGACTAATGCCACCGGCCACTACCGCCGAAGAGGTGATTCCAAAGGCGCTAACACTCCAGCAAACCGAACGGTCGTAAAAATGGGACGGATGGCGTGGAGCGCTTAAATTCCCCCCGGAATCTCCCCGACCTCCACAGCGGATGGCCATTAAATCATGGATTTGACATAATAAACTTTTCGTGGAACCGTCAGGGCGGAGGAGGTTATGACCTGATGTCACCTCCTGGCACCCGAATTACTGGGACATTCCACATCGTCCCCATCATGAATGACTTGTACAAATGCTACCATTACCTTCGTCCTCAGGTGGTTTCAGAACGGGGTGACCCCGGCCCAGCCTCATCACCATCATCCCACACAGGATGGGCTAACCTTCGATCCCAAGCTTGAGCAATGTGTGAGGGCCACTTGGTGCCTGTCGCCACCGTTCAGTACGGCGTGCGCCACCCGATGACTTGAGATGAGCCCTGATGAGCACCACGCAGACAGAGCACGCACATCAGATATACATATATAAATAACCTCGTTCTATTGTCTGCCGTCTTGCAACGTACCTATCATTTTCATCATGTCCAACAGGATAGGCAGATATCACCCGATAGGGCTTTATATCACATCCTGAGACCTTCATAGAATCAAAGGAGAGTAAAACCGATGGAAAGTCGTGCAAATTTGAGGTGACTAACGGAACATGGATGACTCCATCAAATACGCACCATGGACAATGAGACCTTGACAGAACAATGGAGAAACACCAAAGAACTAACGAAATTCCCGGCGTTCTACGCCATCACTGCGGTCCTGACAAGTTTACAGGGTGATTGTAGGCATCTGGACAGAAGTATGAGTGCTTGAGCTCTAACCGCAATGGTCAAGAAACAGATACTTATGGCACCACGCTAACACTCAAGTACGTACTGTCGAAGACGACGGTACCTGTAGTAGCGTTAGTAATATGTGTATCGGCGGTCGCAGGAAGAAGTGAAGAAGGGGTCATGAGACCGTTGCCTGACAAATTATCCGATAAGCAAAAAATGCACATTCTGTACCTGTGCTCTCACTCCCAACTGCCCCTGAAGGCCACCTAATGGATATCAAACTACTGTAGTGGTCAGCACACTGAAAGACCGCAAAAACATACGCCAGGCCGTGACAACAAAGCAACATACCAGTAATCCTACGATCGCGGGATTAATCGTGTCCAGTCTCTGGGTACTTACTTACCGCTATGATCGACCCCACTTGAGGCTCTAAACCTTCGGCGGTATATACGCTATTTCCGTAGCAGACACCGACAACTAGGAAGTTCAATTGAACTTGTGACTAGTACTTCGACAGCTTCGTTATCACGAACCTACAGTGACTGTGAGTCATTGGTCTCCAAACTTATCTGCAAAAGCGTCGAATTACGCTATGCGCGTGCGCTTGCTGCTCTGATTGGACAATTTAGACTTCCTTTAGATAATAATGAAGACAAGGTTTACGACAAAACTAAGTCAAACGGGGACACTTTCCCAAGATATATCCTCGCCTATTACTGACAGACCGAGTAGGGACCGGGCCAGGATGTACACTAATATGTGAACCTTGTGTTCTGGTGAGTTGGATATGGTATGATCGTACTCACGTGTGCCACTTATCATTAACAAGTTTACTCACGCTCCAAACGCTATCTGTATCCCGTCTTTGCCTCGAGTGCTTCGACTCGTTAGATGCCTACAATTCATTGCCACCATGGTTTGAATTGGGCTTTGTTTATGGGAAGATTGCGGATGTCGAAAAATGAGCGACGAATTCCCAGGTGCAGTGACCTTGTAAACAAGGTGATGCTCTGCCTTATAAGGAATTATATGTCTTCTCCTACCACGATCTTGTCATCACATGGCCAAGGTTGGGAAGTGTCGCTTGGAGAGGCCTGTTAGCATGTAATTGCTTAATCGCGTACGCTGACATGGTCAGTGCGCCGCCGTTTACATTGCTCCAGTGTTGGTCACTATACTCGCAGCGGTCCCCCGGGTTCCACAGGGTAAGGATGCCTGGCCTGAAAGAGACAGGTACCTGTGAGCCAGACCCATACACTTCCTGCACTTACTATCTAGCCATTGAATTATCTTGAAAGGTTGAAGTAGGTCGACTTGGGAGCCGGAGATGATTCAGCATCAAGAAGTATGTGCTGAAACTTATCATGTGGCATCCCCGATTCCTCTCACCTTTTTAGACCGGTGTGTCTACTGCATATGTACACTGGTTCCTTCAAGCATAAGCGCCGGAACAGGTCGGTGCTTACAGAATGATTCACCTGTTTAGAATAGTTTCAGGGACGTTACCATCACTGATTCATAACTTACAGGACATAGTATAAGTCATCTTCAAGCTTTTGATAGTTCGTACTGCCAGAGTATGGTGGGCTATGGTGTACACTCGTTTGTGCCATCAGTCTTCTCCGAGAGCAGTTAAATTGAAGGCAGCAGATGTCAAGTATCAGTGCTACTTATGCTTAAACCTGTGTTTGATCCAAGCTCGGAATCAGGCGTGATGTGATAAATGAAGGGTACATCATTGCATTGTCACGACATGTGTAGGCTCGCAACTATACACGGAAACCCTCGATTTCAGAAGGACATTGGTGGTAGATCACAATTGGCCCCATGTTGAAACGGTCGAAACGTTGAAGCCTGGCCGCCTACGGTTGGCTAATATATGCTGCGGAAAATAATCACGATGTGATATGATGAAGGTCAGTGAAATGACTCAATGTCTGTGATTTAACCTTACGCCTCGGTTGTAACCTTGCACTATGATGTCCTGCTCAGATCAATTAATGGCGCCTAGGGTCGACAGGCGAACAGGCGACGTCACGGCTCCGGTGTGCATGCAGATGGACCGGATCCCGGGTCGCTTTTACGGGCACCGTAGACAATGATTGATGACGTCGTCGCAAGATAAACAATATAGAATGCATCCAGTCAATGAGTGTTGCTGCAACACGAGTATATCGCTGTAGGCGCGTTCCCGAATAACAACCGGTAGTTTGTCTGATCTCCTAGAAGGGCCGGAAGTCCAAAACTTCAGGTGGGCGGTGTCACACGATGCATGGGATATTAGTGCAGGACCGGCCCACAGACGTGTCGAGGTTCCGCCCTGTGTACATAGATCGTGGGGACGTTGCCTGAAATTCGGCCGCCCGCAAATTGCACAGCTTTAATACACCATCATGGGCGTAACTGGCAGTGTAGAGTAACGCCTAGTAAAGATCACCGGTGCGACCAGTGGTTGAAGTGTTGCGGAACCCGCTGGGAGAAGTTTCGTATCAAAGGATAATAGTGGAAGACCTTTTAGAACAGATGTCGAACGTGGGATTTGAGTTACATATGTCGGGTTTGGGATTTTGATATCTGGTTCCATCACTAATTTCTGCACAGCATATATCTGTTTCAGCGGGATCATCGGGCGCGACGACACCCGCCTGCACTGTAACCGGCTGTAACATTGACGACAGAGCGATGGGCCGACCCGAGGCCATCCACAGTGCTATACGAACAGGTACGAACTTCGTACCTGTGTGGACACACTATGCCCAGCCTTCCGTGCGCCACAATTGTTCCTGAAACGTTCAATACGGGCGAATCTGTTTGGATCATAGGCGAATTCCGATGGTCAGAGAAAGTGTGGATGAAACTTGAGGTCGGGAACATAGTTCGCTGATGGCGATGGTCTCCCTCAAACCTCCCTGACACGTTAATGTGTCTTCTACTCCACACTGCCACATACCGGGACAGCTAATAATGGTGGGGAAAAACATATCCGGACCAAGTCAATGGACGTCTTCAAACTTCGACTGAGGCGGAAACAGCACCTGCTCTGCGGGCACGAACAAAGCAACAGCACCATATATATTTTTTCTTCCATGGAACGTGAGAAGTGCACAGGGGGACTAACTAATACTTAGTAGACTGTAAGCCAGAAGAGGGTCACCTGCTAGCTGGATGTGCTAGAAGCGGACGCCAACGGCAGATGAAAATTTACTCGGCAGTCGGTGCTAGGGCCGTTGGGAACGTAGACACACACCGAAAGAAAGTCCGGGCTGTGCAACGGATCTTGCAAATACGTAGTGGACAAAGCATGTACTCCGCGCAGTGCGAAGTGCCTCGCTCGCCATGGGAACGTACACCCCGAAAAGAGCCGTCATGCATCATGGCAGCTCCTGTCTGTAGATCATTGGGTCTTTGGCGTGATTTGATTAGCCATTTCCTCTTCTCGGAGAAAGGCGTGCTCATTGCTGATTCTACTGCACCTTGCATGACTTCCTCGGAAGCTGGATATCAACAGCCATGGAGTAGGTTTGCGCACTGCTTGAGAGGCTAATTAGGGAGTTGACTGACGACATAAGTCAGCACGTCAGTTTTCCCCTATGTGCTATTTGACAGCGCGAGATGGAAGTTCCGGGTCGGAGTCTGTCGGAATATTGCGAGGCTGTTCGACTTGATCCCGAGGTGCCAAGTTCCACTCCTCCAGGGGCCGACACCAAGTGAAAAAAAAACCTATTACATCGTCGGAACATCGTGTGGGTGATGCGCGCTTCAGCTCAAACCCGGGTCGAGTCCCGTGACACACATCTCGATGGTACGGCACCGTGTTTCGTCGGAATGGACGAGATGTAACACCAACAAGATGTAACTCTATTGTGTTGTAATACATGAGTCGATATACAGCAGCTTTTCGTAATTCCATCGTCTGATGCGGATAACAGCGAGACACGAGTGATTCCTTGACGCCAACTTGTGCGCGTGCCACGGGTGTCGTGCAGCCTGAAGCTGAAGGGTAGCTCCCGGAATGCACATCGGTTCGGGTGTCAACGTGATGTCGAGACGACGCAATGTGGCGAGTATTCCGACTCACAACGTTTGCGATAGACGCTCAGAGACGATAGTGCACAAGGAGATAACGACGAGGATTTGATTGGCGGCTGACAAAAATGATGTGACGGGGGGTTACTAATAATTTATGGCGGCCGCCCGACATTACGGCATGGCGAAAATAATAATGGAGAATTATCAAATCAAACCAAATAAATAAGGCAGTTCTGCCCACGCGCCAAGGTCGTTCTTCTACCCTGCTCCCCTCCGATCGACGACAACCCGTCTCCTCCTTTCATATTTCATCTTCTGTTTCTGTTCTGGTTTCCATCTTCTTCCTTCTTCTTGACAGACACCCCTCGTTCCCTTCCCTTTCGCAATGTCAACAGAGCAGGCAGACCAACAATCCCAATCGTGCTCGTCCCACATGATGAAGACAACAAAGCGCGGGAGGCCCTTCCTCAAGGTGTGCCCTCCGATTCCGTCATTCAACTCCTCTAACCCATCTCCCAATACACTCAGGATACTCTCGACCTCTTTGCCACTCTCATCGTGTCTCTTCAATTGACTCCTCACAAGCAATACTTTCGCACTTTTCCAAATTCTTTTACTACGTTGGTTTCATCCCATCTATCCCAGAATTCACTCTCTGAGCTCCCATTTCTCCAGCGATGAAGCAGCCCACAACCTGGCATCCTTGAAATTCTCGCAATCGAACCGCGGGCCGGATCCAAGAGACAAATCACGAATAGTGACGACCACCACCACGACTACCTTTTCCATGACCAGGGACATGGCCAAGGCGATGTGTCAACACTTTATGGATGCCCGTCTGATTGAGAATGCTGCGGATCAGGGCTCAAATCTCTTCAAGGATCGTGGTACTTATGTCCTCACTCCCAAGGGTCTCCACGTTCTAGAGCGGTTCATCTCGAAAAACGGCATCAACGCGGATCATCTGCAGCAGGCTTTTGCTTCCCAGCCCATCTGCGTCAGGTTGTTACACTTGGAGCGTCGCGCGGCAGATGATGAGATTATCGTCACCCAATCTGTCATCACCGCTCTTTTCCGTCGATTTGTTGGCCGTCAGGCAAACTATCTTCCTTCTCAATCCATCCCTTCGGACACCTTCCAAGAATACCAAGAACGAACAAAAGGCATCCAGTTGAGTAATATTCAGGACAAGGCGACCATTCCTGGCAAAGGAGTTGTCACCCACAAGTACTGTTTCTCCGCTGTCAGTGCGTTGGAATGGCTCTGTGATTTCACCTCCGTCGTGGGAAGAGAGGAGGCTGCAGAAATGGCCGCCCAGTTTGTTCGTTTCGGTCTCATCACCCTCGTCAGTGACAAGAGAAAGAACAACGACTCTGCCATCATTTTCACCGTCCGTGGATCGACACCCGGAGGCAACTCGCCAGTCAGTGTGAGTATCCCGTTTGTCTCGTTTTTGGTTGTTCTCCTCATGCTCGTCGTTTCAGCCGCACGGCGAGTTCCGATGCACCGCGAAAGCCATCTACAAAATTACGGAAGAAGGAAAACGTGTTGCTCAGTGGGACGAGTCGACTCCGTCACCTTTCAGCTCGACAACTAATCTCCATGGTGACCGTGCTTCGCTCGACAGTGCCGCAGTTGAGACGGGGTCCAAGTGTGGGCCCGATGCTGCTGTTAGCGCTGCGGATGCCAAGATCCACCGTCGTATTTCCATGGCCGAGAAACTCCACGCTTCCTATGAAGCAGGAGAGAAGAAGGGTAACGTCAAGAGCAACATGGATCGTTTGAACTACATCCTCGAAGAGCCTGCGTATCGCGGACTTTTCCGAGACTTCCTCAAGGCCAATTTCTGCGAAGAGAACCTGGCCTTTTGGTTGGACGTCGAGGATTTCAAGCGCAAGTTTAGCACCACCTCGAGCGCACAAGCTACTGCTTCTCCCCGACTTGGCAAGTCTACGCCAGGCCAAGCTGCTATGGAGCGTCCACCACGAATGTCTCATCCAGACTGCCCTTCAGATCTACCACAAATATCTTGCGCCGTCAAGTCAACACGAGCTCAACATTGATCACGGTTTGCGGCTGGATCTTGCGAGCTACCTTGGTGAAGTCATTACCAACTTGAATGGAAAGTCATTCGATGGCCAAGTCAATCCAAACCACTTCAATGCGACGCAGCTACAAATGCTTATTAAGCTGTACTCACGCATTCAAACCCATGTCCTTCGATTGATGGCGACGGATTCGTTGCCGAAGGTACGTACTCACTTAACTTCTTCGTCGCGTTGCCGACGCATCGTATCTAGTTTGTCAAGACTCCGCGCTTTGTAGAGGCACGCCAACATCTTGGAGAAGGCGTTGGAGCGAACGAAGATGTACTCTTCCTGACGAGCCCTCACGCGCCACCTGGTCTTGGAGAAGAAGAGGCTGGAGGGGCGTATATGACCGTCTCCGCGAAGGCGAGCGAGCAGCGTGAACACAGAAGCCAGATATCTGAATCTCATACATCCTCATGAACCGCGATCATCCGTTCATCCACATTCCTCATGTCATGAGTCTATTACTCGTCGACGCAACCCTTGGCGCATTACCCTGCAATATCTCCATCGCTACTGTGCTCTCGATTTCGTGTCATGTTTTGACAATGATTCCAGTCCTTACCCGGGGGGAGGAACTTTTTTTTATTCATTCATATTTTCTCCACAATAATTTTTCCTTATGGTTGACCGCATTAGTAGTTTTTCTTTCATGGGTACGTTCGTCGTACTTTGATATCCCATCCCACTTTCTCTTCCCTTCACAACACACGATGAACCTCCTCCCTCCGACATTTTTACATTCACTCTGCGATGTACCATTTATTAATACTTTACACATACCACACTGCCTCCTCGCATCGGTACTTGACTAATGGCCCCTCGTAGTCCCTAGCATGGTGTCGTATATTATCTATTTTGTGGGTGACCTTGCACCCAGAGGATCAGATCTTCAGATTGATTTGTGTGCACCCATGGAAGCATTTTGTGCATTATGTAATCGTCGGTCTAGCATTCACCTCTCTGCTTGCCTCGCGCATGCAAGACTAGTGTCACTGCACCACCACAAGTCCCGGGTTGATCGCACTCAATTTTTCCTTGAAACCCGTTGACCTGTGACAACTTGACCCTGTTCCCTTCGTCAGGCCATGTCGTGGATTTTGAAGCCGAGTGGGGATGTACCTCGACCTCCAGGCTCAACGGAGGAGCTCGTGGAGGACCCCACTGATCCGTCCCGCAAAGTGAGACGAAAAGCTGCGAACCAGCCCTTCCTCGCGTAAGTGGAGCTCCCCACGGCCTCCGGTGAAGCCTATATCCGTCCCATTCACTCACCGCGCGACTATCTGCAGGTACAAGGAGTATCGGAAGAAACAGGAACAGGAGCACCAAGCATGGCTCCTTCGGAAGCAGGAACGCGAGGAGAAGCTCTCGCGGGGTGAAACAGTCGGACCGGAAGAGCGCGATCCAACCGCGGAGGAAGAAGTTGGACTTCTTGGCTTATTGAAGTTCACGGTTTACATGCTCCTGATTATCGTTCTCGCCGGCAAGTTCTTCACCGGAAGCTTCTTGTGGGAGTATGACGGGAAATGGGTTAGGCTGAAGACGTATTTGCCTGTGAGTGATGAGTTGTAGTGGTTTCGCGTTATGTGTATATTGATTTTAGGTTCTGATGTTCCCTCGTTATATGCCGGTGGGAAATGTGTAGGAAAACAATGGCCGCTTATTCTCTGAATCGTACCTCGCAACATTCGATGGGAGGGATGAAAACAAGCCCCTGTATCTTGCGGTACGGCATTCTTACTTGAGTTGATCCTTGAGCCCAACCGCGGAGTATTGACGATGCACAAAAGATTGACGGCGACGTGTACGATGTTTCCAGTAACAGGAGGACGTACGGTCCTGGAGGACCCTATCGCCACATGTAGGTTCTGCTCCATCATCCACGTACTAATCGAGTATTTCTTCATGGGACGTCGTTCACACGATCTACACAGGGCCGGAGTTGATGCCGCAAGGTCTTTTGCTACGGGATGTTTCGCAACACACCGTACCCACGACTTGCGGGGACTCTCCGAGGAGGAGCTTCAGGTGGGCAAGGCCTCCGATGGTCATGAACTGCATATTAGTACTCTATCTCACTCGTATTTGAATTACAGAGCGTTCGACATTGGAAACGTTTCTTTGCCGATCACAAGACATACTTCAAGGTAGGAAGGGTGCTTCACCCACCCGTTGATCCAGAGAGCCCGATCCCGGAGCCATGTGATCCATCCAAAGCACACGTGCAACCCACGGAGAATGATCTGAAAAAGGGAAGGAGACTAGTGGAATTTAAGCATTCAGTACCTAGCCACAAAGAACATGCGGAACTCTAGATTAAGCGGAGGCTTGTACATATCTAACTAGCATGCTTTAGGTGGCGTGATTTCTCAGGCTGATACGATCAGCCGGCGGAAAAGCACGAGAAAACATAGGAGTTTGCGCTGCGTGAATTAGAACATGAAAGCCTTAAGCTAGTAGGGTGTAGAAGGGATATCTAAAGTGAGATGGGATGTGGGCCGGGGTCTAGAGGGATGCAGAGTGGATGGCATTAACATGGCCCTGATTCATTGGCAGTGGTGTCTGCGCGCCAGGTACTCCGTGGGTTAAGAAGTAATTTCTCAGGATAGGGAAATCCGCAATGGATCCATTTACCATTGACGAGAAGGGGCTCTCTCGGTATTTTGCTACGATGATATTGCCTCGCCACGCGGTTGCCTCTCGGAATGATTTCCCCTGAATCTGAATTTCGCGGATGAACTTGTTGACTGGGAAGGGCATTCCGTCTCGGGACACGACTGGGTAGAATATAACATATGGATGCGTAAACTTCTTGTTCATGCAATCCAACGCTTCCACAAGCTGATCAAGCATTCCACCAATGTTAGCGCCACGAAATCGAGTTCATAGATTACTCACGTGGTAGCTCCAAGCGCGAGGTCCAAGTCCCTCGGCGATGTAGTCCATGTAGACCTCGGGATGAGGCATACGGACAGGCAGTCCACTGTACGGTGCTAGTGGATCCTGCACCGTCGCGGGGCTGGTCATGAGGGGGACCATATGAGGGTTGCGACCGTCGGATGGGAAGAGGAGGGCTTCGAAGGACACAAGCTGATCCATCAGGAGAAACGACAAAAATATGCGTTGACGGAAGAGTCTGGAAGTACGCTGACAATCGAGAGGCGGCGGATGTCTGGGGAGACTGTCGACTCATCTTCGAGTCCTTTATATCCATACAGCTAAGAAACAGAATTACTTGCGGTCACATTGCCGTGAGCTGTGATTGGTGACCTAAGCGGAGACTCGCCGAGGGGTTTTTCTAAATGGACGTCCATACACAGAAACTAAGGGTAGTAAAAAAAAAGAAGGGGAAACACACCGCGAGACACGAGGTAGTCCATCGATCGCTAAATTCTACCACATATTGGTGAATGAAAAGCTTTGTTCTCCGCGACACGATCGTACGAGGTACCTGCGATCCAGTCTTCTGAGAGCATTCACGCCTTTGAGACTGAAGATTCTCCCTCCAACTCCAATTCTCCGACTAGGCCAGTTGTGTTGGACGTCCTCCTAGTGGACAACGTAATGGCCTGGGCCGCGGCTGAATGATTAGTGGTGGCGGGACCCTGGCAAGTATCCTGGACCGCCCATCGGTTAAGTAGAACAAATGTAGAACGTGCATGTCAGCCGCCATCAAAGTTGCATTGGAGTGAACAGTTTGAGATGTGTTGATCACAAAGGGCCCGTCCTCGGGATCTCATCTGCGGGTGTTGGACGATCACCTGGTACATACTACCGTCAGTTCGTTTCCATCCCCGTGTGTCTGCCCGGAATATACCACAGCGCAACGAAATGCTAGTTGCTTTGAGTCAATTGGAGTGACAGTTCCACTTTATGGCTGTGCCACTGTCGGTCCGACTGATTGAGCCCGCCAAGACCCACTAATCACCCAGTGCACCCTAAACGTTGTTCGGTGCCAAAAGCCTTTTTAGCAAGGCTTTCACTCTAATAATATCGGACATCCGACTTACTGATGGAGACCTGTCATAGTACTCATGCTAGGTGCCAGGCTAACGTTTACTCCGCGAACGTTAGAAGAAGCATGCGTGGTCGATATGTCATGGCCAGTGCTGTCTTCCATCACTGAAATTACCCATCATGTTTGAGGTCCAGAACGATGCAGAGACATGAACAGTTGTTCCATTTTACCGATTCTGTGGTCCACATTCCACATTGACGGCACACATTTTTCTTTTCTGTTTTTGAAAGGTGCGTTTTCATTTGCAACGCGACAGGCCCAGCGATTTTGCCCTGATACGTGTTCCCCATTGGGGTGATGTGCCCAAGGATATTATGTATTCATGACCAGAACTCGCTGGCTCTGGGGTGGATCATTATTGATATTGAGATGTCGCTCGTTCATGTATGGCAACCTAGGCTCTCGACTCGCAACCGCATGCAAATACTTGTAAATGCGGCTCTGGACCCCCAAGATCTGCAGTCAATGGAACGAGCGGGAATATACTGCGACTCGCTGGCTGGAGGACTACATTTCAAAGGCTGACCCGCTTGCAGATCCCTCCTCGCATAGCCTACCCATCTCATCAATTTTAAAGTAGTCTCCCGTTGGCCATTGCCAACGGTTGCGTGAATGGTGCCATTCACATTGGCCCTCCCGCAGTAGTGATTTCAGTTTGCAAACTTGTTAGATGGAACCTCTTGCTGAGCGGTGTTTGGTGGTCGTTTTGTCATACTGCAGTCTCTGACCATCCGGCACAAGACAACCAGCTTCTCAGGGTGATTTGCACGTAACGTGCGGCAAAATGCACGCTCGGGTAAGTCGCAGACGACCAAATGTGCGGCAGAGCGACTCTGTGTACCTACTTCATGACATACCATATAAGGCAATCGCGAAGGTAGTTGTCGTGTTTTGGTGGTTTGACGTAGTACCAACTTGAAGCTTGCGGCGAGACAGACAAGCTCACAGCAGGTTGTCAGTGTCAGCCTCAAGTCTTTCTGGAAACATGAGTGCTGGACGAATATTGGTGGCCGCTCAACTCTCAACCCTTTTCCCGTCCTCAAATCCGCCATCGGTTGTACTTCAGTCTTCGAGACAAACCCTACAAACGGTTTTGCAGCCTGACACGGATGTCTACCCCGAACACGCAGTTTTCTCGTCCATATACCACACGCCACACACCGGGTCCATCCTTCTGCGCGTTATTCACGGAGGCTTGATTGTGGAACTCATCTCCCTGTCGGCGCTTGCTCCTCCGATACGTTTCGTCTTCCCGGCGTCGGTCGTCTCAACACCCGCGGTCTGTTCTTGGGGCGATCAGGAGTTGCATCTGTTGGCGGTCACTGTTACTGGCTCTCTTTACCGTTTGGTATTACCAACAACCAACCCAACTCGGCTGTGGCACGACGAAGTGGCGAGAAACTGGTGTAGGGAATACATCATCAAAAACGCCTCGGACCTGTCTGGCAGTATCGTTCACGTCCAGGGTCCGCATGGTGTTGCGATAGGGCTCGGAAATGGTTCTCTTCTCAGAGTTGAAGTAGAACGCATCGGCGATACTGTTAGTGACGGTACGTACTTGGAAGTGACCGAGAAGCGTTCCGCTCATGAGTATCTGTAGATCTTTGGACAGAAACTGTCAGTCAACCCAAATCACTGCTGGGCACGTTCACGTCCTACATTCCCGGTTTTCACTCTGGCACCAACGCGGCCTCGGAATTTCTTTGTGTGGCCGGTCTACCTGAACCCACTGAGTTCGGTTACATATGGACCCTTTCTCGTGATCGTACTCTGCGTCTGTGGTCCGCTAGCCGCGGCTGTGTAGCTTCAAAACCCCTTTCACTCCACGCGCTCTATCAGCCAAGTTCAGCGAGTGACAACAAACTTGTTTCACTTAACGGGGAAGCAGGCAACCTTCTGCGTGTATACTCTCTTTCACCTAACGGTGACAAGTCATTTGCTGTAGTCTTCACTCCAACGTCAGGCGGCCCACATTGCGGTGGGTATTTCCAGATCGTGGACTCATCACTAGATCAGTTGCACGAACTCCGAACTGTCGAGTGTTCCCCCACGAGCGTCAATTGCCATTTACAGGATTTCATCCTTAATGACGGTGTGCTATACACGTTGTGGGAGCGTCACGGCACCTCGATGGTTCAGTCAATCAAGCTGGACGCAGGTAGCCTCATGGCCGTGAATGACGCAGCGTGGGAGACGTCTAACTATGGCGAAGAGA
This sequence comes from Pisolithus orientalis, assembly GCF_024613125.1. Taxonomy (NCBI): domain Eukaryota; kingdom Fungi; phylum Basidiomycota; class Agaricomycetes; order Boletales; family Pisolithaceae; genus Pisolithus; species Pisolithus orientalis. Next base: position 1,909,931 of record NW_026260782.1, on the reverse strand, counting down.
CTGACTTGACACCCGCATTTCTTGATGAAGTTCTCCTTGCTCCAGGCTCGTTGACGGAGAAATTCATGGAAGTCATCCTCCGGCCTGGAATTTTTTCGCCATTAACGATCCGTACAGCCTTGGAGCAATACATCGATGCATGCCTTTCTCTTCCCGGCCCACCTCCTCCAGAGCTAACCTCCTCCTACACCTCGGTAGCGGAGAATATTGTTGCTGTGGTGGGCTGCACTGTAACGCTAGTTCAAGATCCTCATACAGGAGCTACCCAGCATGACCGCTACTGGAGCGCCTTGAAACGTGATTGGGAAGGGTTCATCGCTCGTTGTCGCGAAGTGGAACGCAGCGCTCGGTGGCCACTTGCGCTGAGTAAGGGCCAGCATAGCGACGAGGTGATCGCCGTCGAACGTGAACGAGTTAGTGTCCTTGCGAGGGAAGACTTGCCAATTATTGTCCATCGACACCTCAGCGACTCTCTCCCAATCGAATCTCACTTCTCCGTCTTAGACATTGCGTGGACACTCTGCTACAAAATTGGAACGGAAGTTCTCCGAAATATGGAAAATAGTATCATCGATGTTCTGCACCAGGAAATTGCCTTTTCCATTGTTGACATCATGATAGACCAAGTGCGACGGTCTGACCTCAGGGGGATACTGGATGAAGGCACACAAAATTGGGTAGTAGCGAAGCTACAGGAAGTCGAAGATTTGGAGAGGAGCATCAAGATTACCCTCGACCTTGCTGCTGGCTTTGACTTGGAGGTCAAGCGAGAAGAGGACGAGGTGGAACTGCTTTTGCCCCCGTCTCGGTCAGAGTGGAAGGCCGCAATTGCTGCCGGTTACATTTCCACTTCACTGAACGCTCGTTATGACATCTGTCTTGCGCTGATAATTTTACTATTTTTCATGGCGGATGATCTCGGGGAATGGGACCCATGCCTGCTGGAGGATGTTTTTGCGGTATTCCGAGGATTGTCCATGCTACGCTACGTTGCGGGACAGCCAACCGTGGATCAAAGTCATGATCACCAGTCGTCACAAGCTGGGTCCACGGATGACGTGATCGCTCGTATGGGCAGTATGCAAGTTTCGGGGAATCAGCCAAACTTTGCCCCGATCCTTTCCCTTGCTCATCGCCTGATTTCACAGTCAAGCGAACATGTTGAGCTGCCGAGTTCTGCCCACCGGTTCCTTGATGATACTGGGCTACTCCAATCCACTTCTCCAGCGCATGTCACTCACTTCGAGGCCTCATTCTGCGAGCGTTTGCGAGACCTTGGTTATTACCAGGCTGCCAGAGCAATGCTTGCGTGGCTTCCCAGGACACCTGGTGTCACTTTCGTAACAGCTCGGCTGTTTATCAACCTTGGCCGTGGTGACGACGCTGCCTATTTAATGGAAAAAGTTGCTGCAAGTTTTGGTACGTTTCCACTTCCTTCGATATTCTGATTACCCTTACCATGTGTGACAGGGCCGGATAGCGGTTTATCGTTTGAGGATGCGGAAACTCTATCTGCAGTTCTTCCTGGGAAGACATTACACGATTCGGAGTTCATATTCTATTTGGAAGCATCTTCAATTTTCAGGGAGAACGGCCTTACGCAACATGAGGTTGGGTTCCTTCAGCTTGCTTTATCTGTAGCACCCCCAGGGATCAACGCTCCTGACTTGTGGTATGGACTCATCCGTGGTCGTATCGACCTAGGCTTTTGGGAAGAAGCGTATTCGGCGATCATTGCAACACCTTTTAATAGCGTGTAAGTCAGGCCTGATACACATTTCAGGGCACCAGTTGTTCAGCCTTTTTCACATCACAGGCGGAGGGAATGCATATCGCAGTTGGTATACCGCATGTGCGAGGAGAATGCTGTCGAAGAGTTGATTTCGCTCAACTTTGCGGGCTTCAGTTCTGAAGTAGATGACGCCCTTGCATTTAAGGCACGCAACACGGATCCTCGTGTTCGACCCTTCTATTCGAGGATATTATATACTTGGTACACGTGTCGTGGAGACCATCGAAGTGGTAACTCTTTTGCTATACCTATCACCAGAGTCGTTCTATCTGAGTCATTGGTTATCCAGCTGCACGGACCATGTACATGCGGACGCAAAAGTTGCAGGAGATCGAGATCTCCAGTAGCCCCGCTGAAATAAGCTCCTTAATGGACGACCAGGCGGAATCATACTTGCTGGCTATTAATTCTCTCTCGCTTCTAGAAGAGAAGAAGGCTTGGTTCGTCGTGCAGACATTCACAAATAATGTCCACGAGCTGGAGGTGAGTTGTTAACTTGTGTTGAGAAAATCACTCAATACCAAACTTTGCAAAAGTCTAGAAAACGACAGAGACTGATCCAGAATCTCCCTTCTTCGAGCACAGGTAGCGGCTCGGAAATAATAGATCTCCATGCCCTTCGCTTCGATTACGCACTGCTATCTGCAAAGAAACACTTGATACGCCGTGACCCAATGTTGCTCACAGCCCCAGGTACTTTTCATTACTTGAGCTCGCATCTAAAGAAGTTCATCGTTGTGATAGAAGCGCTGTTATCACCGCATTTTATTATCCAGCGGCTTGGACAAGCAAATCAATTTGACTTTGCAATGGCAACAGCCCGTGCTCTGGACCTTGACATGAGTGAACTATTCGTCATGCTTGCCATGCAATGCATGCGACTATCACGAAATCCAGACGCTGTTTTGTTGTAAGTGCTGGTTTTAATCGTACCTGTATCTCAAACAAAGAACTGCCTCTGAAAACGTTTTCGGGATCATTTTCCAATTGCCCCAATAGTCAGGAAGAAACCTCCGACTGGCTCCTGACAGATAACTCTGCGTCGTGGCCCGGGTCGCCTGCGAATCGAGGATGGCGGTACCTCAAGATGTCGCTGGAGCGTCATGACGGGCTAGAAACAGACTATAAATATAGCAAGGCAACATTGGAAGCAATACTCGCGCACGACAGGAGTTTGTCGCCACCGCCATGGTTGTTGCACGTCTTAGAGGTTTGTCAATTCCCAACGTGTTGTTCTTCGATTTTGCATTTTACTCGTAGTTTGAGGCATGAGACCTTCACGTTGTTTCTGTTCGATCATCAATTCTTGTTGGTGTTTTGATAGGCATCAGGGCGGGTGGTTGTTGGCTTTGATTGACTCTGACCCACCCTTGCTAGGATTACCATCACGAATATCTCGTCCGGACAAGTCTTAAGTTCGATGCATTAGAAAGCGCACTTGAACACACACTCTCCCTCATCCGAAAAGTGGGTTCCCTAGCCAATAACTCTCTTACCTCATTCCCCCCGTGTCTCTCACATTACATGTGAATTATTTACACGCCACTGCAGGCCAACTTCAAACTGTCCCGTTCTGCAAAAATGCCGGGGGTGACGTGGTTGCCCTACACGCTGATCGACCAGGTGCTTGCCGCTTCAGCTGCCCAGGATGACTTGGGCGCGCGTGGGCAAATGCTGCGGAAGGAGTTGCAGACGGAAGTGAGCAATCGCGTAAAGAGAACGCAGAAAGTCAGCCTGTCTTCAAAGTGACACAGATTGTACTCGTACGGCGTCTTTGGCGCCACAACAGGAACAAGCATTACTGTTGCATAATGTACAGCCGTGTGTAGGATGTCGGGAAAGACGACATTCAAAAAAATCTCTTTTCCCTTTTCTTTGCGGACCTTTCCATGACCACCCTACCGCCTTCCCGGGAAACACCTGAAACTATACACTTCGCGTAATCGCCTACTTGGTTATCTCAAGATTTGGCTTTAGCCAGCTCATCGGGGATGCAACTTTAAGCTGTCACCCACGGAGCAGCGCACTTGAGCCACTGCCAAAACTTTCGGGGAAAATCATTATCTTAGTTTATCAAGTTGCCGTCTGAATGAGGAGCGCCCTTGTGAATGGGAAAGTCGGGGGAACTAGATACGAGCATTGTTGGCAAGCCCGGGGTACAATCCGACAAGCTGCCTGAATAATTCGGCTTGTCAATGCCATCTTTCAAATACCACGATACCGCACTATTCCAGGTGTGCGTTTTGCTTACTGCATTTCATTACATGTTTGACCACGCACAGCGGTGGCCAGGCGGAAACGAGAACACCAATCGATCGTCACGACCCACTGCGCAATACTATGCAAGAGCTGCCACATATTGGCTAAATTTCAACAAACCTGGTTGCGGAGTACGCCGTCGCGTGTGCTAATGTCCACTTGATGCCGAGCTGTATCTGTTGCAAGAGTTCCTCGTTGCACAATATGTCATTCAGAATGAGTGAATCAAATTTAGTACTTCGCGAAAACTCATGTTTTTTAAGATCGGTTGTTTTAGCCGGTGTTTTTAGGTTTAGCAATCTGCTGAAAACTCAGGCAGGAAAACGGGGCGTTAAAAATCGTCAAATCACTAATATCGTGTACGATCATGCGAAGGCCAAGGCGGAACTTCGCACCACTATCCATGGGCCATTAGAGAATGGTCAACCAGACGAGATTTAGCACCTCGGGCATGTCTGCCACGTGTATCGTAGACGATGGATCACGGCAGGCGGTAAGCACAACAGTCAAGAGAACATCCTCGTACTTTGCATCCTGCAATAATGCATTTCGACGAGCTCGAATTTGGAAAGGTTCCTTGGTGAACCAGGCGGAAAGGCAGCGGCACAAACAGCACCAGATCTCCCTTTCATCGTGAACGCATGCTCAAAACGGATCCCTCTGAAATGAATGTGCCGTTTCAGTGGCCCTTCTATATGTCCCCCTGCTGAATACGGGAATACGATTGCCTAGACACAAACAGAGGAGCATACCTCGGTCGTCCATGGATTCGATAAGTCGCCGAAGTGACGGGGATTTGCCAGGTGATTTAAATTTTTTTGCGACATTTGACCGATACGTGGATACAAACACTCAGAGGAAAGAATGGGCGGAATGCCAAAGCCTCGGACGAGGCGACACATCCACTATAAATCCTGCGGGACTGCGCCGGGCCGTCCACATGTACACCATTGTTGTGAGGACAGACACAGCGGTTGGGGACATGTTGCACCACGCATGACCTTCGAACGGATCGAGATTCATATATGGTGCAACGACCCTCTGGACTTGCTTAATTCGCCTGGGCGGCCGCCAGCAAGATCAAGAATATCAATCAATCAACGAAGTGTACATATACCAATGCGCAGGCTGTTCTAAACCACAGGTGCCAAGTCACAGCTTAAGTTGGACCAAGTTGATCGGAAATGGCAAAGACCTCGGAACTGTCTTGGCTAACATCTTGAGAAACAGACAGCCTGCACGATCGTAACAAATTTAGCGTCGACCTGGGCTAAGCTACACTACCACTTGCCTTGGCAAGACAAATATAATACGATCATGGTACTGTCTGATAAGGCGTCAGCTATGACATCAGATAAAAACTTGTCAAATGCCTCGCCGGTCACCAGGGTCGCATAGAACGTACTTGCTGCCGCTGTAAGGCAGAGATCGATCGATCAAGAGTCGTGACACCAAACGTGCGCTTAGATAGCACATATCGCGCTGTAGGCATAGCATCATGGAAGTTGTGTACATACGGGGGTACGGGGGTAACGCGAAGGACGTTGCCATGGTACGGCATTCTCAGCGGCACTCAGTTGCAGCTTAATAATAGCTTCGATATATTCGGGATTGGCAGTTGGGTATGGGGTATGGGATAGTATGGAATTTCCGAGAACTATTCGAGGGGAGTTTGGGAACTTCGGAAGTGGAAGAATGTATGGGTTACCTAAGGTATGGGTTAGGAGGGAGTCGACTGTGATCACGTCCGCATTTGCTTTGCACTTAATGACGAACGGTGCTCTCTGATTAGTGGTCATGCACATAAGCGGAGACTTACCAAGCATTTGCCAAATGGATGTCTCTTGTTTAACAGGAACTCTCACATTGAACTGGCATCCTAAGGTTTGCAGGTGAGTAAGTATCTACTCCATCCTATTCCCAGACTCGGAGGGGGCCACCACGTCCGTGTTTTAGGCGAGCCGATATTATAGACCCACGTTTGCAGGTGGCTCGGTAAGTCTCTGCTTAATAGGTGCGCAACCACCCGCTCTAAACTGTGAACGTACCACAGTGTTTTTTGTTGTTTCCTTTCGATGCGCCAGGGCGTCTCACTGGAAACTCGGTTTTCTGTATCCAAGTCGTCTGTTAAATACTTAAACCTGTGGAGAATGAAACAAATTATAGAGTATGTGAGCACAACTGGTATGCTGTTCGCCTCCGAGTCGCTCCCGCACATATGTTGCTGCTTTCCCACAGCGTACAGCCAATCCTGATTATATAATATAGCCGTGTGTACTCTTTGTCTGCTCACAACGTATTTGTCTTTGTTTGTACCAAAAGACCATCTTCAGTCAGCCATACGCGTCTCGACCCACAGAGGACTGCCGGCCCTAGAGATGGTGTGTTACTGCGCTTCAGATTGTGCTGCTACACTCAATTCTCATATCCTATTGTCAAAATTAACTGAGGCCTTGTCTTTGTCGGCTGCAAGAAATCTGACAGTGGAATATTGTTTTTGTGAAGCTAATGGAGTTCTCAGCAAATATATACAGCGAACCACACAACTACTACGGGAGTATCATGTACAGAGGTATATATACATAACTATTCTTCATCATGTAAAAACGTGGAGTCGTATGCACGAGCTGGTCCACATAACAATTCGTGCACGTCTGCCGCAAGAAAGAATAAGAGAGAAACACACACTATGAAAATACATATACCACCTATCCAGCCCATTAAACCAAAAGAAACGTGGTCGTCATGTTGTCCAATGCTGATCGAGGTTCCGCGAGCGTGAATCTTCCAACGATGCCCCCTCCCACCACACTAAATTGAGATAGTGGCTGCTGCTTCCTCTACGTATGTCCGCATGACACGTCTACTACCCCCTCCCACCCCCTGGTCGCTGCATCGCGTTCAAGAAATTGACCCACTCCGACTGGCTCACAGAAGCGCCCCACATTGTCTCACTTTCGACGGCATGATATACTCCCCCTCCCCCTGTCCCCCCGGCGTACCCACTACCACCTCCAGTATACCTTCCGCTGGCACCACTATGGTGATGTCCTGGATCCCCCCCAGCGACGTAAGGCTGCCGCGAAGAATCAGCATACGGCTGGCGCGCAGAGACTGTATAATGCCGCGACGGCGAGGGATCATATGGAGGTGGAGGGTGGGTCGTACCGCGTGCACTGTATGTATCCGCATACGGTGTATTGGTCGCTGTCCCTCCGCTGGATTCGCTGGAACCGGGGTTATTTGTGGTTCGCGAATCAGAGTATCCCGCAACGGGTACTTGACCCGTATCAGGCGCAGCTCCAGGATGGATATTTCGCGTGGTCGGATCTCTATACATCTGCGACTGAGAGTGTAGCGTGTATGGGACAGGGGGTGACACAGACGGTACCATTGTCTGTATTGGCGTCTGTGTAGGACGAAGGACTGGCGGTGTAGCCCACGAGCGGCGTCGATGACGGCGGCCCAGTAGGCGGAAGCCCCCTCGTCAAGGTGCTCATGCCCACGCCGCCTATGCCAACGCCCATACCGTAATCTGTCGAACCTCGGTGGTAAGCTTGCGGGCTGCCAGAATGTCCCGTTCCAGGCGAACTCCCGTTCCCACTTCCCATTGCATTCGGCGAGTCGAGAGAGTTCGTGCGAGGGTATTTCGGCGAATCATGATAGGGGAATGCAAGCGTCTTGACGAGACCCAACACCCGCAACTTTTTCTGTTCTCTTTCTCCCTCGTCCTCAGTTGCAAAGTCCGGCGAATACAATGGTGCGAGGGCGTGCAGGATATCAAGTGCCTTGTCCGCAACGGGTGCACCCCGGCTCAGCTCCAGTGTTGTGAGCGCCTTTTGGATGTTCGCCCTGAATAACGATGCACCAGGCTGCTCCGGATTCGCGACGAGTTGGAATGAGAAGAACATGGCGGCGCTAAATACATGGAATGGACCCCAGTTCATGTGACCGGGCACTGCAAGCGAAGCATTGGCAAGGAAGTCAGGACGTGCTTGACCTACCAGGGTAATTAACTTGTCGGCAGACCCGACAGCGATATCGAGCGAGTTGGCAGCCTTGAGGTCCTTTCCGTCTTTCGGCACAGCATTAGAGGAACTTGCGGTAGCCGACGGTGATTCATTGTCGCCGTCCTTAGGGGTCTTGGGACCTCCGGAGGGTGCAGTAGCGTAGGGGCGATGAAGGGTGAAACGAATATGATAGTAGCTAGTGCGAATGATGACGCTCTGCACGCCGATTCGACGGGTAGTCACATCCGGGCTTGCTAGGCTTCGTGCCACCTTGAACTCGTCTAAATCGAGTTCCGAGGGTAGTGAGTCCATCCATTGCGTCAGCGAGCGGTCGTTGGCCTGTACGACTTCGTACGGAACGGGCCGAAGCGACACGGCGCTGTCCATGATGTCACCCAGGATATAGGCAAGGCGGAAAAGTGCAAGATTGGGAAGATATATGCGCGGTTCGGAGGGGTATTGGACGGGGTCATTTGCACTGGGTAATTGTGTGTCAAAATGATGGGATGCGATCGCTAGGGGGCGACCGAACATGAATGCTTGCCATCTGCGCGGGGGTGAGTTTTGACGATGAGCCGGCCCATTGACCACTAACCTTTCTAGCAAGATGATATGCCACCAGGCCCACCGACGTCTCTCTGCGACCTCCCTGGACATGCGCCATTTGAGAGGATCACGATGGAGACCCATCGCAGTGCCGATAGCAATAAGCTCACCGCGGACAGTCCATATTTCTTCGCTATCGGTTTTGCTGAGGGTGAGATAGTGACAACGGACGAGTAAGCACTCGACCAGTTCTAGACTGTAAGTTTTGCACTCCGCACGATGTCGATTGAGCGCTGTGCGCATGACTTCGTAAAATTTTCTACCCAGCTCCTGGTGCGTTTCTCCGAGATCGGACACGAGGTGGTGGTTTGGTGGTAGGTAATGGACTGCGACGGCCATAACGTTGCATAAGGTAGGCGAGTGTGATGCGGTCTGCGGATGCGCCGGTCTTGAATCGTTCCCATGCGGCAGTAAATGCGGGACGATTGACATGTCTGTATATCCAGTTGCAGTATTCAAAATAATAGGTAACGAGGCCGTCCATGATTTCGATACTGGGTAGGTGTGCAATGAGGTCCTTGTCATATTCGTTAGAGGCCGTGAAGTCATCTATGAAGTCCTGGCTTGGATGTCGTTCTCCTTCTTCTGACTGTCTGCTTACGTCGCCCTGGAATTGGGATGTGAGTCCACTAAACGAAAGTGGCGCGGGAGGAGATAGGAAATACCAGAGCAAGATGGGTGACTGCGGCAGTTGGGCCGGCGTAAAAGCCCTGGTGACCATGGCTTCCCAGCATGCCTGGGGCGTTGTCCTTGTCTGAATTTTCACCATCTGTTGATTCTTTCTTAGGTGATATCAAATTGGATGGATTGTCGAGTGTGCGTTTAAGATGTGGGGGGAGAGATGGGTTGCCTGGACGGTGGTTTGCGATGATGTATGTCTCCAGAAGGGAGACGGAGTGCTTTAGTCGTACAATTTCTTGCATTGGGTCTACTCTACTGGCGTTTCTGCACGGTAATGCTGCTTAAGAGATGGAAAGTATACCGGGAGGACAAGTGCACGCACTGGTCGTCATTTCGCGACAGGATCCCGCCTTCAGTGAGCACGGGCATCCTGGTAACAAAGTGCAATGGTGCCTTACAGATGCCTGGTGAGCTGGGAGAGCCACAAGAGGAGAAGGAGAGACATACCTCGGAGGACACAACTGGAGCAAGGTCGATTTCTGTAGGTAGCAACATTTAGCGAGTGCATCCCCCCGGCCAAGGGTGGTGGGGATACCTGTCACACTTGAGTTTGCTGTTTCTGCAAGGTTCGCAGTTGATGGCCTTCCTTGCACGCTTTGTTGGAGGTCTGGCGTCTTGTTCCCCCGGAGGCGGGGATGTTCTTGAACGCACGTTTGGCTTGTGATGCTGTTTCTGACGGGGATGTGTGGACGACGCTGTCGAGGATGGGTCGTTTGTGTCGTCTGGCATGGCGGTGGGATGGATGAGCAGGAGAAGGAGAGGAAAGGAGACAAATCACATATGACCGCGCCGAGGAGAAGTGGACAACGTTGCAGGACAATCCAGATCAGGAAATACTCTTTCTGCTCGCTGACAACCCACAGGCACGCGGGACCTTTTTTTCCCTGCTGTATTATGTAATTTGAATTTTTTTTCCTCGCTCGGCGATCAGCGATCGACGAATTTTGTCCGAATTTGAATTTCATTAAATTAAATCCCGGCCGCACCATCCCCGCATGCTACAGGGAAGAGCTCTCTGCCATCTCTCATGTACATCTCTTCACAGTACTGTCTGTGTGCTCACATGTGGACCCCACTGCTGCGAGTCTGAATATCTAGACTAGACAGAAAGAATACACCCGCAGTTGACAGCCAACTTGATATTACGTCACCGACGTCTCCGCCGGTTTTCGCGGGGCTTGCACTCCCAGAGCTGTTTAGCAGGGTCGACCATCTGCCCCGAAATCAAATCGGGGAACTACATACCAGTACACACCCCACTTACGCCCGGATCTGACATTCTCCATCAATTGACCATAACATACTGAGCCAACCACTCCACCCCCCAAACGACAAGTAACTGATCAGGGTGTGGTGTTTACGCGAACTTTGTTCCCATCAAGAAAGATCCTTGTTCTGATGTGAGCGCTATGTAGGATCTAACCATGTATTGCGATATCGTGTTAAATTAGTCCCCGACAACGTTTCCATACGCATCACTTCTACCCAGCTACTCGCTATAAACCATTAGGTGTCGCGTGACAGTCCTCAAGCCTCCCGCATTGATCCAATATTCAGTTCTATCATCAAACCTTGGCAAGGGCACAGTCCCCGTCCTGTTCCGTTACTCGCCGACGACGAACTCGCCAGCAATTTCATCATGCTTCTCCACAGCCAAATACGTTGTTGACATCAACTCACTCGGATCCAATTAGTACAGAGCAGACTAGAAGAGAGAATGTCCGCGTACTGGCCACCCCACAAACACCACCGGAGGTTTGAACGCTCCCAGCGCTGTGCGACCAGATCGGAAAATCCGTTTAAGCTATTGCTTCCACCTGCCGTGAAGGGGCGGACACGATGCACGAACAAGAGCAGCTGGTTGGGTCACTTGGGTATGTATTTGTCACACCCAAAATTGACATATTTGGGTTGCAGCGTCTCCCGAACATCAAACGACCCCATTTTTATGTGCCGTCGTGATTGTACGCTGAGTGGAGGTTTCTGAAAACAGTACTTACGGACATGACGGATTTATTGTTTCTCTTCTCATCTTCCTTTCTTTGATAGATTGGCTGTTGGTCTTCTACTTACTACCAAAGTTCCAGCTTCAGGAAGCTTTCTCCCCCAAGTCGGCACCAATACCGGCAGGCCCTCAACGACCACACATCGATATGTCTGGGCAACTTGCCATACATACCAAGCTCAGCAGACCTCTCTTCGGCCGGGCTGCGGGGGATGTATAACCGAAAGCTCAACGAGATGCCGCCGCATAGATATTTTCTGGACACTTCCAGGTCAAATACCGCTATCAGCGCCAGCCGCGCCGATGTGGAGAACGTGCTTCCATGGATCAAGGTGGGGTTGAGGAGTGCTATATCAATCCTTCTCGCGTGCCTCTGTCACAAAGTGTCAAGTACTAGGTCGATCTCCAGTCGGTCCCGCACAAGACTACCGAGGCTGTCCGGTGTCCCTGAGCAACAATGTCATGTCCGTGACAGTTGGAGACGGCACCGTCGACGGACAGACCACCCCTTTGTTCGAGACACCAAGACGAGCGCTCGTTGGTCGGACACGAAGCATCCAGCGTGTCGTATTGTTCTTCGTCCGACTCGGCCTTCCTGCAGTCCACCTATGTAACGAGACTCGCACGCCCTTCTTTGCCACTTTTTTGCCATACGTTCACTCGAATCGCTCACAAACTCCTCGGAGGTTCGGAGATACCAATCAGGGTCAGACCGGTCAACCTCAACTATGTACACTGATTATCTCACGTCCTTGCAAGTATTCGCTTATAGTGTCGTCGCTGGAGACGTTCGACAAACCAAAGTCCAAAATCTGATGGGTACTACTGTGACATCGGGCCCGCCGATCCAAGGCTATACAGTACGTGCAAATGTCAAACTCGACCACGCGATTGTAAACTCCTCGGAGATGAGTCGACACTTCCGAATCACCCCGAGGAGTTTCGACCGGTTTCGATGTTGCAATGTCGAGCTCATTGCCCACAGCTGCTTCCTCGAATGGTGGGTTGCCATGTCGTGTTACTCGTCGTTATTCACTTACATATACATGTAACAAAGGGGGTTGCAGTTATGGACATCCGATGTCCGGGCTTGCGGCAGAAGTTGGGAAGCTGAACTCTAGATCATGTCTTACAGGAAGACTCAACGCTGCACACAGAAGTTCATCGATTCATCGGTGGCAGTATATCTTCTTTTCGGTGTGACCAAGAAGGCAATGGCTTTAGGCGTCTAGTAAGTACTTTGATAGCGCCGCGCGACACCCATACACATAGTGACACTGACAGGCCCCCCATGTAACTTAACACTTACCCAAGGTTCAACACTTGATCAGTGGCGTACGTATGTGCGCTAGAAATGCGGTTGGATTCAAAACGTGTCTCAGAAGGACTTCGGAGAACTCGCGATCTGTGCGGGCGTACGACCATAATACCGACCTCGTATACCTGGTATAGACTTGTCGGGCTATGTAGCGCAGTACACCAGATACGATAAGGGGATGCGACAGTCGAATCGAAGTCTGCAATAATCCGTCTTGGGGCCACAGGCTGGTGTGGCGACTCCCGGTTCTTGACGCGGTAGCCACTTACGTAGTTTCCGTAACAAATGATCATGGCAGGTGAAGGATTCGGTGTATCTACATGATATGATGGATCATGATCATGAATGCTTCGTTGCTCGTCTACATAGCCTGTGCGAATAGGTTAGCTAATTGTACACTGTTGCCAATAATACCGAAATCCGTAAATGCGTGTCCCACGAAAAAAAGGCCTTTCCCCCCCCCCCCCTTCTCCGAAGTACACATGCGTGCCGGAATTGTCGTGGACGCAGTGATGGGGCCGATGCCCCCCAAAATGAACACTCCTCGAGTCAAGCCAGGAATGTTTACTTGTCACAAACAAGCGGGTATACCAAGTCTCTCTGACAAAGATTTTACGCGTACCACTCGTACATCTTCACCTCCTCAAGCGGACGGCTATCGGTGCCTAATGGTCAAGGATATCAGCGCATCGTTCATCATCGCGCTCCCCAAACGGATACGAGAGAACGACTCGATATAGAGAAATAAATGGCTATGTACTCACCCGCATGGTAGTACGGATTACCGGTAGACTTGTGTCCCCACCACATCACAGGTGACCATTCGTCAATCAGATTCGCTAGCGTCTGTATGTGCCCGTACGCTGCTTGGCTGGGGCCCCGATCGCCCGACGACCGTGACGATTGTAAAAATAAAAGCAAAGACAAAGAGAGCTCCGGTCAGGTTGAGAATCTGAGTAGGAGGAGTGTCAGCTACGCAAGGCTAATAGCATCGAGGGGACATACCTGTATTGGGAACATGCTCACTGCAACGGCCGTCAGAAGTTCTGAGTCGGCGGTACCCGCTAAACTGATCGCTAGACCCATCATCCAGTCTAAAATGGAGGCTGTCAGTCGCTCATGAACATATGAAAGCGACATTATCTCAAAGCTACTATCTTGAGCACTAGCCCACCCCCATCGACAACAAACGACTAGAACGAATGTATTTAAAGACGGAAAAAAAACACTCACGCAGCACTGGCTTCGCACACAGCAACGCTAAGTTTAACGGACTCCCGAATACTAAAACTAGCGGATTCGTCGACAGCTTGGCACCATTCTTCCCAGTTGCATGTCGCCATGCATTCTCGTCCCTGATCACGTTTGTCACGAGTTCCGAACAGTGCAACACCAGCGTCAAAGGACCTTGTACAAGCGCCGTGTTCAGGTAATAGAGCACCCAGTAGAACCATGCGAGTCCAGTATGGAGAGGGATGTTGTATGCCTTCACATATGACTGTGAATTTGGGAAAAAGGACCACGTAGAAATCGCAGCGGACATGTTCCCTCCAATCAAGTGGACCACGACGAGTCCCCATCCGAGACAAGCGATTACGAGCACCCACAACGTGACGACGACTTTGCGCACGCTCGGGCGAGCAGTCCATGCTGAGGGCTGCTTTTTGCGTGGTTGAGCTGGTCCATTTTCTCTTCGAGCATCAACGCCACGCATACACCGTCCTGGGACAGGAATGACCTGTGCATGGTGTACGAGCGCAGCTGTGATATCGAACGGGGACGAGCTCCATGTCGTGACATCTGCAGAGCACATGCCCGCGATGGCGATGATCGCTTGCAGTAGGAGTGACGTCCCAAGTACAATTAATGGTACGTCGCTCACGCAGATCGCCACGGTCGATGGCACGGCGGCATTTCCTGTTTCATCGTCGGATGTATCCATATTGACAGCGAGGGTGGCTAGGATGCTTGAACTGTACGATATGACGAGCAGGAATGCCATGAGAATGTTGCATACAGTGCCATTCGGATTGAACACTCCTTTTGCGGCAGTGACCAGCCTCAAGTTGGTGTTGAACTTCAATCGGCTTTCAGACGCAAGTGCAGCCCGAAGTGTAATGTTATGGACGAATCCAGTTGCTTCCGTACATACTGCCACAAGCAGATTAAGGCCTAGGGAGATTGCCTCGCGCTGCCACTCGTGTTGGAACGAGAGGACGATGACCCCTGCTGAGATCGTTTCGTTAGAGAGAAAGATTTTGGTGCCGCCGAAGATACAGGCGATGCCGAACACCACAGTGACGAAGATACCGAACAGAGCGATTCGACGGGATATGAGCGAGCGATCAAAAAATTCGGGACCTGTGATAGGTTTGTGCTTCCAGGTGATCTCTTCGAAGTCGGTTGCATACACGGTTGCGCGTGAATACCACGAATCCGTGTATGAGCTTCTGTCAGAATAGCTTTGGAAAGGCGGTGGAGCCTGCATATCTGGCAGAGCGGGAGGAAGGAAGTTGCAGACAGGTTACTGCCAATGGGAAGGGATGGGAACTGGGAGAACCTCCTGCAGCCGTGAGCGTGAGGACCGGAAAGTGGACAGCCTGCAAGGACAGGCATGGTCCACAAGGTTTAGTTAAGAAGTACCTTGTCCCTAAAATGCCATCCGAGAATCCTCCCCTGATTGATGTGATTGGCAACCCAGATCTTGGCAGTGCGGACTTTGCGGATGCGAAAATCGAGACACATGGATGTACTTGAGTGGGCCGCACTCGAGCACTTGAATATTCTCACTGGCAAGTGTAGTCCGTTGCAGGATTTTTTGGAAAGGAAGTTCTCTATTTCGATGGCGGATGACACGGGGCCAATCCGCACAGGAACTGCCAAACCCTGAAGCACCGGTCATCTTCGACCCACGGGTAAGCCGTTATGGGCGCTGGGCGCTCAAATAATGGGACCCCCCACTGGCAGACAGGCCAACGTTCGTGGTGGTCAACCCAACTGATGATGCGTAATATGTGCCAGAATATTACTGCAGCCAGGCAGGCAGGCCGGTGATTTATTAGCACCGTGTACACACTTGGTAGACTCGATCGTACTATCTAGGACTTTCCAAAGTCGATTCTAAGAAAATTCGAGAAGGTTCCTCAGCCAACGTCCAAGTCCAAGGGTAAAGGAGGTATATTAGCAAGAGACACGGCCATCCCACAGCGACAGACAAGCTCATCGGTACTGTACTATGTCCGACGTGAGTATCCACTATCGTCCACGGTGGGCACGTTGATACATCGTGGGGTGGACAGGCAAACACACTAAAAGATCTAGGCAACAAGGCCTTTCAAGCCAAGGATTACGACAAGGCCATCCAACTGTTTTCACAAGCAATCACCCTCGATCCCTCCAATCACGTCCTCTACTCCAATCGCAGCGCTGCAAAAGCTGGCAAGAAGCTCTATAGCGATGCACTCGAAGACGCAGACAAGGTTTCGCCCATTTCAGATCATTACTCGTTTTTCTTCTGATGAGAAGGTGACCTGCAGTGCGTAAGTATCAACCCTACTTGGGGAAAGGGTTACGCGAGGAAGGGTGCTGCACTTCACTGGCTTGCGGAGATATCCTGAGGCCATCGCCGCATACTCCGATGGTCCTCAAATATGAGGACAGCCCCGCACTACGCAAAGGTCTCCAGGAGGTCCAAGATGCCCAGGGTACCCTCTTAGTCCTCCTCTCCTCAATTCCGTCTCTTACACCCCCCACCAGCCAAGGATGATCGTGTTGCAGACTCTGGTCTGGCTAAGATGTTCCAGGACCCTAATCTCGTCAGCAAGCTTGCAGCCAACCCCAGAACACAGAAACACCTTACCGACCCAGCTTTTGTCCAAAAGGTAATCTCATATCGTGCAAGTTCCCCGCTTATCTACCCTGCTAACATTTTATTTCGCGCTTAGCTGAACATGATGCAGCAATATCCCAAACTTGCCGAGACGTGAGTGTAGATTCCCCTCTACCCCTGAGACTAACGTCGACGTCACTACCAACCACACCAGCGCACTCTGTTCGGACCCCCGCATGATCGACGTCCTCGGCGTAGCAATGGGTATCGACATGCAAGGTTTCTCGCGCGAAGAAGGTTCAGACGAACTCCCTCCGGGCTTCCAACATCAACCACCACCACCTTCCCGGTTTGGGTCGAACCCACCGCAATCATCGTCTCCCCCGCGATCGTCGTCCTCAACATCGAAGCCCGCACCTGAACCAGCGCCCGAACCACCAGCGGAAGATGTCGAGATGACAGAGGAAGAACAGGAAGAGGCTAAGGCTAAGGCTGAGGCGTTGGAGCTCAAGACAAAGGGCTCCGCTTCTTACAAGGAGAGGAGATTCGACGAAGCTGCAAAGTGCTTCTCCAAAGCTTGGGACCTCTGGCCGAAGGATGTTACCTTCCTCACCAACCTTGCTGCAGTTTACTTCGAGCAAGGAGACTATGACAAGTGCATTGAGTCGTGCGAGAAAGCCGTCGAGGAGGGCAGATCGGTGAGTTTTTGATAGCCTACAGCGCTGAGCTGTATCCTGAATAAACCCCGCGTGTCACATAGCTCCGTGCAGATTTCAAGCTCCTCGCTAAAGCCCTTGGCCGTATTGGTTCTGCATACTCCCAGAAAGGCGACTTGCCCTCTGCTGTAAAGTACTTCCAAAAGTCTCTTTCCGAGCACCGAGACGCCGCCATCTTGGCAAAACTCCAGTCGACAGAGAGGGCCATCGCAGAGGCAGAGCGCAAGGCGTACATTGATCCCGCAAAATCTGCTATAGCTCGCGAAGAGGGCAACACTGCCTTCAAGAACGGAGACTTTGTTGGCGCTGTGAAGTTGTACGCGGAGAGCATTAAGCGCGACCCTTCGGATGCCAGGGGTTACAATAACAGAGCAGCGGCATACATGAAGCTGATGGCCCTTCCCGAAGCATTGAAGGATGCCGAAGAAGCTATCAAGGTTGACCCCAGCTTCGGTAGGTTAACAACCTGTCTCGGCCTCCGATCGGAGCTCTTTTTTTGCTGATACGGAGATACAGTAAAGGCATACATTCGCAAAGCCAATATCCTTCACTCCATGCGCGAGTATACCAAGGCGTTGGAAGCACTCCAGGCTGCGGAGAATGCTGACACAGCCAGTGCCCATACGTCTGAAATTCACGCCCAAGAGCTCAAAATTCAGCAAGCACTCTTTGCCCAGCGTGCTGGGGAGACAGAGGAACAAACCCTGGAGCGTGCAATGAGGGATCCAGAAGTTGCTGTACGGACTTCTCTCTCAGCATACTCGTTAAATTCGAGGTTGACTACCTGAGCAGAAAATTATGTCAGATCCTGTGATGCAGCAAATCCTCCAGCAGGCACAGGGCAACCCTGCTGCATTGCAAGATCACATGAAGAGCCCCATCATTCGCGAGAAGATTATGAAGCTCGTCAATGCGGGTATTATCAAAACGAGGTGATTTGGACGGGTCGAAGGTCGCTAGTCGCACTTCCTTGTGTATGTATTATACAATACACTCGTGTCTGTAAGAATAATTTGTGCATCCTCCATTTTACATGTCCACAACAATTGCACACCCAAAAACGTGGAATTCAAGAAAAAGATGGGTTTTCCCAAGACTCGTCGAGTACGTTTTCTGCTTCGAAGAAGCGCGTTATAGCTTCGACGTGTGTCTCCCATCCTGCCTTCAAGTTTCCCGACTGGACTTGTTGCCAAATGCGAGCGCATGCGTGGACATCCTCGACGCTGCTGAGTCCGATCACCGTTGGAGTTTGTGCTTTCAACGCTTGTCCGAACGCATACCCCAACGCAAGTTCGCTGATCGTCGGACTTATGCTGCCCTCACCAATTCGTTCGTTATGCATAGCAAAAGCCTTTGCGACGGCCACCTTAATTTCATCTGACGCAGGGTGCCACGCAGGCGGTTTCGGACTTAGTAAGCCCATGCTGAACGGTGAAGCAGATACGACTTGCTTCAGTTTGGCACGTTCCAGGAAGGCGGGTTTGAATGCCTCAAACGTCCGGTTTTGAAGGTTCAGATGGCTGTATGACATCACGATGTCAAGTGGTTTACCTGTCGTGTGGAGGACCAGGACGGCAATACGAAGGAGTGTCGGGAGGGGGTATCCTATACCACCCCATCATGGCAATTAGTTTCTGAGAGTACACGAGCCGTCGAACGCCGTACCGCTAATTCCCACTTTCCTCACGATCCCTCTTTCCTGGAGTTCCCTCAGCGCTGCGATTGCACCCAACACCTCCTGATCGCCCTCCCCGAGCACTTGGTCGGCCTGATGCTCTTTGAGACCATACGCTTCCCTCTCACTTCCAAGGGCAGAGAGGTGATTCCCTACTGTGCGTGGTGCACGAACGTCTGCTATGAACTCGACGTCGTGTACATAAACCACGTCCAGGTAGTCTGTATACAGTCGTGAGAGGCTGCGTGCCACGCTGGCGCGGACGCCTGCCCAGGTGAGGTCAAAGTCTGCCCGCGTGCTTCCAAAGCGGCCACATTTCGTTATCTGTGAGTGGATGTGGATGACGAAGTGAACGGGGGGTCAGGATCTGGGACGTACAAGCTGGTAAGAGGATCGAGGGAATTCGCTTTCCAGTGCTTTCAATGCATTCCCCAGTATAATTTCGGAGGGTCCGTAGTACGGTGAGGTATCGAAAGCGTTAATGCCGTACCTACAGACCGGTAAGAGCGCCTTTAGGGAACGACGATCAAGCGCACCTCAATGCGAGCCTCGTTGCCCGGAAGGGCTTCGTACTGCTAATGTGATTGTCCGTGTTGTAAAATGCAGAAAACGAAGCTGCACCGAAGACAACAGCAGGAAGCTCATCGAAGCATGTCGTCTACCACGCAGAGAGGAGCCCTCTCGTTAGCGCCGGCTGGACACACGCCCCCCTAAAAAGCCTCACTGACAATCTGGTTGCTTGCCTCAGGTCTATCGATCTCGTCGTCTGGAATCTGCTCGATGCGCGGAAGTGGATACACAGGTTGCACTGCATCCAGACGCTCGACCATGGTGATGACAGAGGACCCACTCAAGCAATAATATAAATACTGTCACTACTGTCGTCTGTCGCCCCTGTGGGGCGCCGAAGAAAACGTCCGATCACACGGAAGCGATCGGTGAAAAGAAAGGAGATGTATCCATGTTATTGAACAGTAAAGGGAAACAGCAGCAAGGCAAATGAACTGTCAGTTCCTTCCTGTAGCTTGGGATGTTTATAGCTTGTCTCGCGACCAGCTATACAAGTTCGCTCATTAGTTTGCCGAGGATCGAAAAAGCGCGAAAAAAAAAAGTGACAAACCTCTTGGCAAACCTGTTGTTCACGTCCAACATCTTTACGTTTTCGTCCGGTTTGACGTCGTTCCAAGGAGTGGGGTTGCTCTTCGTCCAGACGACTATGTAACAGATATTCGTTAGCAAAAGGGTATATGGGAATTCTGTGGTAGAAACTCAAGTCTCACCGGTTGGCCCACGAGCAAGGCGGGTTAGATACCACGTTGCGCCACCTACGGCCAGACCCATAACAGCATAACTGGAAGCGCCACTTTCGTCAATCTTGGACCACCCAGCAGCAGGAAACAGACCTACAGTGGAATGGCCTATTCATAACCAAACCATGAGACCAACCAACACAGTGAATGATAGATATAATAAAACAGACAGACCTCGATGGCAAACCAGTGACGCATGAACTTGCTCCTTGCACTAGAAACCATGATGACTACGCTGCGGTTGTAGGTCGAGTTGGATTGTAGTTGGTCTCAGACGGGCAACACCACCGGAAACTGCCGAAAGGAATTTCGGCTGCATTCGGAAGAGTTCAGGGGCTTTCGACACACCATCTCTCAAGTCGAACTTTGTCGACATTAACGATCTGCCTTTACAGTCTAGCTTGCGTGGATATATCCTGTTTGTACTCGGGTCTTGCGTCTTTGATGCACCACGACATCCTCTCCCTGAGGGCTCACCATGATCAATTTACTCAGTGACAGTTGACGAGTTGTTGTCGTTGTTGATAGGCGAACATCTTTTTGCCAAGGAAGGCGGTAGCATAATGCTGTTTGAATGGCGGGGTTACACGTTCGTAACTTTTGACCCTTGACGTGGTTCCAAGTAACTACGCGGCGCAGGATCGCAAGCTCGTAGAATCATCACGGAATGCTGCAAAACTATGCGAGTTCACCTCACCACAGTATCTGCATCCTCGACGGTCGGTCCAATCAACCCATTTCCGTCTCGTACATTATATTCAGGTTGCGCCGCCGCGGTGCTATTACGCCCAACACAAAGGCTGTGGCGAACCAGGTGATATTCCTCCAATGCATCGTGCAGGAGGGCTGCCACCTGGTGCGTTTTAACTCACACTTTTCCAGAAAGATTGTGCTCATCTGATGTAACAGCTTATTATCATTCCACAATGATCCCCGCATCGACATTTTTGGTTGGGGTTCGGATACACCTCATTAAATACCAGGGTGATGATCGTAGAGTTATGACATAATTCTCCTTTTCTTTGGAAGCTTGATGTGTTTTCGGACATCGCTATGTAAGTTACTCGAACTTTATCGGTGTTAACCCCTTGATATACTTTGGCAGGCTAGCTCGTACGGATATATCCTGTTTACCTTGTGTCTTTGCTGCACTACTCGCTGGGAGTTTACAGGTCCTCGCAAAGGATGATGATGACATCGACTGAGTTGCCCGTCGCAGATTTCGAGTCCTCGACGCGATTATGAGTCACAGCACGGCGGAGGATCACGAGTTCACCACATCACGGCACCCCTGATTCGAATTTCACCACCTCTATTCCATTCAGTTCGCGCCACTAACGCAAAAGCTGTAGTGGACGGGCGTTTTCAGCAAACGACAATGATGACGGAGGTTATCACCTGACACCCCTTAATCCCCGTTTTCACCGGAAAGAGTAAGTTCATCTGCTCATTTCACGACTCCTATCATTCTACGAGGATCCGCGCATGAACGTTTTTGGAGGGAGTTTGGATGCTTATCACTAATGACGAGATCAACGGCCGTAGAGTTCTGACATAATTGTTCGGTCATCCCTACGTCCATTCCATGCTAGTACCGTTTATGACCCAGACCCGTACTTAAATACGCCCAGACTGCGCTCTCCTTCTCCCATCTCCCATCTCACTTTGACATCCCCCATCCCATACCCATACCTGACTGAGAAGATTGTGCTATAAAGTGCGTCTGCCAATTTATGGAAGAACCTATGAATGACCAATTTTCCGTAGACAAAGCTTCGAAGCTTTTAGTACTGATGCCTGTCATGTTAGAAAACCCCACCCGTAAATGCCTTGTAACAGGAGGCTATGGATTTATAGTAAGTGCTGCCTTGCCTTTTTGTGGGATACTGCCGAACTTTTCATCCGATTTATTAGGGTTCTCACGTAGCGAAGGCCCTCTTCGAGCGTGGTCATTTCGTACGCATCGCTAGCGATACCTCTTCATCTCCCTTCGCAGAAAAAATCAGCACCGAGGTCCTTGTCGGGAACGTGTGTGACCCATCCTTTTGCGAGCGTGCCGTGAGAGGAATCGACACTGTCCTTCACTTCGCGGCCAACATGGGTGGCATGGGGGTCATCCACGAAGAGAATGAATTGATGATATATCGGGATAATCTGACCATGACGCATAACATGCTCTCTGCGTCTCGTCTCGCAGGTGTACGCTCCTTCTTCTATGCGTCCTCAGCTTGCGTGTACCCTGTATCCCTACAAGGGGATTCCCAAGCTGACGTTTTCCTGAAGGAAAGCGACACTTGGAAGGACTGCGCACCACCCAACCCCCAGGGTCTCTACGGTTTGGAGAAACTCTCCTCGGAGCTACTGCTGTTGCACGGCGGGGGAGACATGGATATTCGCATTGCCCGTTTCCACAATGTGTATGGACCTCGTGGCGCGTGGATGGACGGCCGCGAGAAAGTTCCCGCTGCATTGATCCGAAAGGCACTCGCAGCAGCAGCGCTGCAGGAGGCCACTCTGACACTGGAAATTTGGGGGGACGGAAAACAGCGCCGCAGTTTCCTTTACATCGACGACTGTGTCGATGCAGTCCTGCTACTTCTTAATTCCTCGTGCAGGGACCCCCTCAACATCGGTTCAGACCGCTCCGTAACGATCGATTATCTGGCAGAAGTTGCGTGCTCATGCGCAGGACTGCAAACGAAAGATGTCCGGTTTAATCACGTTGAAGCTTCTGGGCTGGTCGGTGTGTCGGCACGGAACTCAGACAACACGTCCATCCAGGGAACACTGGGGTGGTCTCCCAAGGTATCGTTGGAGGATGGGATTAAAAGGACCACCGAATGGATCAAGGATGAAATGCAGAAGATGTTTGTAGCTATCACTGATGAGGAACGCGCACTTGCGCTGCGGAACCTTAAACGCAGTCGAGTACTCGCTTTATCAAGCGGATACATCACATTTGCAGTCCTCCTTCCAATCACTTCCCGTGGTTCGGAACCTCCGACTCGGTGCCTGTCCACGTTGAGTACATTTGCCGAATCACTTCAGAACACTACGTGGCGGGACACACATCAAATAGGTGGTCTCCGCTTCAAGGTCAAGGTCTATCTTGCCATCGATGAGGACGATCCAGTTCTCAGGAAATGTGACGACACCGGGGTCAACGTTGCTGAAGCCGTCCTTCTGTCGAAGAACATCACTTCCGTTGCTATCGAGATATGCAACCAGCCGCCTGGCCACGTATGTGCTATCTGGCGCCAATGTGCAGAGCGGGCTATGAAGGATGGGTGCGATTATTTTGTTCTGATGGGAGATGACGTTGTATTGGAGGACGAAGGCTGGATGCGAGTTGTGCATGCCGAGTTCCTCGAAATATCCAAACGTCAACACGTTCCCAATGGTTTTGGCTGCGTTGCCTTCACCGACATCACGTTCCCCGGGTTTCCTACCTTCCCAATCATCCACCGCACCCACATGGACATTTTTTCCGGGCGTGTAGTTCCGGACAACTTCATTAATCAAGACGGAGATCCGTTCCTCTACCAGCTCTACCGTCGCTGGAACTGCTCTGCGATGGTTCCGTTACGGATTTCGAATGTAATCGGCGGTGCCCGCCTAGCACGGTATGATAAACAACACGCTGATGGCTGGAGATTTGGGCCACTGGACAAGGCTACAGACGCCACTGAGCGGTGGCTGCTACAGCACTGCCCAGTTGCCCCAAGGTTGTTGACGATTGACGTGGTCATTCCAAGCTATCGCGTACAACTCCCTTTTCTGGATCGCATACTTAGCCTTCAGTCGTCCTCGGCATGTGTCGTGATGTTCATCATCATTGTCGACGATCCATGTGCATCGTCAATATGTGAATTGGAAAAGAAGTATGGCTGCCGGCCGGACGTTTGTATCCGCGTCAATACCGAGAACTTGGGCGCCTCAGCCTCGCGCAACAGAGGCATGAAGGAGTCGGCCGCTGATTGGATCGTATTTCTCGACGATGACGTACATCCGGATCCAAGCCTCCTTCAAGAAGCCGAAAGAGTTATTCGCGAACACCCCAAAGCGGCTGGTTTTATAGGGTGTACATACTTCCCGCCCGCAGAAACAATCTTCGAGACTGCCGTGCACCTGGCAGGGGTTTCGTATTTCTGGGATATCGCAGAGAAGATGGCAGGTGAAAGCGACATGCCATGGGGCGTAACCGCGAATATCATCGTACGCCGCGTCGAAGATGGGGTAGAGTTTGGATTGCAGTTTCCGAAGACGGGTGGAGGTGAAGATATCGATTTCATTCGCCAGAAAAGGGAGTATTCGATTTCCCATGGAGGAGAGGGCTTCCATGCCGCCCCGAATGTTTTAGCCACTCACCCATGGTGGAACGGCGGGAAAAGGTCATACTGGCGTTTTTACTGGTGGTCCAAAGGCGATGGTCAGCTTATCAAGATGTACCCTGACTTGACCTACATGGATCATGCTCCCAACAGCGCGGAGCTCCTCCTACTGAGCTTGGTACTGGCACTGGCCGGTTCGGTGGTATATGCTTTTGCTGGCGTCAATTTACCGCTTATCCTCGGAATTCATCTTGCAGCAGCGACGTTCATAGGAAACATTGCGCACGACGTGTTTCGCCATCTTTGGAGAGACACAGCTCGCGCAGCTCGCCACAACTCCACGATCACTGGTTCAAAATGGCCCCTGGCGGTGCTTGAAAGCGCCATAATTAGGATGACGAGTGAGATGGGCCGCCAGGTCGGCCAGCTGGAGAGGAAAGAGTTTCTCCCTGGGAGACGCTTCGAATGGTTCACACACAGAGCAGGGTCTGGGCCAAGAGATGAAGAGAGGTTGAATTCCAGGCAGAGATTTATCGTCGTAGTTGGTATTCTTGCCGTCAGTCTTGCTAGTGTGTATCAGTAAGTTCTCTTCGAAGCTCTCGCGTAGTATGCATGTCAGTCTTTCCCCTTCTTCCGATAGTTTCTCTGTATGCTTGTCCTGTCCTTGTCCAATGCCGCATTTTCGGTACCTTCCACCTTGCGCTAAATCTTACAGTACCTAGCCTTCGTTCGGCCTGGAACCTGACGCGCGCGACGGGACGGCAACGTGAGAATCAGCCGCACCTGGTGGCATTGCGGTCTGTCTTAGTGCAGTCCTTCGGTTGGCCCGCAACGGCCCCCGTGAGTTTTGTGTCATCACTTCATACCATCGCGTATGCATCAATATGAGTGATTTCCTTACCCTGATGTCTGTTTGAAACAACTATGCCCTCTATCACGTCTTCCGTAACGCCTTTCGGATTATTCGCTGTGGGCCCGGACCTGAGACCTCTCACTGTACCACCTACGCAACCGCTCTTCAATGTACCTCGGGAGCTTTGTTTCCCGCGGAGCTCAGGGTGTACAGTGAGGTTAAAGGTACTGTTTTCGTGACGAACAGTCACCGGGGAAATAGGCTTCGGCGGTGGTGTGGGCGACTGTGTCAGCAGCAGGAAGAGTCCGCTGGAATCATCCCATTCCTCGGCGACCAACCTTCAGATACGTACCCCGTACCAGGGTGCTTTGCCCGATTGACTGTCCGCATCCCCTTCGTAAGCGGTCTCGGGGTTCATCCCTTGCGAAGCGGAAACTCTGGTGGGTGTGGCTCGAAGAGGTTCCGGGTTATTTCCTCCAATATTGTGGAGGGTGGCGGCCAGACACGAACGACTGTTTTATATGTCCCCTAGTTCTTGAATCCTCTTACACTCAGCCAATCTTGTCCGACCGCCGCTCTGGCACGGTGCGGTTGTGTGTTTCGATGGTAAAAGCCCTCGGTGAAGAAACCCACCCGTCCCATGGGTGGATACCGTCCTACCATGGGTTGCCTTGAGGTCAATATTGCCGGAAACCTGCATTCTTACCATTTGGGTACCATTCATACGAGTAAGTCTGTTTATAGTGAATATCGACTCCATCTCGTATCACCTTTGCCTTTGTCTAGGTATATCCGCGAAACGTGTCTCGACATCCGAGTCTTCGCAGGTGTCCGTTCGATCTTCGGCATTCTCTGGGATTCATGAGTTCAACCTGTCCTGAACCATTCCTGTCAGGTCCAATTTTCAGCTTCTCCACAATTGCAACGCAATGGTTACTGGCGGAGCGCTGAGCAGCCAAGTGAAAATTGGAGTTAGTCACTCGAAAGCATCTCGAAACCATGATATATATAAATAATACGCATGTCCTTGAAACGCATAACGATAACATGAATACAGCGACAACAATGTTGACACATCATAACAAGACTTGCCCCACTAACGCCACCACCAAGGGGTAGCGAACGGAGGAGGAAGTAGGGGGAAAAGCGTGAACTATGTGACAGACCGATGGAAGTGAAGTCGCTGGAAAACATGTTGAAAATGTTTATAGAAGCATAAGTCATATGGGCCGGGATCAGGAGCAGCACTGCATAGGCTAAGATACGCGACAAGCTGAGCACAATTAACAACCAAGGGCAAGAAAAAAAGCACGTACGATTACAAGGAAACCTCGGTTGCCCTGCAACCCTTGCAGGCGCTCACCATGAAACAGGAACCAGTCCCGGTAAAGGTTTCCTGACTTAATCTGCTCTTCAACTTCTCCAACTGCTTGTCCCTGCAGACAAATCCTCGCTCGGTAGTGCATTGCGCATGGTCTTCAGCACAGGACATCAAAGGAACTGACTCGAAACCGTCCGGATTTTGGCTGGGTGAGCCGCTACTGGACATGATGCACGACGCGATCGCAGTCGCACCTGGCGTCCACGAAAAAGGTATAAAATTTGACAGCTTTTGTAATTTCTGCAATGAAAATCGTGCCGAAAGCGGAGAGGGCATGATAGAAGGTAGCGATACTGAAGGAATTTGCTGCTGATGATAACGATCACCACCACTGGGCTCGTAACTGGTCACCTCCGGCGTGGCGCCGCCACTTTCCGGGGGGCATCTGAAGGTGGACACGACATCGTTGGCTGTGAAACGCAAGAGGAAGAAAATGAGTTAAGCGTACTCATGGATAATCTAGGCTGAGGCTTAGTCGAACCGTTTGGATTTCGGGAGAGATCTTTTGCAGTACGGACTACGGATGCTCTTGGTTTTGTCGGCGTAGACTGTGCGACAGCTGACGGCAAAGGTTTGGGTTGCGGTATGAAGGTTGAAACATTGCCTCCTTTCTTGGATGGAGGAGTGATGAACGAACACCTAGGGAGGTCAGCTAGTGTCGAACGACCTGTCGGCGGCTTTGACGGTGTGAGCGGCGCTGATGGTGACTGAGTGAATGAACGAAGCACAGTTGCACGCGGGATCGAAGACGGCGACATTGTAGTTCTGCTAGAGGGCCGGCTATCGCAACTAGCGCTGGGCTGCACAGGAGATGGAGTAGCAGGTGCCTCGGGTAGGGCCCGAACATCAACTGGAGGGAATTGGGAAATTGGTGGTTCCTGCTCTTCGTAAACGGGCACAAGTTTTCTTGGCACTGAGTGAGATTCCGACTCAACTGGAGCTATGGTTGTGGTAGGCGGCGAAACACAAATTTGTGGTGGGGTGATGCAAATAGTAGGAGGTGGGTTGAAGATGAAGCGAATACCACCTTCGACTTCCTCGCCTACAAACTCGTCGTCTGTATCTTCCTCATCATCCTCATGCACCGTATCAAGGCTCCTCACCGGAGCTGGCGGTTCAACCACGACGCCAATGTCAGCAGGCAAAACGAACGGTGGCATTTCATCCTCGTCATCCGCAGGACAGAAGGCAGATGCAAATAAGCCCTTCGTCCTCTCTTCCGAACCAAGGTGGGGAGACATGTCAACGTCGTCCAGACAACCAAAGAAGTGGTCTACATCTTCCTTTTGCTCCGATAGAACAATGGCATGGCCTCTTGGGAAAGTCCACGTCTTAGAAAGCGTTGCGTGGCGACCGTGAGCGGGGTTGTTGAGAGGTTTGGCAGCCTCACCCCCGCTCGCGACATCGAATTTGAGTACCATTTCCTCTGCCGAGCCAGCGGATGAACCACCCGGACTCTGGAAACTGAGATCTGAGTCGTCTTCGTCTTCGTATCCAGCCAGGGCATCCACCTCTTCTTCGGAGAGATCCTCTTCAGCAACCACGTCCAAGGTCGAACCCGCCTTCATAAAGCTGTCATCTAGCGACTCGACCTCGGTGGAACTTTCGGAATCGATGGATTGGAAGCCGAATTCACGGGAACCGCCGAATCGTGAGGGCATGATTGACTTTATTCCAAAACCATTCGTGAGACGAGGGACCGCAGGCGCGTTGAAAAGGCCAGCATCGTCCAAAAGGTGTTCTAACTCTTGCCTGCGTTCGCGTTCTTGTTCGAGAGCAGCACGAAGTTGCGCACATTCGTCAACTGTCGCATCAGCATCCTGTAGGCGCTCTTTGAGTTTATTGACTTCTTCCTCGAGTTCGTCCCGTTCGCGTGTCAGCGCTGTCTTTTCAACCAAAGAGAGATCGAGAGCGGCAATTTTGTCTTCTATCGCCTTTTCAAGTTGCGTTTTTTCAACCTCGAGCAGACCAAGGCGGGAACGTGCAACCCAGGCATCCCGCCTCTCAACTTCAATGCGTTTGGCGAGCACGCCCGCCCGTTCGTCAGCGTCAGAAACGCGCTTTCGCCAACCGTCTACGTCCCGCTTGAGCTCGTCGCGTTCAGCCTTCAAGTCAGAGATTAACTGAAGCATCTCGTCGCTAGGCTCAGAAGAGCCCACAGAAACCTCTGAGGAATATGAAAGAGGGCGAGGGGAGTACAAGGACGATCTTTTGCGGAGGGTACGCTCCAGTTCGGTGATGCGGGTCAAGAGCACGTTGTGAGACCTAAATAAAAAATGCTGCTCCGCTACTGTAAGAGGCTTCTCGACGGCAAGAGATTGGTCACTCGAAATAGAAAAGTGACGGTCAGATGTGGGGGTCATTTCAGGCGACGGCAATGTTACCACATCCCGTGGTGTCGAGTCCACCGAACGCTTGTAGGAAATGCTGCTACGCCGCTTGATGACGCTAGACGTGTTGGTCAGAGAGTGCCTCCTGCTGAATGAACGGGGAACGGCCGACGGGTGAGCTATGGAATCGGTCTCGCTTGTCGTAATATCAGACGATAACGTAAGAGCTCTCAAACCGGCGCGAGGGCTGGGAGTAGTTGAGGGAGTCGGCAAGCCACCGGAAGTAACTACCGCAATGCCGCTGACGAGGGAGAGCGGACGCAGATTGAGGCTGGTAGGGCGTGGACGGGAGGGTTTAGCATGCTCTACTGAATGGACAGGTGGGGATGTCTCCTTTGGCTGTTCTGGAAACGTGTCGTTTTGCTCCTCTAACTCCTCTTCCTCTTCTTCTTCCTCAATGAGGGTGTGGAGCTGATCCTTTGCAACCGAGGACACAAACATCTTACCAGAGTCGCGCTTTCCCATGAGACCAGTAACGCCAAGGTTGTTGATGGCGGAAGTTGGAGGGAAGGCAGATTTCGTAGCTATGTTCTATATTAGTTCCCAGTGCACCACAAATAGCGATGGTCGTCAACCCACGGAAATCAAAAGTCTTGGTTGCGTCCGGGGAAGTTATGTCTGGGATTTCCACCTTGGAGAACGCGAGATCAGGCTTTCCCTCGAGTGCAAGGAGGGCGCGACGACGGATAGAGTCCCTGTCACCCAAATTGATGTTGTCATCCGAGTGCGCTGACGGAAGGTCCGGAACAGAAACGCCCATCAACTCTGCCGACTCGCGGCGCGTAGAGACTGAGGAGCGGCGCTTGTGGTGGGAGCCGCGTTTGGTTTGGGCCACGTTAGATGGTACATGGGTACTTGAAGAGAAGTCGAACGCTGGAACAGAGGGAACAGACGTGGAGATAGACAGAGAAATAGAGTTGTTTCGAGAATGAGATCGTCTGTGAGAGAGTTTGCTGAGGGTGTGAGCGGGGGCACTGCCGCCCATCTTGAATGATTCAAACTAAGAAGGGGTCAAGAGGGGTATGAGCAATGAGCGAGGGGACAGTACAGACCCTCAGTTTGGCCGCCGTATCGGAGTCTTGAGCCGGGTTAGAGACGTTGACAGAAGGGTCCATAATGTGTGTGACAATGAAAGAGCGTGGGGTGAGCAAACAAAAGAATGGAATGGGTCCGTCTCGAGTAGATGGCCAGCGGTGGAGACGAGATGGCAGCAGCGAAGAAATTCCAACCGTCTGCAAACAAGTCCTATCACCAACTTCAAACTCCGCTCCCCCGCATTCGACTTCCTTACTCGGATTAGCAAACGGGTGCCTGGTAATACGAACGATGCCTCAGATCGCCAGGCTGGACCCAGCCAAGACCGCATTCTTTCTCTGTGACTTGCAGACACGCTTCAGTAAGTCGGACTGGTGTCTTTCGTGCAGCGAGACAACATCTCCTCAGAGCAAGCGATATATGGCTTCGACGAACTTGTCTTGACCGCCAACAAGATGCTCAAAGTCGCTAAGGTGGGCGTGCCTCGCTGGAAGGTCGAGGTGACCACTCACGACATCAGCTCTTGAATATACCCGTCGTTGTGACAGAACAGAACCCCAAAGGTAGCGATCGTGGTCATCGACGATCACTCACTTACACTCGCACATAGGCCTCGGGCCAACCACACCGGAAATAGATCTGGATTCACTTGGTGATTTGTGCATCCTGACCATCGAGAAAGTCCTTTTCTCGATGATGGTCCCTGAGGTCAAAACCCAGCTCCAAGAACGACCTCATATTAGGTCAGTTGTCTTGTTCGGCATCGAGGTCAGTTAGATTCCCAGCGCACGAGAAACCGCTCAAGTATACAACGCCGAGCATGCACTTTAGTCTCACGTTTGCGTGTTGCAAACTGCCTTGGACCTTCTCGAGGAGGGTTACGACGTACATGTCCTCGCCGATGGAGTATCGAGTTGCAACCGCGAAGAAGTACCAGTCGCATTGTCTCGAATGCAACAGGCAGGGGGATACATCACCACGAGCGAAAGCGCGGCTTTTCAGTTGCAACGTGTGTTCAAAGCTGGTTTATATGCGGTCCATCGTCTGACAATACTTCTTCAGGGGGAGCTGGAACGACCCAATTCAAAGAGTTTGCAAAGATTATCAAGGATGAGAAAGACAACACTACGCGTGCGATACAGAAATTGGTTCAGTTGCGCAGCTCACTGTAAACTACACGTACCAAGAGAATGAAGTGTACTCTTAAGACATACAGCGTGAGAAAACAGAAGTAAAGGCGTGTTACTCCTGGCGCCTCGTTCCTCGTCAAGCCAAGTCAGCCAACACACCAGACCCTCACCTTTCAACACCACCCAGAATGTTTGGAAAGCTCATCCACCTTGGCATAGATGCCCTCCTAGTCAGCGCGCTGCTAGCTGGTGTTCGCCGGACAACCGGTCTCACGTGCGTCGGGACTTGACTCTGCTCTGATGTACTGAGACGGATCTATGGGCCCGTTTAGACCTGCACTCTCCCAAGTGCCCAACAAGGACATTCGCCGTAAGTAATTACGATAACTTCTACGTCTCCCATTAACCCGAGATAAGAATTCCTGCGCACATATCTCGAATTCGGTGAGTTGTTATATATCTCCCCTGTAGTCTAGTATCCCCATAACGCGTTTCGCAGGAGAGTATGCGTTCGACTTTGCGGTCGTCATCTTCGGGGTACTTTGCGATCGCCGTAAACCCTCCAATTGTCACTGACGTGGTCTCTTGCAGCGGTCAAGTTCCTTTGAGCGCAAGTGATAAGTCACCTGTGCAGCGCTAATCGCCCGGCGTCTCCTCCTCCTGATTTCCGTCCAGTTGTCGCCTCATTCCTTCGCTTTTGCATTCACGTGGAAACAGGTTATATGCGGACTCACCATTACTCATGCTCTGTACTTACAAATCCGGGAAATAATTATTCTGATCCAAACGCCTCTAGGGATGTAGCTATTTGGTGGGAGAGCAATGACGAACAGTCTTGGACAAGGATGAGGGTGAGGTATCTTATACGGCCAAGGCTAGACATTCATCCAAGGAAATTGTACACGAAGAAATGCAGTACTATTGAGCCCAAGGCAAAATCTGCAAATGCTCTGTGGGGGAAATGTCAATGAGCGCGTATCCCTTCCTTGTCCATGGGGGCAACTAACCGTTCTGGGGAGACATCGTTGAATTCCGACCGGTTTCCGGGGTTAACTTGTGCCCGAAGGGAAGCTGTAAGGACGAACTGTCCTACACAGCTGGCAAAGCTGTCAGTCGTACACCATTCCGTGAGACATGAAATACTTCTTGTATAGGCCGCGAAGCAAAACTCACCCAGCCAAGAAAGCATTGAAAGGGAAGTTGGTTACAAGGACGCAGTACGCGAATTGCATGATTCCCGAGAACATAATGAACACCAGGAAGGCGTCGACGATCTTGAGTCGGTCTGGCGTGTTTTGAATGTAAGACTTCCACATGGCTGAAAGCGCGACTGAAGTCTCGGATGCCACAGATGCTTTTGAAGTCTTCGGTGCAGTCATTCTGTCTGTTGGTGGTATGGACGAGTCTATTGGCAACGGCGGGTGACGTTCCTCAGACTCGGATTATGTAATCAAACTACCCGGCTTCAGAAAAATGAATTAACCCAAGGAGCAGGCCTGTCAGTGCGTCGATTGCTGACCTTCTACCAGTACTCACCCTATGGCCGCTGCAATAACACGCTCCGTGTTTTCGTCTTCGCGCTCTGTCCTTGCGACGTCAAGGTCACCTGTGTGTTCGCAGCGGCGGGTCACGCGGAGAACCTTGCACACACGCAAGGAGCTCCCATACAAAGTTGAAGATGGTCTCGGGAACTTCATGTCGCCTTCTACACTGAACATGGTCGCTATGGAGTACCAGCAGGGGCTCCTGGACCGTCTGAACGAATATATACGTGGTAAGCAACCGACGCTGTTAATTTAACTTGCAAGAGTTCCCCCGAATTCAAAGTTTTTTGCGGACATTGTTGCTGGCAGATACCGACTGACAGACGCAAAACGATTGCCCAGGTTGTACTCGATACAGCTGAGCGGCCGGACAAAACCATGACGTTCAGATACGCCAGTCACGCGCTGAACAACAGCTTCTTCCTAAATTGTCTGGTGCGCATCTACAAACCCTATGCCGCAATCATGTACTCATTCCATTACCTTGGTTTTGGTTTCTAGCGTCCACCGACAGGCGACTTCGGTGAAAGTGACGTAGAGCGGTCCATGCTCGGTCCATCCATCCGTAAACAATTCGGAAACTTCGACACTCTTCGTTCACAGTTCTCCGCCGCCGTCTCGGGTATGTCTGGCTCGGGCTACGTCTGGTTTGTCACCGACGCGAAGGGCAATCTCGCCTTCGTGCCCACCTTCGCGGCCGGTACACTTCTTGTCCGTTCGCGCACGGGCACCGTCGACCCGCTCAACCAACCTATTCTCGGGGAAGGACACGATATCCTTCTCCCTAACCAAAATAACCAGCGCTCGTTAGATCAACTTCGGAACTCCCATTCGCCTTCAGGCCCCGGGGCAGCACCGATGTCACCTACAACCGGCGCGTCACACGAACTCCCACCGCACAATCCCAACCCGCTCTCCCGCATGCTGCACACCTCGGCGTCGTCCCAAAGCCTTTTTTCGTCTCGCGCACGTTCTGTGTACGACCCATCAACGGGGACTGCTTCATGGGGAATTATGAACGACGCTGATATGCGCGACCTGAGGACCATCGGAGAGTATATTTACCCCTTGTTCTGCGTCAGCGTACATGAACATTGTTGGTTGCTTGACCATGGTATATGGGGCAAGGAAAAGTACATGAAGGAGTTCTGGTCGGTGGTGGACTGGGAACAGGTCGTACACAGGTTTGACACTTTCTCTGCTACAAGGAACACATAACTTTACAGTAATTACTATGGGTCTATCCATGAATAGAGCTATGTAACGCACATATACCGCACCCCCACTACACTCCCTTCTCCTTCATACGTTCAGGGCCTGAAGCCGCACATGATGACCCGATGTAATTGCCAAATATTCGATTACATTGGACCAAGGGCTACCACCTCCACTCGACGGATCCACAACTTTGCATCCGGACACCCTTGTACATCTTATACGTTTCCGAAGACAGTCGGACATGGTCGATTTTGAGGGAAGAGAAACTGTAAGACGGAAGCTCGAAACGTATTTGAAACGCGTGTGCTGGCCTTGGAACTTGCGCTCTAAGGAGTTGCGAGATCTGAGCACTCGTATGTCAACTGAAGATACGTAAATGCCTCACTTGGATGTCCACGAGCCGCGTAGTATTCGACTGCCTGATGAATGCATACTTGGTATCTCCCACCGCAGGATCTAAAAAACTCGGACATTCCAACAGCCTCCAAAACGAACACAAAGCATTTACCTTTTTTCGGGAATCGAACGTCCACGAACCCTCTGCTCCTCCAGTCGATCCGACACCTGAACCGGCCCCTGACAACGTGCATTGCGCACCAGTCGCATCCTCGCCTAGATACCATTCTATCTTCACATTCTCCATGGCCTTCATCATTCGCGACGTAAATGTGACCGTGAAGCTCCCTGAATCGAAAAGAAATGCGTCAACGAACCCAAGTCTGTGCCTGACGAGAATACGAACCACCAAGTTCACCGATAATAATGTTTGGTTTGAGAGCGATAGGGATGGGGAGATTGTTCACCACTACTTTTTGCGGTGGCGCGTATTGGTATTCCCCTAGTACGAATTTGCCATCCGGTGGAATAAAAGACAGTGTCTGTTCGCGTTTCCAACGTTGCAAGCTGACCATGACTAGAGTTCCGATTCAAAAGATGATGTGGCCGAAACAGAACGTACCGTACACAAGGATGAAAAGTACACTCTGCCATCACGTTAGGATTTGAAAAGCTCGCGAGCAAGTCTGGCATTCCTGCTATCTAGTAAGATCGGTGGTAATTTCATAGCCCCCACGGTTTCCGTACCTGACAGCCGTGAATTGCACTCAATCGTTCCGATCACATTGCTCGCAAGGGCGGCGCCGTTCCTATATAATCGTGAGAACTTGGTTTCAGGAAATCGCTCACAGACAAATGCAGATTCGGAAAATCACGCACCTCCCGACTATGGCACGCATTTCTTCGGTGACATCAAAAAGAATCTCGTTGGAATTGTGTCGTACTCCCACTTTGCGCCATGGTATCGGTGATGCGAACGCTCCACCGGTGTTATTCAATGATGTTGGACCTAAGGAGCATCGTAAAACCCCATTTCAGCAGCCTTCATGCGAAAACGTGCAAACGAGACCCACCTCCTGAACGGCCAACCGATGGTGCAGAAGCTGGGAGGGATGCAAGGAGTGTAGAAAGAAGGGAGGGCGGGATAACTATGTCACGCAGAATACTCGGCGAAGTCGTGAGAGGGTGCCCGGAAGAATCAAGAATTTCCTCTATTAGCTACGCCAGGGGGTTCTGAACTGCCCCACAGATCCAAACCAGCCATGACACACCTGGTACACAGTGTCAAAGTTACCTTTGAGCGTGACAGTGCTGACTGTTCCAAAATAGTCCTGAAGTATGTCGTGGAACGCTTGGAGAAATGCGAAGGCGACCAAAGGATCCACTGCAAACACGTGATTATGGGTAAGTGCGTTGACTAGCCTGACTGTCCGCGGGTCACAAATACTTACGGTCTCCCGAAATGCTAGCCAACATTCTCATTTCACGGACCTGGATATGACAACAAGCGCTGCCGTCCGGCATGTCGCCACCCCCACCGGACGCAACATATATTATTGGATCTATAATACCAGACGAAGGCGCTTTTGCGAGCTCGTTGTTGAGTGCATCGATGTGAAGGAGTGGGTATGCGGGGGGAAAGGAGGTGTACCCTGACTGGATGATCGGTCGCCTGGATAGGTTCAGCCGGAGTAGCCTCAGCAGAACAACGCGTAGAAGACACACCCGTTCGCGTCCAGAATTATGAGACCATCGATGGCCATCTTTGCTGAACCAGCCGCCTCGACGAGACACAGGTCGAGGATTACATGATCAGACGTTTTCCAAAAAGGCAATGAGCTATTAGTCATAATATACACTGGCGCGAGTCCGCGGTTTCATGTGGTGGTGTGAGCTGTGCTCTGTCAACTGTCATTCCATTATTTCGTCCGAATATATATATCCCCTGTGGATGCTAAGAGACACCCGAGACAAGTAAAATCCAGGAGCAATAGGATCATTAGGATGACGTTGGGTTACTGACCCCGGACGAGCCGGTGCTCCTTATGTAAAGTGCTACGCGTTTCAAGTGTACTGGATAGCACAACGCACACTCAAATCTGATCTGAAGATTATCTATGATACAAGGATTAGCGATAAGTTTGCGAATCCGGTTGGGCCGCAGTTGGAAACGAGAACACTTGGCTATTATAATCAGTTGTGTTATAAACATTGGGTACCTCTCGGTGTACAGTACAGCTGACCCGACTATCCCCGGACTTGATTAAAAACCCGTTGCACTGCTCCACCGTGACGCTATCTCTGTACCTCTATCTCTGACAGGACTGGCATGCCGCAGACGCATGCGATATACGCCCACACTGGCGAGGACGTCCTCTCGTCCGTCTTCCAGCAACTTGATGTCGACGATGACCGTCTCTTTAATATCACGATGACTTTCTTGCATGAAATGTGGGACGGTCTGAATAACTACGGACATGATATGGCGATGATGTGCGTTATCAGATGTCCTACGCAGTAACACGACAGCCAACCACCTATGTAGCCCAACATTCGTGAGGAGCATCCCGGACGGTTCAGAGAAGGGGTATGTTGACGTTACACACGAATGTTCCCCGGCAACTGATCTCGACGCTGCCAGCACTTTCCTCGCCCTCGATCTAGGCGGCACTAATCTGTAGGTCCCTGAAATATAGCTCCATAAAAAATGGCACTAGAATATTGTCAGTCGTGTTTGCGAGGTTAACCTCCACGGCGACAAGACATTCTCTCTTCGCCAACAGAAATACAAGGTCTCTGACGCGCTTAAAACTGGCGAGGCGACTACCCTCTTCGGTGCGAACAGTGTTTTTCGTCGTCTCCTAGGCTAAATCCCCTCCCCCTCTCCTCTCCTCAGACTATCTCGCAGACTCCGTCGATGCGTTCCTCACAGACTCTGGCTCACCAAACTGCGCTCTTCCTCCATCCCTCGCCCGCAGGAATCTTGCTGAAGTGTCCGACGAGGAGGACGTGCCATACATTCCTCTTGGTCTGACTTTTTCTTTCCCTGTGGAACAGACAGCACTTGATTCGGGCAAACTCCTCACATGGACCAAAGGCTTCGCCGCCAAAAATGCTATCGGGAATGACGTCGTCAAACTCCTTCAAGATGCCTTCGATCGCAAAAATATGCACGTCCGGTGTGTCGCGCTGGTGAACGACGTGAGTAAATCTATCTCTCTTGTTTACCCACTCCGTTCACATCGCATTCCTCGTCACCTTCACTATGCGTAATCCTCATTCTCAGACTGTCGGTGCCCTGCTTTCTCGGGCTTATACTTCGGGCGGTTGCATCCTTGGTGCTATTTTTGGTACCGGGACAAACGGGGCATATGTCGAAGACATGGCCAGCATTTCGAAGCTTGGGAGAAGTACAGCCGTTAAGGAAGGGAACTTGATGGTCGTGAACACAGAGTGGGGAGGGTTCAACAATTCGGTGCGTACTCCCCGAACTCCCATTTAATCTCACCCGAACACATACTCGCCAAGCGGTCGGCATTGCCAAGTACGCCTTACGACAACAAGGTTGACCGCGAATCCATCAACCCCGGAAAACAAGCCTTCGAGAAGTTTATCTCCGGAATGTACCTCGGCGAAATCACTCGCAACGTCATCGTGAGCCTGATCGACGCAGCTCCGAAACCGCTTCTCTTCTCTGGGCATTCATCCAAACAGCTCAACAAGCAATGGGGTGTAGATACAGCTGTGCTGAGCGAAGTCGAGGAAGCATGGGAGGGAATTGGGCGATTTGTGCCCGAAGACACGGGATCAACGGCAGAAGCCACGAACGCAGGAGAGGGGACAGAGACAAGTAATGGCACAAATTCGACAAGGCAACCGTCCGTGCAACAGAAACTAGAACGCATACGAGATGTGATCGTTAAGAGGATGGAACTGCCTCCTGACTCAGTTTCGTTGGATGATGCAGACGTCGTACGAAAGATATGTACCCACATTGCCTGGCGGGCGGCGCGGTTGAGCTCGTGTGCGGTTGCTGCTGTCTTGTTTCAAACGGGGCGGGCACGCCTCACAAGAGGCGGGGAGGAAACGAAGAATACGGCACCATTAGTCGACGAAGGAAAGAGGATTGGGGTGGGTGTCGACGGAAGGTGAGTGTCTTTGCGCATTGGGTGAAATTGAGATGTTAATGCTACTTGACGGTCTTCCACCGATATTATAGTTTGGTCGAACATTACCCCTGCTTCGAGAAGAAACTGAGGGCGTCATTGCGCGTTCTCGTCGGGGAGGACGTGGAGCGCCGTGTCGATATCGGCTTGGCGAAAGACGGCAGTGGTGTTGGAGGTGCGACACTCTTTTCTGCCTGGCACCCGTTCCCCCGTCTGTTCCATCCACTAAGTACTGACATGTCTTCATCAGCTGCGCTTTGTGCCCTCGTGGCATACCGGCAGAACATGGTTAAACAGTGTCATACCGTGTACGAACATGAGGTTGCCAACGGGGTGTCCGAGTCGCGTGGGGCGGAGCACTTCGCCTGCCCCGACTCGTTGGCGCGGACATAAACTAGGATTCTCGATACATGGACTTCGGCTCTTCATCCTTATCTCATCTTCGTCGAGTTTTGCATGCGCCGCCGTTATCAGGTTCGTTGGGGGAGTATCTATGTAAGTAAGCCAACGCACGGCCGCAACCGAAACGGTATTAATATTATGGTGGATGCCAATGGTGTGTCACACGAGCAACATTTCTGTTCAATGCGGCGCATGATTTAGATCAGTAGAACACAACGAACTTTCCACACTGGCGTGTGTCCTAGTTCCCGATCCTTTCCCTATCTACTTATCATCTCACTTTCTGGCATGTTCCACTGCTACAC
Organism: Pisolithus orientalis; assembly: GCF_024613125.1. NCBI lineage: Eukaryota > Fungi > Basidiomycota > Agaricomycetes > Boletales > Pisolithaceae > Pisolithus > Pisolithus orientalis. The sequence goes on along the minus strand of NW_026260782.1, from coordinate 1,870,639 downwards.
GTATGTGTACGTTCGTGTATGTATTACATATATGATGAACCACGAGATCGTTGTACGCCATACAAACGTGGTGTCCACACCGTGTGTCCATTCTTATTACATATATCCCCTTTTGCCTCCGAAACCCTAAAGTGCCCTCTCAGACAGTCCCCTGTTGCCCCATTCCCATCCCTCAATAACAGGCGGCGGTAATTATAACTTGAATTTCTGTAACAAGGGACTGGCTGAACGCAGTTTGCGCAATTAATGACCGGCTGCCCCGAAAAACATGAAATTCTGTCAGGTCGGGAGGGAGAGCATCGCAACGTGGCAGTCAGATGACGGACAACCAAGACAACAGGTGATTTGCATCGGGCTGACAGGGGTCCTCCATCTCAACCCCCGCCCTGTAATTAATACTAGCACACGGTTACAAGGTGAAATGAATAATACATCGCATGCAAGGAAAGCACCGGATAGCGACGACAGCGGGTGAGTAAAGCAAAACAGACTTTACTTGGGAGGTGTGCGGAGAATGTATGTATATGCGTATGTATTATATGTGCTAGTTGGACATATCGTACAGAACATTATTCGACATTCAATTCCACATTTGATCTTGATTTTCCTCTTGAGGAAAAATTCGGTAGGTTGAGAGGGATGAGGCGAGCTATGATAACAGTCGTATGTGTGTGTGATGAGGATGCAAAGGAAACGAGAGTGATGTGAGTGAAGGAGGATAAGCGATCGTAGTCGTGCTTGGGAGATTGAATTCGGAATAACTGCGCGAGGGCTGGCAGCTGCACGCAGCAGACAGGCCATGTCGTACACGCGTAATCCTAGATAGTTGCAGCACCGGCCCTGTGAAATGTGCCGTACGCATCATATCGCAAAACAGTGCAGCGGAGTAGAATCGACAGAAGACAAGGTAGGCGCCCCAGGCATGTGAAATCAAGTCAGATATTTGAAGCTGTATCTGAACAAACGAAACAAGAGGTTGGGTAATGCAACATAGCGTTGAAAGCGAACGAAAATGAGAGAACGGAGGGAAGACGATAAATCGAAGCTCAGGAAACACCGAGCTTCGTGGAGCGGGAGTCTTTAAGGAAATTCGAAAGTGTCTTATTGACTCTCCTGGATGTCCACCAGTCACTGCTTGAATTGTGCGCATGCACGGATATGGGTGGCGGACCCACTACGTATACGGGGCCGGAAGATATCCGCGACGCGGACCACTGGGTCGCACACGGGCCAGGGGCGTGTCAGTAACCGTATGATACCCGTGCTGGAGCCGCACCAGTGGCGGCGCCACCCTTCGCACCCATGTTCATACTCATGCTCACAGGTTGGCCGTTCGATACGACCGTTGTGGCTGGTGGCACGACACTTGGGCCCACAGTTGGTCCTCCCGGACCAATAACCGCACCACCGACGAGTGCGGATAATCGTGATATTTCCTCCCGAGAGGATACAAGCGCAGCTGTCAGCCGCTCGTTCTCAGTCGTGAGGTACTCGACCTTGGCCTGGAGGGACGCTAACCACGCCTTTTTACGCTGACGACATTTCAAGGCGGCTACTCGTGTTTTAGTAGGTGTGGCACCGGAACCACAAGCAGATATATACCTTGTCGGTTACGTTCCAGGAAGTTTCTCCGCTTCTCCTCCTCGGTCTCCGGCTTTTTCTGTTGTCTCCCCTTCGTCGTCGTACCTTGTGCAGTGAGATGCTGTTGCGATTGTTCCTCCCTTTCTTCGTCGTCGTCATCGTCCTCCTCCTCTTCCTCCCCAGACTCCTTGCTGTGTCCGTTGGTACTGACACTAGTGATGGTATTGGCCCGCGTACGCTTTGCTTGGGCAGGAGAATGGCCTGCTGCCCTTGTAGTGGGCACAGGCGGAGGACTGCCAACGTCATACGATTTCCGTTTCGTCCCTCTTCGGCCGTTCGCGGGTGCGGCAGTCGCACCATTAGCGCGTGCTTGAGCTTCCTCGCGCTTGGTGAGCTCTTGATGCGCTTGTGAAAGTAGATATAACCCATTGGCCGCTGTGCTCGCTGCGTTGTTGGTACCGCCATAACCGGAATCTGCGGTTTCTTGACTTGCAGCAGTGACTGAGTTGGCGAGGTTCGAGCTTGTGGTCGGAGCGCGAGTGGCCGAGCTATACTGGCTAGATGGATTGTTAAGGACACCCGTTATGGCCGAAAGAGTGTTTGGGGTGATTGTCGGATTCGCCGAGGTGGCCGAGCTATTATTCATGAGAGCGAGGAACGCGGCTGTGTTTGGGGAGGGGGGCGGGAAGGACACGGGACCTCCTACGAGGGGAGTAAGACTGGGAGTCAGACCGGTACGTGGAGTAAGGCCTGTGCGGGGAGTTAGGCCTGTACGGAAGGAGGCCGGATCGAAGGGGAGATGAGGGCCTGCATCTGAGCCCTGCTGTGGACCAGCGAGCATGGCTGGGGAGAGAGGCCCCGCACGGAGAGAGTTTGCGAGGGTAGAAGAGAACTGCCATGCATAGGTGGGGTCTGAAGGAGATGCAAGGGCTGCGACAGGAGGGAGGACGGTTCTGGGTGAAGAGGGACGGGCAGTATCGTTCTTTGGGTGCGACGTGGATGATGATGATGGGGGTCTCTCAGCATGGGAGTTCTTGGAGTGGTCGGATGCGGGGCTTGCAGAGTCTCTCTGGGAGGTGGAGGTGTGTCGAATGTTGGACGGGCGGGAGAAAGACTGCTCGAATGGGTTGGGTTCGAGGTCGAAGTCGGAGCGGATCTGTCGAGTCGGGGGGTGTCTGGGGAGCTGGGTTGCAGTCTGGTGGTGTTCAGGGGAAGCTGAGGGCTTCGGGACGGAGTCACTGTAGTTGGGGGGAGTAGAGGACATTGCAATGACGATAAGACTACGTAGTGTGAGGGGGGGCAGTCACTGTCTGGGTTGAGTGCTGTGATGACGACAGAGCAAAGCTTACAAGGTTCGGTGACGACACTGGTGTGGCCCGCGGAGGGTTGCTTCTGAATAGATGGCCGACTCCGGTGTGAGAGGTTTTTCAATTCCTCCGCTAACTTTTTTTCGGGAAATACACTGATTCCGGCCCCAAGAAAACTTCTCCTCCTCGTCTGCTGTGTTGGCCCGTGCGTTTGCCCCGGCTTTCTCAGATGGGGAGGGTTGCAAAAAGATGACGACGTCTGACGTAGTCGTGTTATATTCAACTTCAGGCGGAGCTCCAATCCTTCCCCTTACCTTCCTGTTATATCGCAGATCCGACACACGTCATATGCCCGTCGCTCGCAAGGACTCCTATCACCCCCAGCTTATAATTCTGATTCAGCGCTTCAGTCTTCGGCGGCGAAACTTGTGTGTATACAGAATCGAAGAGAGTATGGTACATATGGTAGCTTTGACATAGACACCCACACCTACCGCGTGTTTGGCCAGCCTTCGCCTCATGTCCACCCCAATATCCCCACCTGACCTAATAAGGATACGGCAACATACCTTCATCTGGCCCGTCCGTGATCCCCTCCTTCTCTGCACACTCGTCCAGATACCCTAGCAGCACATCTCGATACATATCCCTCCCCTTGTAAACAGCAACCTCCTCCGGCCAACTCCGGACGGCACTCGCCAACCGTCCTGCAACGCCCCTCTCTCGAACAAGATCTTCCACCTTGAATAGGTAAGTGCGTATGCCAAATACGATAGCTCCTGTGCGTGGGAGCCGCCTCAACGTTTGCCTCTCGCTCCGCAATCGCAACGTCGCCGGACAAAGGTACACCGCTGGATCTGCACTATGTCCGTGTCCACTGCTTCAGGCTGTCCTCGGGTCCGTTCGTAGACTCTGACCACCCCAATTCTTCAGGGTCGACATCCGACGCCGTTTCCCCTTCGATATCGTATGATCGGCCATCACCCGCCGCTCGCGTATCCTTGCTCGGTTTGACCACCTGAATGAAATAATTATTCCGTATTACAGGTTTGTCCACGGCCATCCGCCTGAAAAATCGCTCCATGCTCGTCTTCAGTTTTTCCTTGACTACATGTCGTTGATCAATCGAAAGACCCGCAACACCTTCCACCACAACAGGAACCAGCTCGAACAGCACTCACATTGCGGTACATTCCCTGACAAATGAATTTCATCAAGCGGCTTCCCAATCTTGTCCCTCATCCGCCAAAACCCTGCGGTGCGGGAGCGACGGTGAATAGAATAAAATACAGTTCGCCGTCACCCCACGTTGGTTACACACCTGGTACACATATCGACCCTGCTTGGAAGTAGTACTTGCCATCTGTTCCTGTAACGCCGCAAACGTCAGATGACCTCAATCCAAAAGCCTCCGCCCACAAGCCCCGCTTAAGCTGCACGAGACAAAAACAGCAAGTCACACACCTTCGATCATAATTGCCATGTCCTCCTGGACCCTTTTTGGAGAACGTTCAACGGCAGTCAATCGCCTGCATCACATAATTGAAGCGAATAACGTAAGCAACTCACAGACCCGTCACAATTTTCATTGCCTCCTCGCCCATCTCAGTGCACTGCAGAGTCTCTAGTTTGCTGAGATCATAGGTAACACCCGTCGCGAGTGCTGTGATGGTCCAGATGGGCATTTTATCATCCCAACCGAGAGGAATACCGCCAACGGATGGAACACGAGATGTCCACGGGTGGAGTCGCGTAATTTGGAAAGAGCAAGGGTACCGACGGGCAAGGTATTCTGCCAATTCATAAATCAGTTCCTTGGCTGCATCCGATTGGTCACCCGTATTTCATGTTGGAAAGAGAGAAAAATCAGAGACACGAAATAATTCTCTACACTCGTTGCCCACATACCAGCATCAGCTCCCCCTGGGGTAATTACCAAGCCGTCTGACCTTGGAGGTAAAACGCGTACGATATCTCTGCCGCGCGTGCAAAGCCTAAATTGGCGCACACGCTGGTAATAAACAAAGTCCGAGTCCAGTTCGATCCATTCGTTCCATGGCATAGACCGGATACCCATAGTGACACTGGAATCAAAACGAATGAGAAACCCTTGAAACAGCAAAGCGAGGCATGATTGCTGGAGTGAAACCCGCGGAACAATAACACCGAACCGCTGTGCACTGTTCCCGCACATAGATATGGTTGACCTCAGGTGCAGTCACAAAGCACTTAGTTCGAAGTACAAAGTAACATGGAACCAGTGATGTCACGTCTGCTGGCCCACCAATCCTATACCTAAACAGAAGGAATCACTGTAGGAGACTCACTGATACTGCCCCCATCTAAACGGACGGTAGGGGATTGGTTGAATTTCCATGATATCGCGAGAGGGCGATATTTCTGGGTAATTAAATTTCTGGGGAGTCCATACTTACGTACCATATGATTCAAAATTAAAAGTAAATGAGAAACTGCTCCCGATAGGTGAGTGGCTCATTCGGACTCACATCCGACCTCACGATTCTTGTTTGTGTCCAATGGTTTGTGGGGACCAGCGTTGACAGAGTCCTTAGGTGATTTTTCCGCAGCACCACTCGGTATGGTAGGATGTGCCGCGGTCGACGTGCGGATCCACCGAAAGACGCTGCAAATCACGAAGAACGCAAGGGCCTGAAGAATGAGATAAAGAAACGTATATGATATCCACGGGGTCGTTCGCGGTGTATTGATATCGTCTCCAACTACCTTCCCGTGTGTATTCAAGGCGCTAGAGCCCACGATGGTGACAATGTAGGTTAACCGTTTGCACATGTGCACGAGAGCGGGAATGGCGACCATGTGTGACTGTTTCACTGAGGGGAAGCTCCACTCAAAATGTGGAGTTGAGAATCCGCCGGGAGCGTATCTAGGACAGAAGGAATTGAGTAAGAGCAGGGAGTCGAGATACAGGGACGTTGTAACTTAAGTCTGCTGATACGGACCGAGATAAGGACGCACTACAGCCGTATCACGGTGCAGTCCCCCCCCTCTCCCCGGCTCTATTGGTTACGAATGGCACCTTTCTGCAATCACAGGCAAAAGTGTGACCATTCGCTTTCCCAGACGACGCTTGGCCCGGGCGTAGTACTGATATTACATGAAGCCAATCACGTGCCAGCGGGGGGATATGTACTACGAAAGGTTGCGTGGAGTGTTCATGCCCAAACTCGGGTCATACGCAGTCTGAGAACGGCATCAGCGTAGCGCCGTAGCCAGATAGATACTTGCCATTCATTGATAAGGGGAAGGGTGCAGATTCACAATACAATCAGAGTGTCAGACGTAGCCTTGAACCAGACAGAATTCAGTCCCACCCTCAGATCAATCCTCCGGTTGCAGCCATGCCTTCGGAATCCTCCGGGGACAGGAGGACAAGAAACGGGGGTATTAGTGCACGAGGCATAAGTTCCTCATCGGAGTGAATATTCTTTGCTCCTCTCTGCACTCCCATGAGCACCCAACCGACACGCAATGCTCTCCTTGGCCTATATGGCGCGACACTACGCGCAGCCAGGTCATTCAAATCCTACAACTTTCGCAATTACTTCCTGCAACGAACGAGAGACAACTTCCGCAGTTTACTGGTAAGTACTTGGTTTCTCGAATGCATCTCGCGACAAATGTACTAACAATGCCTTTCATGCTACCTCCGTTTCATTGCAGGCTGAGACTGACTCCGACAAGGTGTCCCGCGCATACGAGCAGGCCGTCGGAGAGCTTGCAATGCTAAAGCGGAGCGCAATCGTCAACCAGCTCTACGCTGGTCCGCCTCTACCCGTAGAGGTACACGGCGCTGAGAAGGGCGGCGTTTGACTGCGAGCGTCCCTGGAGGACAGCACACAGTTGCCACGTCGTACCGATGCTGCAAATTCACAAGTCAGGCACATATGGAGGTGGCAGAGAATGCGGCAGAAGATATTGGCGGAGATTGTAGCTTTTGCGACCGGGAAAGTGAACTGCAGCGACGTCTTGCCGGCAGCGCAACCTGAGGGCTTATCTTTTTCCCCATCGACGATCACCGCCATCCCAACTATGAGGACTGCATTGCTGTGGGACCTCTTAAGTTAGACAACTCCTCGGACTTCATTCAGCCCTCCATAGATGATCCAATGACTTGGACATCCGCTGGCATTCAATCGTAGTGTGATGACTGATCCGGGTGACCCGTCTAAGTGGTTACAGACATGTCGCATTTGCAAAACGTGTATTGCGAGAGTACTAGGGAAGGAACCCACGATTGGACGACGCATCGGCCACGGGACTGGATAATAGATGCCAGCGTAGTGGTAGGTGCCAGAAGCTAAGGTAGCAGAGGTTCAAGGTGTAGCTCGAGGAACAATGTCATTTGTTATCCTTCGCAGCTTGGCTTTGCTTCGCAGACCCGCCCCACAGCCAACTCATCTTCCACCAACTGGCTCCCGAAGTCGTCGACGCGTCTGCGACGACCTTACTGCCATCCGTCTCCGGAATGGTAGGCTGTTCCACTCCTTTGTGTTCAAGAGAGTCGCCTTGGTCCGCTTTCCACTGGTTTTCGGCACCCTTGAGTCTCGTCAAAAACTCTTGCCTATCCTTATTTTCACGTTGCTCCCGTTTCGCCGAGGCTTCGTCAAGATGCCTCGTCTTCTCAACTTCACCCGGACTCCTACTGTAGTAGTAGACGCACATCGCTCCAACCGTGAAGGCTTGCGCGGCAACACGCGCACGCATCCAATATTGCATGTTCCAGGATTGGCGTTTTCGGAAACTGAGAATAGCCATGGTCAGTGCACCCGTGGTGGCGAGGACACCTGCATGATATGTGTTGTCAAGTTCATGGACACACATCGAAAGTTGATTGAGGGCACCGACCTATGGGGACCAACGGCTCCTCCTTTGATTTACGCCAAACTTTTTCAGACCATGGGACAATTTCAGTCTCCGTTGGGTCTGGCCCCGAGTGTACGTGTGTAGTGGAGGCCATTTTGTCTGTAAACCAGTCCTCGCAAGGACATAATACTTGTACCAAGCCGGGTCGTTGAGGGTCGGAAACTCGGAGTAAGCGACGGCCGGCAGTTCCCGGCCTTACCTCCACCCAAATTCTTGCGCAAGGCGGATTCTGTTTTAGAGCACAGTACCAGTGAGTCTACGTTCGTGGCAAGCCTTCCTATTACGCGAAGCTGACCGAACAATTCATAGCTCATGGCCACCAAAGTAGCCGCTGCCGCGGTCGTGAGTTTTCCAATGACTTGTTGACAACTGGTCCACAGCGTTCAACATTTCACTTCACTCACTACAAACAGGATTTCACGCGGATTTACTCAACCCTCGGTCTAGGCAAAGGTCGGGCCGCTTTGAATAATGGCGGGGTGGGGACGTTGATGTTTTTCTTCGCGTAGAGACTATTGCCGCCCTCCAGGCGTTCCGCAAGCGGTATGCAGATGCTCAGCGTATCCATGGTCAATACGCATCGCAACCTACGACGGTCGATTTTTCACACTACCGCTCAGGTCCTGAAGAACCAGGCTATTGTTGACGAAGCCGAGAAGCTCTTCAAAGATTTCAAGCCGGTCACGTACGATGTGAATGCACACATAAAAGCTATCGAGGCTTTCGAGACAAAGGCGGTGGGTGGATACCATTTTTGTGTGTGGGAGGGAGTGTTCTTGGTTCTTAAGAGTTGAACTGCCACAGGTGGCAAAGGCTCAGGAAACTGCTGAAAAGATCGACGTTGAGCTGAAGGAGCTTCAGACTACGCTCGCCAACATTGAGGAGGCTCGTCCATTCGAGGACCTATCTGTGAGTGTTTTCGCACCATAAACGTCGTACAAGTCTAAGCGTCCGTTTCAAATAGTGCGAAGACGTCGGCAAGGCACATCCACGGATAGAGGAGGCTGTTGCGACCATGGTGAAGAAGGGCAAGTGGACTGTACCCGGTATGAATTTCTGTTTCTTCCTGGAACAACTATTCAACGTTTGTTGCAGGTTACAAGGAGAAGTTCGGAGACCTTTCTCTCATGTAAACTGGCTTGTATATCCCCTCTTTAGAATAATCGACAGTTGTTAGAACCTTTTCATATTGTGTGATAACAAAGTGGGCTGCGCTTTGAGATACGGTGACCATGACCACATTGTTCATCAACGTCGGATGACGTAAGCGTGGCATTGCGGTGTGCAATGAGCCGGCCCGCTGAGCATACGTTAGCCACGCACGACCACGGCCACCCGCCATCGCTTTGGTTCCACCACAGTACATAAGGGAACAATGGCATCGAGGCCCCCCTCACCTACGAAAATGGAGTCGTCTGCGATGGGGATGGGGTACTTTTCTGCACCTTTTGAACGTTTCATTCGAGATGAAGCCTCAGACTGGACTGGCGCATTTACATTGCTTGGTGTGTTCAGTCGACCATTCCCCACCGTCTCGGTGTGGTTGACTTTGCCTCCACAGACACCATGGAGACCTACTTCGATTCCCGTATAGATTTGCTCCAGAGGCAAATCCAGAAACACAGCGATAGACTCAAGATGAAGGCAGAGGTCGCGTTGAAGAAACACGCTCAATCCAGTGATATCCTAGCGGAGAACTTCGATCGCGAGATTAGGAATTTTAAGCTGAAGGTACGTTCACGCTCTCCTATTCGTGCGCCACATATCCCTCATGGTTTTCATAGGTTTCCGGGCGGATGCAGTCCCTTGTTAATTCCTGGCAGTCTGCAAAGGTCGTCCGGACACGCGAAAAGGTCTCGTTTTTCTTCGGCGTGATGTCGCTACTGGTATCAGCTCTGTTATTTGGTATGGCACCAGAGTAAGCGAACGGTGTTCAATACCTGGTTACGTTGCTGATACCGCATGCCATAGGTGGGTACACGTAGCATATACGATTCAGGGGCTATATCTGCTACCCTTGCGTGCTTATACCTATAAGAAGCGGTCGTGGCATTACTTCCTCTTCGACCTTTGCTATTACGTGACCATCCTCAACTTCATCTATATCTGGTTCCTGCCTTCTAGTCCGACACTTTTTGTTGCATGCTATTGCCTTTCGCATGGCGCACTCGCGAGCGCGGTCATCACTTGGAGAAATAGTCTTGTCTTCCATGACTCCGACAAGGTGACGTCGCTTTTCGTGCACATTTACGCGCCGTTCACGTTCACGGTCATTCGGTAAGCCATTGCATTTATGAGCCATCCACGGTTTGTATATGAATTCCCACAGACATTTCTACCCAAATGCGCAAGAACGTTTCCCCGCATTGACACAGCTCCCACGCCTAAATCCCGGTCACGCTCTACTCCTCAGTGGCGTTATTTGTAAGATAAGCTTGGTTACCTGATTGTTAAACCAACTCATGTGGTCTGGAAGATCTTCATTGGCAATTGTTGTACTGGAAGGTAACTGCGTGCTATACTTCAAAACCAATCGGCATAGGCTGATCGTCCGTTCCAGTTTGTTCTTGTAGACCGCCGGACTAAAATCTCGTCTGGTCAACGTACTACATCGTTTTCTTGGCTTCTCAACAATAAACGTGGCAAGATCGGGCAGTTACTGTCTAGGGTTACTCCTGAACGTCGCGCGCCCTACTTCATGGTTGGCCAGTTTGGTACGCTTCTCTAGCGCAATTGATCAACGGAGTTGTACTAACGGACTGTCAGTATACTCGATACTGACCGAATTACCTGCCATTTATCTGCTTTACGACAGTCCTCGCTGGAGCGGAGCTTTTCTTATTCTAATCTTTGCCGTTAGCGTCTGGAACGGCGGCGGTTACTACATTGAGGTCTTTGGTCGGAAGTGCGTTTCTTGCTACTTTGGATATACCTTTTACTTGTGCTGATTGGCAACCAACTAGGTTCGAGCGTGAATTGGAGGCGCTGCGCAAGGAACTAGCTGAAAATAGCAACCGTTCTGGCCGCTCGAGTCCGACTCTTACTGAGAATGGATCAGCCGCCAATTCCCCTGACACTACTACGACATCGTTACCACTCGCATCGCTTGACACATTGGCAGGGGACACCAGCCCAACAAATGATAAGGAACTATAACACCACCCGACGGACGTTATGTGTGGATACGACTGGTAGATCATGCTTTGTCTTACTTTCGATGAATATTATCGCGTCCCCGTAGTGCTGACTTATATGCAATTCTCGATTCATGTCAATGGCGATATTTTTACTGTTTTTTTTTTGGGCCAATACCCAGGTAGCCACATATGTACATTTTGTGTCCCTTTTTCTGAGTCTATTAGTCTTATGATTGGTCTATAACCCAATAATCTTGCCCCCTAGAGTTCATTCAAGGTGTAATCGCGAAATTTTCCCATTGTTCCCCACTTGTAATCCACCTTGCGAATGCGCACCCTTCCGCCTGAAGGCATCGCCTTGCCGCTTGATAATGTGAAACGGCTTGCTTTATTTCAAAATAGGTGCGTAGATCGCTGCAAGACTTCTAGACCCCAGAAAGAACAGCATTCTCTGGACTCACCTTCTTGCATCCACTCCCAAAGTAACTAGAGTATCATGATACATATGCAACATCGATATTTTGGAAACTCGTGGCCTGTGTGAGGAGTGGGGAAGACAATACGACAATTCATGCGAGAAAGTAACCTGAACATGCTTTTGAAGCGATGCTTGGGCGGAACACCTCGTTTGAGTCCATTGATCAGTACCTCGTGCGTAGGAGAGTCCGAGATCCAGCACAGAGCTACCCAATCAACGTGTTAGCACACCCAATGAAGTAGGTCGATGGGAGCGAATGTTACACTCATTGGAGGAACGGCAGTCACCACCCTTCATCGCCGACGCGACCGCGACCTTTGAGAACGGAAATAGCACCGAAGTAAAGGCAATCACAGGCCGATGGATCTGGAAGCCTCGAGGCAAATCTTGTTTTATTCGATTAGCAAGGGGTTGGGAGAGAATGCCATATCATATTATTGATATCTTGACATCGAAGGAGTACTTACTAGATACGTCTAGACGTCCCCAGAAAGCTCGTTCACAATCGATTTTCACATCCCCACGGATGTCCTCGTTTACTTCACCAATAATGATCCGAGAAAGGTACACCGGATGTAAGAAAGCAGAGCCAAGGGCACCTTGAATACCAAGAACATTCCACCGCGCAATTTTATCGCTACATGACATCGATAGCGTCGCCGGGGAGTCAGCACGGCCGGGTTTGGTCCTCAACACCCCAAAAAGAGCATAATTGTTGCGGCCCCTCGAAACCGCACTGGGAGGCAAGGCCTCGTGGACGGCCGAGTTCTTGAGCTGAGCCATTTCATCATTCTGAAAGGATGCGAGAAAACGCATTGAAGCATCTCCACCTTTTTTTGCAGAGTTATCGTAACTTCAGAGCGCGGAAAGGGTGATGGTAGGGTGCGATGCCTTACAGGGAGGAGTGGATATATACATGATCACCTGAACACCTTCTTTGACTCGAAACTTTCCGTCACTTTCATCTTTAGCAAGCCACTGGGACGATCCTCCAGATGTGACATACCGCTGGATTTCCTCGAGAAACCAGCGGCGCGCGCACCGACGAGCAAGGACTTCTGCATGGGAATCGTGGAGGGCATCACCTTTCTCCGGAAGTCGGCTCTTTGGAAGACATTTACAACCTGTAGCGAGTCCAATTATCTTCGTCTCGCCAAGATAAGATAGGGCGATGGCGGCCAAAATAGTATAAGTTCCGTTGTGCGGGGTCACGCTTAAAGAGAGATATTTCTTCAAGGCGTCCTGTACAAAAGCCGAGTCTTCATCTGCAGTCATGTATTTGTGACTCCGTGAAAAATTCCCGGTGCACGGATGGGTGGCCACTCGGAGCTTAGGAAGTGGTCATCAGATTTTGAGAGGTGGCCCCACATCGTTCCTATTCCAAACACATGCAAACACATATCCGATCACCCCACCTCGCGAGCCCCAGAGTTTGTGGTGCTAAACGCAAAACATGCTGTGCGTAGTGATGGAGTTCGTGACGACATCATCGGAGATATTTTAAGCCGTTATAAGAGCCCTCTCTCCACGTATCAGGGAAACACTATTCATTCACTGTCTAAAGTTCAGGCAAAGAAACCATGCCTTTGTTCCACACTACCCGCAGCTACGGCGAGCATGAGCGGCCCCGTCGCCGAGAGCTTAATATGTTCAGAAAGGACAGAGACCGAGTTGCAGGAGGGTACAGTAGGTGTTCTCTTGTGTGTTGATTGTTCTGGATGCAACTCACCGTGACAACACCTACCCGTAATTTTCGACTACCCAGAAGCAGCTCTTTCCAATCCAAACACGACCAGATCTGGCAGGGAGCATGCAAAACATGAGCTTAGAATGATGGTGCGTACGTCATGTGATTTGGTCAACAGTCCGCTCAGAAAATGAATCTGCTAGGGAAGGGAACGCGATACCCATGTCCCACTTATGGTGAAGGTCAAGCGGGCGCTAGGTATCCGCAGCACACCCAGAAATAGAAGATGACCATGATTATGTTTGATAATTGGTTCGTCTTACTTCGAAGGACCCTTCTTCTATACCGAAGAAAAGGAATGGACAGGAGCCCTGTAATGATATCGCCCCATTGTACACCTGAAGTAAACCAGTTACTAAACGCGTACGGATTTGTGAGGTCTACCCACTTGTTGTGTCATGCGGCAGCGAATCGTATAAAGGAAGCGCATATAGGGGAGGGAGCTGTTTGAACTCCATCCAGCTAGCCAGTGGGCCATCCTGTGTATTGGGGTACCCGGCGCCACATGGCCCCCGAGGCTGTGGGTCGCGAACAAAATAGGGGAGGTCAGGTGAGGCGCGTTCCGACTCAAGTAATAATCAAGAAGACGCCGCGTGATATGGTATCAGTATGAACATTTGTTCCTCTACCAATGACCGCCATGAGGTTTCATTTGGAGCTCTGTTTCATCTTAGATCTTGACAAGCGGCCATCTCAACTTTCGCTTTCAGAGCATATGTATGCGTGCTGTTGTGTCCTTCGACGTTGGAAAATGATCAAATAATCAATGTCTAGACAACTTACCATGCAGCGTGGGCTATCTTGGAGTGTTGACTGTCAGTCCCTGAACGGTTCGGCGTCGACCCGGATATGATGTTCATTTGACGCCCACTTTGGAATTCGTTCTTGTTTCAAACAATGACAAACAAGTATCCACCTGCTCCCGCATTTACTGATACGTGGACGGCATCATGTGGGGACGACGTCTAACGCCGTTCGCGTCGAGATATATGTGGGGCTTCTAGGTTCTATCTGTGAACCAATATCACACCGTAGCCACCCAGGATCCTATCGTTTTTTCTCTGGAAACGGGTTCTGTCACGAGTATCGGTTCACAATCTTCAGCGAATCGAACATTCTCCAAGGGAGTGGTCGTGCTTCCGAAGCTGGTTTTATTAAGCAGCAGACTCCTAACTGTCACCATCTGCAGGCAATTGAGTATATGATAGCTGATACCCTGGGCCCTGTCTGATCGTCTTCGCTGTTCCGAGTCGTGAACGTGGTGTTCACGAGTAGGTGAAGGTGATACTACGCAAAATTTTGAACTATAGAATGACAGTGAAAACGTCAAACGTGGGCTCTGTGGAGAATTTCCTTCCTAGGATGTAAGGGGAACCAGATGTTCCCTTTGTACAATATGATGATAAGATCAGAACCCAGGGTCGAGTCAGCAACTGGGGAGTCGGTTCAGAGCGCCGATGGCTAATATGAACAATAGGACTGCATGGCTATCCGCTCCAACTCATGCAGTCCTCAAAGAATGTCAAGGATTGGTGGGCTGTGACATACAACGAGTGGCTATCTGTACGGGGGGTGAGTACTTGAGTTGGGCAGGCTGATCACAATGCTTGGGGGAAAGAAAAAGGCAGTAAACTGCGGGCGGCAGGGTACGGGATTCATAATTTCATCCCCGCAGCAATAGGAGAAGCTTCCCGGAACAGCCCTCGCCAAAATGAATGAATGAGCACGGAGGAAGCAATTACGATTCGGTCATCGCCGTTGGGATCTTCTCTGTCATGCTACGGAGAGCCCGGGATTCCCTTGGGTTGCATTCCCCACCAACGAGATCGTGACTTGTCGTTAAATTTCGTCAATGGGTAAATGATACATGCTTACAGCGAATAACATAAAAACTACCGTACAACAATCAGCTATGAAGAGTAGGCAAACACAACAATCCAGTACACCGGGTACGTGATGGCATGCAACGGCCTAGAAATGTGAGACGCGACGTCTGGCGACCAGTCTAATGAACATTCATTTTTAGGTGCCACGATCCCGGCGTCATCTCTTCCAAGTATTGTATTTCCACTTGATTCCAGTGGATAGGAATGGCGTTTGCCTTAAGAGGAAAGTCGTGTCAAGGGAAGGAACAATGGTCGAAGCAAGTTTACTCACTTGAATATAGTGTGAGACTGCACGGGCAACTCTTCGTACCAGTGAATGTAGGTCAACCAAACCGCTGTAACTATCCACTGGTATCTCGTAGGTAAGGGGAGAATATCCGGGCCACTGAGATACACAGATTAGATAGCGTTGATAGGGGTTTTAGATACGACACTTACCCTGACATGAACAAATATTTTTCCCCTGTAGTCCACACTTAGATCATCCAACGTGTACGAGTCTTGACCCGATAGCAAAATATTTGCCTGGGCCTCCCCGAGGGTGATCCCCGAGCGGAAAGCACCCTTACGCTTGAACTTCACTATCCCACCTCCACCTCTCGAGTACGGCGAGAAGCCATCAAACAAACTAGGCACAGAGGAATAAGAAACAGACGATCCACGACGAGGACGATTGATGCCTATCGGGTGTACTGATGGAGTGCGGTAATACGAGTCACGATAGCTGAGGTCATCGTAGGCTGAGGGAAATGTGACATGAATTGAAGCAAGGCGACGTATATGGTACTCCACGTACAACGAGGGAGATACGGGTTGCTGAAGTTTCCGCCATATGATGAGTATGGATAAGACTTTGGGCAAGCTTGTAAGGTGATTGATTACAATGAGAGAAGAAGCTGGAAGTGTACCTGAGGT
This sequence comes from Pisolithus orientalis, assembly GCF_024613125.1. Classification (NCBI taxonomy): domain Eukaryota; kingdom Fungi; phylum Basidiomycota; class Agaricomycetes; order Boletales; family Pisolithaceae; genus Pisolithus; species Pisolithus orientalis. The sequence continues at coordinate 1,854,683 of NW_026260782.1, read as the reverse complement.
ATCGGGTCATAATAAGAAGAGGACGTCAGCGGGATACCCCCTGCGCGGAAGCTCGCAGGTGTTGAGGTGTAGCTCAAAGAAGGTCTACGGGACCTTGTGCCAGGTGTAATATGGATCAGCTGAGTATGAGGAGTATGCCGTAGAAAAGGCCATCTTGCAGGACGGATGAGATGAGTGAGAGGGAGTGGAAAGGAACGTACTGTGACTAAGGAGTTTTTATAGTAGTGACGCGGAGCGGCACAGATTTTATGGCGGGAACCTCCGCAGACTGCCTCGAGGACGCATCGAGGTGGTGAGCGATGTGGCAAGGGGAGCTTTGGTCCAGGAATACCAGATCTAAGTCATTCAATTGCAAAATCGGATCCATGAACTTTCGCCTAGAAAGGAACCCCTAGCAGTCCTCTGACACTGTGCTCCGCAAAATATGACGGACAAGCGGAGTGCCAGGCAGTTCAAAGATCTACGTGACATTCTAGAATATCCCATTTGAAGCAATGAAGTCCAGTCTTACCTAATAGGATGGGTCCAATGTGACGGCGCGACGCCAGTAAAAAGACAGACACCTCTCAATGGTTGTGGTGGCGGAGGGATCAGACGAACATTGCCTCGAGGAAGGCTCATGTCATAGTATTGACGGCGTTTTCTTGCCATGTCTGTCGGTGAGGTGCGCCCATAGCGGTGCCACCACATTCCCACACCATATCATCCTCGCGGCGCGGCGCCGACAGAACCAAGTTCAGAGACTCCGAAAAAACTGGGAATAGTGGCAAGGCGATGTCCCAAGGTTTTATCGCCCCATTACCGCAACGGCGAGCCGAATGATAACGTGCGGAGTCACACCGCAGCCTATCCCCATGTCACTGGTGCCGCGTGCCGTGTGATGGACCGCACAACACCAAATTTCCAATGCCAGAGTTTGCCCTACAAAAACGATGTGCAAGGCTTGATCGTTGATGAGACGATGAGGCTGATAAGACTCTTCCCGTGTTCGTGGCAAGACCCGCTCTGTTTTACTCCAAATATTATTTGGCCCTCAGACTGTTGAACAGACACTGAGAGGCAAGCCGACTCACCCTCATGGATGAATCGATGAGCATCCATACGGGCCGCCAAAGGTTTCACACTATCGCGAGAACCATCAATCGCGGTATGGGAGTCCATCCCGATCCATACCGCGCCCCACTTGATACGGGTGCCTTTCCCGGTGCACTCTTTCCTAAAATCCGATGCCGCTCATATTTAGCTAGGGATGGTTGCCCTTTAGCGGCGCCTCAGTCTTTCCTCAGATTGGACTTGGTTGATTGCAGAGGACTCCGTGGCTGATCGGAAGTCGTTAGCCTCTGAAGCAACGAATCTTCAATCAGGACAGTCTCCTTTGGCCACTATCCCGGTCCGTGAGTTTCCAGGCTGATCCTTCCGTCGGCTCTCCGTCCTGCCCCCTCTTCCTGGTACGTACAGGACGGAAGGGGATATGTAGTGGTAGTACACAGTATTGGATATTTCCTCATCGATACCCGGTGAGTGTGGAGGTATTTATACACGAAATAGCCAACCCCATGCGCCCTGTATTAACATGTCCCCACGCCATTCGCGTCGTCAGGCTAGAACGACTTACTTGATATTAATGCTCTACTGTTGATCGTCCGGCGAGGGCGACGTATGGTCGTACCTACACTCCATGACGGTTACAAGCGTAATCAATGGTATGGGTCATAGCAACCTTGTCAGAACTCGTCGTACGTAACGCGATTGTGCAAGCCAACACCAATATTGGCTTGCGTAATGTTATGCTAGAAATGGCCTTCTAGACCTGCTGTCGGCGGCGAATCCGGAGGTAACGGACTCCTTCGCCAGAACGTCACTTGCATGGTTTTCAAGAATCATCCTTGCCTGGAAATGTGGGTCAGATATGATTGAGATGTTAGATATGCATAGTTAAAACTTACCCATCTTGCGAGGGGTCGGATAAGCACAATACTCTGAATATTAGGTCCCAATCGAGAAGGAAGTTATTTGTGGGTGGAGAAGGGACCAGTGCGGGAGCCTTGGACATATTGGAACGAGGAATGACCTCGAGATCGACTTCCATAGTCTGTGGAAACTCCGCCTCATCCAGACGAGCCAACGCGTCTATTACAAGCGCCTTCTTCAGACCGACAGCACGCGGACGACGAGGAGACCTGGGTCCCGCGGGTTTTCGTCTGTGCGAGTAGTTGACGCCAGACCAGGACTGTGCGTCGTCGAAGGCAGATGAGCAGTCCGTTGTAGATGACGACGTCGAAGAAGAACAGAGGGAGAGGCGCGAATCATGTCCACCGTATGTCCAACCCCACTCCTCGGAACTTTCTGTGGAGGACGAGCGCAAGGACCAGGTACTGCAAGGTCGAGGGCCTTGTACCCGTGAAGGCCTTCTGCGGAAAGGGGCCTGAGATGAATTTGTTTGCATATCTAGCATGTTGCGCAGTAGCGTGTGGGGGATGAAGATGGGGACAGAGTACTTGTGGGTATTTCAAGCCCCTCCAAACTATCGCCGTAGTTGGCGGTGACTAGATTTGCAGCCAAGTGCTGAGAGAGCGGCTTGTGGATACGAGGATACGAGTAGCGACGGGGCATTGATAAGTCACCGGAATATGCTGCTGTAAATACATCGACCGATCAAATTTACACCAAATAGGGCGCACAGCAACAATACTTGCACTGCAATAATGCTGATGGTGAGAACCAGATTAAATTGTATGGAGGGCCCTTTGAATAGAAGAATATTCTCTGGGGTACAGATTTGGTTTCATTAGGATTGTTGGGAGAGAGGTCTGCTGTCAGGTACGCTTCCCTCGGTCTAATTTGGTGTCCATGTGCACCCTACCCCTGGAGCTTGTAGGCCTCCCATAGACACAAGAACTCGCCGAGGTCACCGAAACCGTCAATATCGTACTTATGATGGTCGTCGGAAGCACACAACCATCGATTATCGATCCATTCATCCTTGCCGACGAGATCGCTCTGGACGAGGCCCTGGACGTGCTCGACCCCCTTCGTCACCTCAGAAACCAAGACGACCCCAGCGATGACATCTTACTAGTTCCAACCCAGCCGCGTTCCGTTCAGAACCAATGCATTAATTTGACGTTCCCCAAACCTGCCCCGCAAGGCAGTTCTACAGCGATACAAATCACTCTCAGGGTGGACGCGTCTCCTGGATGTGGCGGGATAGCATGGCCAGCCGGCGAGGTAGGTGCTTTGCGATCATAGAACTATCTCCGGTATGACACCGATCTGACGGATTCAGGTTCTCTCGAATTACATCGCTCTCCGGGGTGAACAGTACTGTCATGGAAAAACGATCTTGGAGCTGGGAAGCGGGACCGGTCTAGTCGGGCTGGTTGCTGGTGCGCTCGGTGGGCATGTCTGGATTACGGATCAAGCGTTTGTACTCGCTCCCTCAAAGTGCAAGGGTATATGACCCAGTGGTTGCTGTCTACTTCTCAGGCCACTACTCGGGATCATGAAAGATAATGTGAATGTGAACAACTTGCAATCCTTGGTCACGGTCGCCGAGCTCAACTGGTGTCGTGTATACGTTCCTTGCTGTATTCCGACTTACAAAGTATCAGGGGGGAAAATGTGCCATCAGATATTCCCCGCCCTGATATGATCCTAGCAGCGGATTGCGTGTATTATGAGCCGGCTTTCCCCCTTCTGGTTAAGACGCTATCAGAGCTCTCGGGAGAAAAAACGGAAATCTTATTCTGTTACAAGAAGAGGAGAAAGGTAATGCATATCCTTTGTGCTGAGTTCCCTGGAAACTCAAAATCCCATGGGCCGACAAGCGTTTCTTTACTCTCCTTAAGAAGCAGTTCAACTGGAGAGAGGTACCAGAACCAGAGCCCCCTTCAAAGGGGTAGTACTGATTTGTATCACACGCAGGTTAACGATGATCCAAATCAAGAAAGCTATGCACGCGCGGCAATTTCACTGCTGCTGCTGACGAGAAGGGAGTTAGCTGTGTATGGTGATAAAGTCTAGTGCCTTGAAGCTTAAATGTGTAGATAAGTAATCACCCTGCATGTCGTAGTACTTGATGGCACAATGGCAGCCCACATGGCATGATGTTGCCCATGTAGAAGCGCATCGATAAGGGGCAGGTGCAAACGAGAGTACGATAGGCCACGAGCAATCGACCCTGCATGGGCGGCGACAGGATCATGCGTGGTCCTACATAGATGCCCCACAGTTCCTAGTCTAGTCTGAGTCTGTTCTATGGTTTCGGGAACAGACGAATCAGCATGTCCCTGCAATGTAGTGTCAAGAGTCTGGTGGTATTGTCTTGATCTTCAAAAGCGGTTGGTTGTTGTAGCCGCGCACTGGAGACGACGTACTTGTAATCCATGTATTCCTCCGATTTCTTTCTTCAATACTTCGGTAACAAGCATGTGCTGTTTGACTGTTGGCAAGCCCCTGAACTTCTCACTTGCAACTTTGATTGCAAAAAAGGCACCACAGCCTCCTACAGTAAAAATTCGATATTAATTCCTAGGGTAATGTTCCACACCAAGGACGGACGTACCTGACACGTCTTGCACCGCGAGTTCTGTCGGAGAAAAGCGCTCGGTCAACTTGGAGATGATGGCTTTCTCCATATCGGTCACTGACGTCGAGAGTGCTCGCGGCCAGGATGGCCTCGAAACAACTATTCTCCTCGTTAGCGAAAGCATGTTCGGGAGTTCACCGTACGTCCAGTGAAGGTAGAGAACCTGAAGAGTGGCGCTCGAGAGGCTCGCAGGGCTCTGCTTGTCACGTGATTTTGAATTTCTGGCGCTGGCATCGGATTTGCCGTGTCAAAGTCATCTGCTTGCTGCCTCGCAGACACTAAATGCAAGCGAAGTTGGTGGACGCACTCGCGCGTCCATGTATTCGAAATGGTTTTCGAATCATGCGAGGTTTCTCCTCGCTTTTTGCCCCACGGACTTCGTCAATCGGTTTGAAGCGTAACCCCATAATGAACCCACTTGATCCATTACCCCGCCTTCGATCACCCCCGTTGCAATGTAACTCGGTCATCGCGTTCCATAAATCTACCAAGTTTGCAGAACTTGGTCCGCGCTTTTTCTCTTCCAATTCCGTCGGCCTAGGAGTTGGTGCATCGTCGTTGCCGGTACTTGCACCTCCAGTAGTCGGCCGGTGGCTTTTAGTCTCCTCCGCACTTGTTTTTGCGGTCATAGTTGTTGGAGGCGTTACGCGCCTCACTGAGTCAGGTCTTAGCATTACGGAGTGGCGGCCTGTCACTGGTGTCCTGCCACCGCGGACTGCGGAAGACTGGAATGCGGAATTCGACAAATACAAGTCAACTCCTGAATTCAAACTGTCAGTCAGTCATGTTTTGAAATGAGTCTGCGAACATCCTTTGTCTAACAGCTATTCTTAGGATGAACCACTCCATATCCTTGGATGAGTTTAAGAATATCTTTTACATGGAATGGGGACACCGCATCCTGGGGCGTCTGATTGGCATCACGTTTATTGCGCCGCTAGCGTACTTTGCGTTACGGAAGAAACTATCACCATCGATGCCTGCCAAATTAAGCGGAATGGCCACTCTGATCGGTTTTCAGGGTGTCCTGGGATGGTACATGGTAAAGTCTGGTCTGGAGGACTCAATTATGGACACCCCAGGCGCAGTTCCGCGTGTATCGCAGTATCGTCTTGCTGCGCATCTCGGTACTGCACTTGTCTTGTACGGAGGTATGCTTGCCACAGGACTGGCTGTAATACAAGATTGGAGATATGCACGCAGCGGGGCGTGGGGCGGCTCCAAGACCGTGTCATGGGAAAGCGTATTATCAAATCCGGTTATCAGATCGTTCACCAGGAAATCCCGTACTTTGACAGCATTAGTGTTTCTGACTGCCCTGTCAGGTCCGTCGTATCATTTACTGAGGTTCTAGCCACTGATTTTTATGGACAGGTGCTTTTGTGGCCGGATTGGATGCCGGGCTACTGTATAACGAGTTCCCTCTGATGGGCGGGCGCATTGTGCCTCCCATGGATGAGTTGTTCTCTGCAGCATATGCCAAGGCCGCGGATAGGTCCGATATTTGGTGGAGAAACATTTTTGAAAATCCAACTGCCGTTCAATTTGACCACCGACTTTTGGTAAGTTATTTTCCATTTCCTTCGCACGAGTGGCCTTCTCAGATTACCCGCTCCAGGCCATGACAACGTATATGAGTACTTGTCTCCTATATCTGCATAGCCGTCGTAATGCGGTTCGCAATCTGTTGCCACCCGCCGCTCGCAGGTCAATAACGGCAGCTTTTCTGATGGCCAATGTACAAGTGATACTTGGCTTGGCCACTCTTCTATATCTTGTACCCGTTCCTGTCGCAGCCGCGCACCAGGCAGGTAGTGTGGCACTGTTGAGCACGATGATCTCTACGCTGGTTGCACTGCGCCGTCCAAGCATGGCAGCTCAGCTGTCGCGGAAAGCCAAAGCTAGCACGCCCCAAACCAGTCATTAATGTTGTACTCAGCTCGCTTCCCTCCTTTGTTCAGATAGTTGCTACATACAACACACCTTCCCCACTCATTGTCTAAATCGCGCGGGTTTCGAACGTTATACGAACAGTGGGTTATACATACTAGTAAGTGTCACAACTATCCGGTCATTTGTACATCTTCGTCTGCCGTTGCAGGGGCTACTGGTGCTCCATCACCTGGCTCCTTCCGATCCATGTTTTGTAGGTATACTGCAACGGGTTCACCTTCGATAATGCGGAATTTACCTGGCGGAGATAACGGCTTTTCATGCAAACCGGTGGGCCCAATAATACCAATGGATGTGTTGTTCGCATTGAGTTCCTTGTCTTGCTGGAGGGTCTCCCTGAGTGCATGGAGACCATGTTTTATGAGCTCTTCCAGAGTACCTGCGTTGCAAGTGACAAGTAAGCCAATCTCAACGGACAGTAATAGAGCCAGCGAGACGAAACGAACAGTCTTCAAAACTCTTGTAATGCTTCTCGAGATAAGTCTTGGCACTCTGACTGCGCGCACCGATAGACATGGCGATGTATTCATATGAATTTCCGGATGGCGAGAATTCAAAGAGGTGCGGTCCGGACTGGTCCTGTCCAATGACAAGGAAGCCGACACCGTAAGGTCGCCGACCGTATTCTTGGGTGTTCACTTGTGCCTCTGTTCACCTTAAATTTAAGGAAACCGGAGATGCACAGGTATAGAGAAGGGACGTACTGTCAGCGATAGTGGACACGAGACGGTTGACTGGCATTGGCCTGTTGAAGACCATGCGCTCACTCATAGCTTGTTGTCGCATAAAGTTGCTGTAGTATGACACTCAACGTCGCGCTTCTCCAGCAAACCCGTACTGCCTCATACCTGAGTACTCGTGCGTCCGACGTCAGACCAGCAATAGCGATACCAACGTGGTCGTCTATTCGGAACATCTTCTGTTGGTACGATGCCAATTCTCCAGTGGAGCGCTGCTCGCCATCAGCGAGCGTGTTCATAGAGCGGGTAGTATTGAATTAACCTTCAGAGCCAAAAGGATGGCGTGTGTCTTTGATCGCAGGCCGACCGCTGCAGATCCTTGTTTGACGGCCTCAAGGGCATATTCGACCTGATGAAGACGGCCCTGGGGTGAAAAGACAGTATTATCCGAGTCGTAGGTATTCCTAAACTGCGCAAGTTCGTCACCATGCTGAACGGACAATCCGTTCGACCTGTCCACGTACCATCGTAGTAGAAGATATCTGAAGCTCAAATCTTGCATGTACAGGGTGACGCGTCTGCCTTGTATCGCGGAATCACGTGACTCTACCGTTGGTGCAGACCTACCAAAAATGACCTCTAGCGACCATTCAGACAACCCCAAAGCAAATTGCAGAAGCTGGTGATTTCTTCAAACAATTCTGATAAAATACTGGGAAAGCTGTAGACTATTCAACGTGTACCCTTCTTATCTGCTCGCCACTCCTTGAATATGCCATCAAGGCTCTTGTATATCAAGTGCGAGGGCAGACAGCGAATGATTTCACCCATTCTTTCTTCCGCATCTGCTTTTCCCTTGTCTCCCTTCGTCTTTTCGGCAAAGTCGACCGCCATGTGGAAGATTGCGAGGACGGCGAGGGAAACATGGGTCTGCTGTGCACCATGTGCAGCTGATTGAGTGAGAGCGGCAAGGAGTGGCCCAGATATACTTGGCGCAGATATAGCAGGTGTGGATTGCGAGAAAGGGGTGGCACGCTCTCCGCGCACAAGCCTCAACAGTATCTCGAGTAGGTTATCTGCTTCGGTCATATGTGTCTTGAGGAAGCGTTGCCGCTCAGTTTGCACTCCTACAGGTGAATTCACGGCCCATCCCTCCAGTACTGTCCATATCGTCGGAGCCTTTGATAGATATCAGTAAAAACCAGACGGTAACAAGGGAATATGGGCATACCGGATCTGGATCCGTGACTTCAATTTTCTTCTCCCATCCATCGGCTGCTGCACCAGCAACCCAAAACATCCGTCCAAATATACTCTTTAGCCACTCCTGCACGTCGCCCGACTTGACCCACTTCGGTTCAGATAATGGTCGTTCTGTGTCCAAGTAGACAATCAAGTTCATTTTTAACGGTAACGAGTGTTTCCAAAACGGAGGGATTGTCTCATCTGCACCGGAAGCCTCGCAAACCGTTGGTAAAAGAGAACACGACTTCGTTGCTTCGGAGAGCCCCTCGATCTGTGATAACATGAGCGAGAAGCTCGGTCTTAGTAACCAATTGACGTACTGAAACGCCCTTTATGCTGTCATCACCTTCCTTCTCGAGTGTCATAAGCACTTCGATGCGGCCTTCAGCCCTATACACGCGAAGATAGTGGACAACTTCAGCGTCGACAACCAAACGCCGGGTCCCCGCTGCATACGATATCGACAGTCGGTTCGCAGATGGCACTCGCCCTTGCGTTGGCGCAACAGTGGTCGGTATCTGGGCAGAGTCGCCACAAGCAGAACCAGAAGAGGTGGATAACAGTGTGTTGGACGAGGGCGACGCAGGTGGCTCTGGGAGGTGTTCTTGGTCGTTGTCGCGACCGACGGTTTTATCATCCTCTGGAATCACGTTCGCAGAATGGTTATCTCTGCCATGTTGGGGGATACCCTCTTCTTCTGGCGAAAATAGGCCTCCATCCTGAGCATCGTCTATTGTGGTAGACGCGAGCGAAGCAAAAGCTTGTAGTGGCTTGGGTCTCGAATGAACGTCGGGAACTTGCAACTGATAGGGTCCTGCAGGGTCAGCAGACTGCTCCGTCGCAGAGCGAGGTTTATCAGACTGAGTAGCAGGCTGCGTGGAAGCACGACTAGATGACACATCGAATGAAGAACTCAAGGATGCATTTGACTGGGAAGCAAGACGAGACGACTCGGCAAGAGGAGAATTGAACAGATTATCCCTCTCGCCACCAACAGCCGAGGGCTGTGTTGCTTCTGGAGTGGTGCCATTGGCCTCCTCCTCAGGAAGAACAAGGACAATATCCATGTCCCGCTGTGCGGGGACAACGTCAGAATTTGGACGCAAAGAATCTCCTTCAGGGGGTCCTGGCAGCCCATATTTGCCAACGGCCATGTTATCATTGACCTCAGGACGCATCAAAGGCAACGAAAGACCAGTACCGTCTGGAATGGTATCCGAGTCCAGAACAGCAGCAGAGCTGTCTTCAGAATACACGTCAGCCGTACGAAGCCTTCCTACCGTCAGATGGACGCCTCCATCACAACCCGAGAGCATCCACCAGAAACGGAGAGCAAATAAGTCGGAAACTCACCATCGCCTGCAATGCCAGCCTCGGTATTCAGAACGTTTGCTTCAATGACAGCAGTCTGAGATTCCTCAACCTGGCTCACGCAAAGTTGGTCTTCATCATCGCCATGAGTATCAACGTGCGCAGCTTCAGCTTCGTCCTCGGCAATAGCGGCCATTAGCCAGTCGCCTTCACTAGCAGTTTCGGCAACGCTAGGGTCAACGCTAGCCCTGCCCACCCTATCAAATTCATTGCTAGCCGCATCGCTCATCTGGCTGCTGTGTGGTACAGGCGGACGCTCGCGTCCCTCCTCAGCATCAGCATCAGCATCAGCATCAGCATCAGCATCATCATCCTCAAGTTTCTTGCGCTTCCCTTTGCGGGAGTCCATTGGTGCAACACGGAGCGCGGAAGGGCAATTGTGTGGGATGGGATGTGAATCATCCGCAGACGCAGGTGTGTGGAAATAAACGCGGATGCGAGACGGAGGTGCAGTATGCATTACGTTGGAAGCTTCAGCTTTGACCTCCGCAGTCGCTGACTCTCCGCTTTGCACATAAGCATTATCGCTTTTGAGTGCAAGCTCAGTAGTTTTCCCACTAAGGGAAGTATCGGCTTCGACTGTTTCCTGTTTAACGGGATGTGAAGATTCGACGAGAGTGGCAACTACTTCTTTTTCCTTTGCTTTGACAGCGGTGGGAAGCACTCCCCAAGTCCATCCAAGCTCAGGCATTTCAAGCCCGATAATCTTAAAGTCTGTCAGAGTGCGCCGGTTTTCATCTTTCTTACCACTGCTGCCAAAGTTAGCCATCGGCGCGTCACGATTTCCAGTGTGACTGCCCGCTCCATCCTGTCGCCCACTGCGACCTTGGCCATGACCTCGAGCTCGGAAACTGGTATTACCCGTATTTCCCTGATGGTGTCCAGCGCCGAACGACCCACCTCTGCGGTTGTGGAAGTCTTGTTTGCCAAAACCACCTCTGGAGCCGTGACCACGAAGTGAACCGTGCTGACCGCCGCCGCGGCCGGCTCCGCCACTCATGAACATGTTTCCTCGGCCACGATGATGGTTTACACCTCCTCGGCCGCCCATTGGACCCTTTCCTCTCCCTCCACCGACGGCACCACCTCGATTACTCATAGAAGTCCTATTACCACCAAGTGGTAGCTGGATAGCGCCCTGTTGGTTCTGATTTTGACCATGACCGTACAGACTTGCCCCCGCCGGGTTGGAGGGTGGAGGTGAGGGTTGGAACTGGGGTTGCGGGGGTGGAGGACCTGCTTGGCGTTGCTGGTTTGCACCAGGGCCGTCGAATCGCTGTCTTTTGGCGGGAGGCAGATTTTGCGGTGGTGTATGATGGATGCTGTGGCTGGGCCGTGGTTGTTGTGGAGGTTGCTGTTGTGTAAAGTAAGATTGTGGCGGGGCCATATGCTGGGGTGGTTGTTGGTACGTCGGCTGTGAAATGACGGGTTGCGAAGCCTGGGGTTGGTACGCCTGAAAGCCGACGGACGCATGGTAAGGATTGTACTGAGGTTGGGGTTGGGGAGGCGGGGGAAGCGGGGGGGCAACTGGAGGTACATGTTGGTAGGGCTGCTGCTGCTGCTGTTGACGTTGCCAATGCAAATTCTGTCCGCCATACCCATAATTCGCATACAGGGCGCTTTGCTCCGGCGGTGGCCTCTGTGGTTGTGGTGCAGTCCAGGGTGCCGTGTAAACAGGTGCAGTCGGTTGTTGAGCTTGCTGCTGTTGAGCAGAAGCTGCCACTGCTGCCCAGTATGCAGAGTAGTCTGGGGGTGCTGCAGGTGGTGGGCCAGGTGGCAGAGGCGGTTGCGGAGGGTTGTAAGTTGGCTGGGGAACAAACGGATTCTTGTTCATCGCACAGTCCAGATGGGATGCGATTTGTCTCAGACGAGGAGGACAAAGAACATAAAGCGAGGCTTAGTCATCGGTACAGCCACTCCGCCTCCCATTTACACTCTATTCCAAAGACAGTGTAGACGTGAATATTCGTGCTACAACTCTCCACTTTGAAGTAGCAAATTAAGTTAAAGAGCGTCATAGTTGCAACTAACCTTGCACTCCGAGCTTTCACTTTCAGCTCTGGCGTGCCGATAATTCCTGTAATTGGCTGCCCGCGTAATTCCCTGTTCTGGTTTTCTGGGGCACTAATAACTCTCCGATGGATGTCTCAGAGCAAGTGTCGAGGGCAACCAGTATTTCATATCCGTGGGAGCTGGATACATGTATGGGAGACCTCAGACACCGTAACGATAAGGGAAACCCTCTCTCTTCCCGCCAGTAGCATTGAGTGGAGCATCGGTGGATACTCAGGCCACCTCCATTCCTTCCTCTCACCATCCATCGCTGCGAGTCCCTATCACGAACGCGTCGTGAATAACTTGATGTGACCTGGTGGAAAGCGTCAGGAAGAAAAACATACGTAAATTAACAGTTTCCGCGCGACTTGATGATGGGCCAGCTCCACCCTGCACCAACACTCCCACTACCGCACGGCGCTTTCACGCCTCGCGGCGACGAGCCAGAAGACTACAAGTCGACAGACTTGTCACGTCTTCCACCCAGTACATCTGTTACAAGCGTGTCTCAGGCTGACTTTTGGGACGCGTCGGCATCCCATTCCCAAGAAAGACTCGTATCAAGCCCCTCGATACTACCTTCGATGGGGAATAGACAAAACAGCCAGTGTTCAAGTTCCGAGCAGAACACCAAGCAGTCTGCCAGCCAGAGACCGACGGTTCATTATCCTGACAACGTCACTCGCGCCCCAAGTCCAAGCTACTTCAATACTCCTCCCAAGATAGACACTGTACCATCCTCGACTGCCGGAAGCGACGCAGAGGATGAAGAGGACGATGACTTCGATTGGAGCGGGGACGACGACTTGGCAGAGGAAGAAGCCAAGTTTGAAAAGCAGACTGGTGTTAAGCTCAAGTCTAGGCACTCGCTGTTGAGGTTCGCACTATTTGTTTTATGGTAACCGGCCGCCTCTCACCTACTCCAGACTGTTCACCTTCTTGTTCTCTACCCTTGTTGGCTCGATTTTTCTTGCAGGCGTCCTGGTGACGCCAGCATTAATTGTTCATTTCTTTTGGTATAAACCTCATCCAACCGACCACCGCCGCTACGTCTCCCAGAATGTGGAGGCATGGCTGTTCTGGGCCGCTGCCAATGTTGTTATATCCTGGGGACTCGCCATGATTGTGGACATAATACCTGTCATCATACGGATGTTGATATCCTTGTCTTGGGGTCATGTCTCGGAGGAAACCAAGACACGCATCGAACTGTACAATGCCGTCAAAGATACCCTTAAACCTGTGCTGTATGCGGCGAGTGCATGGATCAGTTGGATCATTCTGTTCCAAAACATTTTTCAACTGCACGACAGCTCTGAGGCTCAAAGTTATGCCGCGTACACCGACCGTGTAGGCTGCACGAGGTTTTCTTGAGCTTCCATAGATTCTCATTCGTCTTTTCAGGTCGTTCAAGTCATCGAGTTTCTGTTCTTCTTTGCGCTAGTGTTTTGTGCTCAAAGAATGCTGTCTCACGCTATCGGTAGTGTCTACCTCGTCAGTAGGCTTTCTCGTACTTACGATTCCTAGCTTTCGCATTCCATCAGACAGCCTATCGGGAACGCCTCCAGGAACTGAAAGTTGGCCTCCGTGTCATCGAACAGCTGCGCACATTTAAACCAAAACACCGGCACGCTAAATCGAGTAGCCACGCACCTATGTTCTCCATGCTTGGTTTCATGACCCCTTTCAGTGGAGAGAAGGAGCCCATTGGCTCTCATGCGAATCGTCAGCATTCTAGTCCAGCCGATACAACGGACGACGCAGATGATGCAGATGATGAGCACGTGTTAAAGGGTCGAAAAGGAAAGGGCAAACGCAAGCTAAGGGAGTCAAAGACATTTGAACAAATGGTCGAGAAAACGCCGACAGAGACGCCAGCCTCGGAGTACCCTTCCCCAGCTGCATGTGTATCAGACACCGATTCCCCACATGGGGTGCCGGGTACCCCTCACCGATACCCTCCAACACCTGTCCGTCGGTTGTCCGGGACAGACCAACAACATGAGGACTTCAACCCTGCCGTTCAAGCTGCTAGAGTTCTCAAGTCTGCTGTCCTTCACGACGCACGTAACATCAAAGGCAACAACTATGACCTGAGCAAACTCGTGAGCAGCGTTAACACTGCACAGGAGGCCAAGGTACGACCCCCGGCACGTCGACGTGTAGTTTGGGAGTGTTCTCACTGCGACTGGACAGCGTCTGGCCAGAGCTATCTATACCACATTCCGTGATCGTCATCGACAATACCTGGTTCCCTCGGACTTTTACCCTGCGTTCCACACACATCAGGAGGCACAAGATGCTTTCCGTGTCTTCGACAGAGATAATAATGGTGATATATCACGCTCTGAGATCAAGTCTACCGTGTTGCGGATCTATAAGGAGCGGCGCTTTCTGTCGCGGAGTATCCGTGATGCAGGGGCAGCTCTGAAGCTGCTGAATCAAATCTTATTGTTTATTGCTATCATCATGCTGTTCTTCATATCGCTCAGCGTATTCGGCGTGGACGTCACGCAATCGCTGACCAGCGTGTATACCTTGGGCATTGCTGCCAGTTTTGTCTTCAAAAATTCCGCAAGTAATGCGTTTGATGCGATTATGTTCTTGTTTGTGACACAGTACATCTCCACACAATCACCGCGAAAATTGTGCTGATATGTTTTTCTAGCCCGTTCGATACCGGTGATCGCTGTTTTATTGATAGTAAGTCCAGCCGGGTAGTCATTTACCTAGACTTACCCGCGATCAGCTGAGAATCTCGTTGTTAAAAAGATGGGTTTATTTGCGGTGAGTGAAGATCAAATGCCTCCATGATGATGATGATAGCCCAACAAGCTTTCATAACAGACGGTATTCCTTCGCTCCGATGGCACAGAGAGTTACTATTTCAATAGTCAGCTCTTCACAAAATTCATGTAAGTTTCACATTGCTTTTGTCCGGCATTACATATATAACACCCTGTAGAACCAACGTTCGCCGCAGTGATGTCTGTTTCCCTTGTAGTGCCATAAAGCGAAGGAAACTGACATGTGCACTAGAAAATGGCGGAGGGACTTACAATGCAAGTGGCATGGCGTACACCGCTTGCGAAGTTAGATGAACTCGAGAAACTTCTCAATGAATGGCTCGCAACTGAAGAGAACAGGTGGTTCGAGCCTTCGACCTCGATTATGTTGCAGAGCATCAACTTCCAACGCTACCTAGAAATCACCATTGCCATACCTCACAACTCGTGCGTGCCCTCGTTTCTGAGAAGGGTATGGAGTAACTGAGCTATTCTGCAGCACATGGCAGGACTGGGGTTTACGAACTACATGCAGGACAGCATTCCACGCTGCGGTACAATACTACTGTCGGCAGCTCGGTATCGTCTGCTTTGAGTCTCCGATGCCTATCGAATTTGCGGATGCCGACACGCAGTTGTTTACTCCTTCGCCAGAGGCTGACGCCGGATTTGAAAATGCATCAGGTGAGGGTGATGGGGCGGCACGGAATCTTTTGGGCTTTACGCCACCTCATTCGACTGGTTCACATTTGAGGGCGAGGAAGAGCAGAAGTCGCAAGGCAGCTATGCGTACTGCTGATGGTTGACTTAGAATGTCTTTCGCAATGGAAGTTTTGATAGGAATGCTACATAGGTACATTTCAATGAGAACGTCGTGGACGGTCTCCGAGATGTGCTCCCAAGTCACGTGTCACGAGTACGTTATCATGCCATGCTATACGGAAGAGTTAAATAGCGGAAGTGGTTGGATGCAAACTTTGTTCGTCCCAATTACGACGACGTTGAAGCGATGGATGACGGTGACTTGCACGACGTCGAACTCGTCTGGTAGGTAGTAATAAATCCGCGCCGAAAATCCCTCTTACATGTTATCCCGTCGCGTCAGGCCTCATACCGGCCCAAACGATGTCATTGTCACCGGTACATTTGACCAGGTGAGCAAACTCATCCGTTTCCAATATCCCCCTCCGGCGTGCTCAAGGCCGTACTTTATGTGCTTCCAGTGGTCGTCTTCCATTCATTTGGTCAAAGGCGACACTGGCTTCCATGGCACGGTCAAGCTCCCCTGGGGTGAGAAGGTTGCCTACAAGTTTATCGTCGACGGCTACTGGTTCTGTCGTGACGACCGGCCCATGGAAGACGATGGTAGCGGTCATGTTAATAACATACTCTACGTTCCTCAAAAGCCCTTGTCCCTGTTGGGAGAGAACGCATCGGCTGTGGAGGCTACCCTTCCCTCCGAACCCAAAGGAGTCGCACCTATCGTGCCTATGGTCGTCGTCCCGGTCAACGATGTTGCGAGCGGGGGTCTTCCTCCCCATGAGGTCCACCCAGCGGAACCCGGAAATTCGGAACAACTAAACGGCCCTTCTACACATAGCCCAGAAATTCCACCTGCCCAATTGGAGGCTGTAACCGAGTCTCTCGTGGGCATGCCCAGCTCAGGCGTGTCTGGGAGCACGGAGAATCAAAGTTCTAAACCACTCGATGCGGTAGTTACTCCTGTCGTTTTGGAATCTGTCGCGGAGCAACGTGTTGCACCTACCGACTCTGCACCGCATCTGTCTGATGAACAACATACGTCCCTGCCTACCGCTGTCCAACAGAACTCGTCCTCTACTACTATGGAGTCCGGCGTTACAGCCAAGAAGAAGCGACTGTCGATGTTCCAGAGGCTGAAGCGTGTCTTCCACAAAGACAACGCCGAGCGGCGAAAATCATGAGCGTCCGTACTTACTGCGACATTATTCTCTCCTCTTCTCTTCTCATTTTTGGCCGACCTAGTTTTCCTAGGTTGGCATCCTATCGACACGATTTACACGACCTTTTATGTCCATACATGCTATTCACGCTGAATCTAGTTTTACATCTACTCTCAAGTTGGTTATTGTGTATCGCAGACGTTTCGGTCATCCTTTCAAGTTGTACTGGATAGATTTCACTGTGGTTCGAATCTCACACGATTACGTTGAGCATAATACCTAAGCAAGTGAGTCGATGAAGGCCAATCTGCAAGACACGGCTTACCTGCAGCGATTGTTTCACCACCACGTCTAACCAAGATCCTTCCCATGTCTTTATTGACGGAAAATGGCTCCAATGGGATTGGGCGGCCTGTGGCTGACGGCGCTGACAATGTCCCTCCGCGCAGGGTAATCTCAACCTCAGCAGAAGTACCTCTGGATAGAACGCTGAACATGAATGGTACAGGATAAGATATACGACCAGTTGCATGGACAGTGAGGGAAGACTTGCCGAGGGTTCTTCTTTACCACAGAGCCTGACGCACGATCGATTGTTGCGACCAATTTTGAGAGCGTCGCTGGGACATCTCGCGAATGATGGAACAGCTCTATCTGACAAGGCAGGAACAAACTTAACTTCATCTAGACCACGCTCAGACAAGGTACACGCACAGAAGTTCCAACGGTGATCGGCACCTGGATGTCGAAGACGATGATACGTGCACTAAATGCAGTAGCAAGTGGAACAAGATTCCCGGGTGGACAGAGGATGCTTCCAACGGCAAGGTAGATGGGGTCAATGGCTACAAGGTATAGTGTAGCATTGGAGCCAGCTGCAGCCCATGGTACATTATTCTCGTCAACCTCGATAGCTGCAAACGTTCAGGAAGGGTTTCGAGGGGAAGCGAAAACTTACATCGAACGACAGCGGTTTCGTCTCCTGGTAACACTCGTACCCGCTCTCCTACTTGTACAACACCACCACATACCCTGCCACTAACGCCGGTGCCGGAGCCCTGAGCCTTGAAGACGTTAGATATCGGTATTCGCAGCGGCGACTCAATATCGCGAACAGGAGGCTCCAATTTGTCTACAAAATCGCAACATTATGTTGGTTTTCCTTCTGGTAATCGAAAGAACGCACCTAACAGGTCTACCAGGGTGGGACCCTTGTACCACTTCGTCAACCCAGACCCCTCTATAGAACTTCGATCCACCAAATTGACACCAAGCATTGCAGCAACTGGCACAAACCCTATCTTGGGGGACTGAAACCCCGATTGGCTAAGGAAGGCCTTCAGGAGGCGGCATATTTCTTTGTATCTACTCTCCGCCCATTTGACCTATGATTTGAAGTTGCATTCCCGTCCTATACATCAGCATCCAAATGTCATGAAATAGGTGACATACCTGATCCAGTTTATTCACAGCCACGATAACCTGAGACACACCAAGACTGCGTACGAGTAGTATGTGTTCTCGAGTTTGCCCACCTCGATCAAAGCCTGCCTCGAATTCGCCAGTAGCTGCATCAACGACGAGGAGGGCACAATCAGCTTGCGAAGCACCCGAGATCATGTTTGGTATGAAATCCTTATGACCTGGTGCATCCAGAATCGTAATCTGCCTATTAGACGTCGTGAGAGACTGCAATGCGATATCCATAGTGATTCCTCTGTGAGGAGTTCAGTAGCAGGCCGTTGCAGGAGGCTGCAGCCCCATACCGCTCGCGCTCTTCCGTCGTTTCGTCCAGTCCCCATGCCCAGCTAAAACTACTCTTCCCCACTTTGCTGCTTCCCCGTTCATTCGCGACTCGGGTTTTTTCATCCACATGACCGAGTTCATATAAAAGGCGCCCCATGAGGGTCGATTTCCCCGCGTCTACGTGCCCTGAAGTAGTGTTGGGCCAAGGTCGTGGGGAGCACAAGTCACAACCTTACCAATAACCACCAGGCTGACTGACTTTTTTCCATCCTTACCCGCACCTTCGAGAACCCTTTTAGCTTCTTCCAGTAGCTTTCCTCGTTCTAACGCCACCTTAGGAGGTGGTTCCTCAATGCGGACTATATCCTCCTTCGAAGTCAGGTTCAGGGCTGCAATGTCAAATATCTTCTGGTCAGCACCTCCACTGCTCCGCCTGGATGGCGTCCCCTCCCCTGTTCGCCTTGGAGTCTGCACAACTCCCCCTGGTCTCCTCACTGATTTGACTGGTGAGGTGATAGGAGACATTGCCCGGGAGACGGGAGTCGTATACCCCGAGGAGCCCGTTCCTTTTCTCTGTTGAGCGGCCTTCTGCGCCTTCTCGCGCTCCTTGGCGGCTGCAGCAACAAGTTGAGGATAATCAGCATCAAAATTCCATTCAAACAGTAACACGTTACAACTACAGATGATCAGCACAACAACCGAGAAGAAAAGAACAACAATGCAGTTTAGGAAGATGAATAATTAAACAAAGGGACATAAATGGAAGCTAGATCATTGCTGTTGAGCCAGAGAAGTGCCACGGCGGGCATTGAAAACGATGTCGTCTGGACTGGGGACGTCGAACGCGAAACCAAGCTGGACTGTCATATCTGGAAGGTTCGGTTTCGTACGGCGACATCTTTGCTGACCCCTAGCATCTAGATCAAGCGTTGACCGGCTCTGAGAAGAGTACACCTCGACTAGCTTTAGTTGCTCTCTCCCATATCGAGAATTTTTTCTGTGTTTGCCCGCTTCATGGAATGTTAGACGATCGTCGAGTAGCAAGGAGGCGAATGCCGAAGGTGACGCACGAGAATGACATGACTTCGAGAGGAAGAGTGGAGATTGAGCAGGAATGCTGCCCTCATCGTCAGTCGCACTTGATTGCGAAGGGGGTTTCGCTTGGGCCTTCTTCGCCTTCGATGCCAGTTTCGACTGCTTTACCTCGGTGCCGGGCATCTGTACAAGTGGCACAGGCTGTGGGGTCTTAGACGTCGAAAGACTGTGAAGGGTTTGATAAGAGGTGGTGATGGCTGTGGTAGCTGTAGCGCCATTGGCTATCGGTGTGAAATATTCCGTGCGAGGTTTCGGAAGTGGGACTGGGGGAACATGGGGGATAGATTTAGGAATCAAGGGCACGACGCCATTAGCCTTCGCTTGCGCGAGCTTCGCAAGTTTGGATTGAGGACGCGATTGTGCGCCAGACTCACTGTGCGTCACGGGCGTCTCAGGAGTTCCACCAGGAATCGAAGGCGATGTCTCAGAAGGCTTGGTCGCTGATATAGAAGTTTTAGATAAACTCTTCGCGAGAGCCTGCGGAGCTGTCTCGCGACTATTTTGTTGCTCCAATTCCATGGCCTTGTCGATTGCCCTCCGCACAAGAGAAGACATTGATGATGGAGTAGTAGATGGTGCTTTGACTGAAGATAACGTCTTCTCTGAAGGTGCGGGGATGCCTCGAATGGTTCCCTCCGAGTTTTCGGATGCCTCAGAAGGGGGAGCCTTGACGGTTGTAGTGCGTGAAGCAAACGAAAGACGAGACTCGGGGGAGGGCCGCAGAGCAGGATACGTGAGTACCGAGGTGGTTTCCAAGGCTGATGAGCGCGAGCTTGATATAGTACTCGCACGCGAGCTGGCAAGGGTTGCCAGTTTAGAGCGTTTCGCAGGCTGTGGACGAGAAGGAAAATCCTTCTTGGGCGGAGGCGGAGGCACATCGCTGGCTTTCGATAAGGAATCGGGAATATCTGGGATAGTATCTACTGGGGGAACAGAGACACTAGGTGCCCGAAACCTTGGGCCATCGGCAGATACTTCTGATCCCGTCTCCGAGGAAAGGGCTGATGGTGCAGAATCGTAGGTTGACAGTCTATGTACAGCCGAGGGTGACGGTGAAGGCGGTATCTCGTTTGGATCTAAGGGCTGTGGGGGATAATACATGTTTGAATAGCGATCTGAGGGGCGGCCTGCGATATGTAAGCTCGATAACTGACTCAAGATAAAGCTCAACTCACCTATAACCTGACCGTACGAGGATGTTGTACCTGTAGATAGCGATGCGCGGGCACCATTAACCAGCTGCCGTCTGGAATGTCTGTGGCAGGAAGGCTCAGTCCGCTCGGTAAGTTCCGTTATGGTGCTGAGTCGAGAGGCGCGAGGCATAAAACCCATGGGCAAATCGTCAGGATCTACATCTGGGCTACACGCGACACAATCCACTGGGCAGTAGTCTGGCTGATAGTGGCCATGCTGTGCCAACATAATTAGGGGGCCACGAGGTCGCTCTATATCCTCCGGATAAAGTCCCGCTTCTGCGGCCGAGTAGGGCGGTTCGTATTGGCCCGAAGTGCCCTGTTCATGCACTGGAAAAAAAGACGCAAAAACAAGGACGGTGAATTTGAGTCGTTTCTTGAGCAACGGTAAGGAGGGACGACTAGGGAGCGACATGCACCTTCCTGTTCATCATCTCCTTTGCGGCGAAAGCGGTCCCACCAATGGGATTTAGAACGGGGGAAAGCAATATACGAACGAAGCAAAAGCAAAACTACCCTAAGAACGATGAATTGGGGAATAACCTACCTTTACGCTCCTGAGCCGCAATCCTCCTCTCTTGTTCTTCTGTAATAGCATGGTGTCATTAATGTCGGGGAAAAGTATGAGGCACTATACACACCGTAAAGCCACCCTACAGCTTTCTCTATGTCGAAATAACTCTCCCATAGGGCATCCTTGATGACAACATCATCGAGCGCTGATGTAGCTTCGTCTCCCATGACAGCTCTGACGTGTGCTAGGCCACTTTCCAATTGGGCTATAAGACGGAGATGCGAAAGCAGAGAAGTTAGACCCAACACGCGGCACTGATAGGAAGAAGTATACCATATTGTTCGTCCGTCACTTCGTCCCCTCCGTCGGAAAGAGCATTGTCGTCTAATTCGTCTGATCACGATCACGATCAGCACTGTAAGCCAGAAGCCTGGAAAATATGCTCACCTTGTATGTTGATATTGCGTACAAGCCTATGTCGTGACATGATGAAGATAAAATACACAGATCATACAGCCGACCGAAGTGTGTCGGGGTGGATATGTTTTGGCAGCTGAACACACAAACACATACAAACATCACTCCGGTCGGAAGAACGGAAAAAGTGGGCGACTTCTGCCATTCAGCACAATGTTCTCCGCTGCAAGGCTTGCTTTCTCGAACGGGCAGAGGCGTGTAAGTTTTCACTTGATGCCATTTGACGATCATTCTAGAACAACGTACAGGCCTTCTCTACTTCGCCGTCGCGGTCGTATGATGTAGCTAAACTCATACTTGTCGGCCGCCTGGGCAAAGACCCCGAGGTGCGCACGACGAAGAGCGACCGTGAATATGTCGCGTAAGTATGGTGTCTGGTTGATCATGTCGGCCCCTGACCTTGCATACTCAGATACACCGTCGCGACCACCAACTATCCACCACCACCACCCAACCCTGACGGCAGTGAGTCTCGTCGATGACCTTTACGACTGGCAGTAACTTAATAAATCTTCCTTAGTTCGGCAGGAAGCCGGGACGTCTTGGCACCATGTTATCTCATTCAACCCCGCTCAGAATAATTACCTCAAGTCACTCTCCAAAGGAGCTCAGGTTTACGTCGAGGCCAACTTCGAACTGCGTGAACCCGACCAGAACTCAGATCCGTCCACGCCTGCGGGTCAACGCCAGATTTTCCTTCGACATGGTAAGCTGCTCTACCTTCATTATTTGCTCTCCTGCCTTCATAATTTGGCCAGAGACGATTCGGGTGCTCCGAAATCCGCACACACAGAACACCTCTGAGTAGATTCTGGTCATCTTATCAAGTCTACTGGTCATGTGGTATCATTATATAGTATGCTATCTCAATCCGTAACCTCAAAAGAGCTACGACGATGGATCGATTCTTCGTGAACACTTTCCCTCCGTTGAATGTAACGGGCGTCGCCAATGTGTAGTTCAGAAGAACCTTCACCCGCACCTCGCAGCTCAGGGTTTGCAACCGCTGGAATAGGCATCTCCGTGGGGGCAAAGGAAGAGAGTGATAGTCTTGAGGACCCTGGCTCTCCCCGCATCTTGTGCAGGTAATCACGAACTGTACTCATGAGCAGCTGCGGATTGCCTGTGAGAAGCGATGATGAGTAACTGAATAGCGAATGCACCTTGTGATCATCCTGGCTAGAGCCGGAGTAACAAGCAGCTACAGCTATTGGACAGCAAGGCGCATTCTTGATGTTGATCAGCGAACGATTAGCAAAATGGAATTGTCTAACCCTACCTCTAGCCAGATAGGGAGTGCTACAAAGAAACCGGTAAAAAGTTGGTACAATGGTCATGTTGTGACGCATCACTGACCTCCACCACATATCGCAACGCCAGAATCCAAGCCCATTTGCTTCGCTGTCTTTCCCATCGCATTCATTCCCTTCTCGATGTAATAGCTTGAGTGACTCGTCCGTTTCACAATGTCGATCATTCCCTGGAGACATGTCCAGCTATCCAGGCTGACATCTCCAGCGCCAGAGGGATGTCCCAAGTCACCCGCAGTGCACGCGAACAGAGTATGGCCGGCAATTGATTGTATCGAAATCACCATCCCTTTGCCTCTTGCATGGCGACTACTTCCGCGAAAGCGTTTGCGAATCGACAGACCGAGGGTGACTGCGTCATTGGCAGTGAAACTTGAAAAACGATAGCTGGTTTCATCTGCGAGGGCTTGGTTGGCTAGTTCTGCATCAGAGGGCATTGGACTGTGAATAGCAGAGTACATCGGGGCTGTTGCGGTTTTGACTGAAATGGTGGGGCTTCTGGCACGGGCCTTTTTAGAAGAAAAGTGACTGATATCGGAAGCGCGCCGAGCTTTCAAACGGGAGACACTTGTGGGGGACAAATGGTAGTTGGAACCTGTCGGAACCAGTCAGGTCGGTGCAACGAGGTCTTGTACTACGTGGCGAAACATCATGCCGATGGGAAGAATGTCGATGACAACTTCGATTATCCGAACAGTTTCAAAATCCAGTCTACATATGCAGTACACACCTAGCAACGGATTGGCAACGCAAGCTTTCTGTAATAAAAACCTGGGGATGAAGTGCACGGTTGGTGACGCCCAAGAACAGAGTAACATAAATGATCTCGCTCGCCTTGCATATTACTACGTAGGCTGTAGCCAGCTTTGATAATTGGAGGCCTGTTCTACAAGTCACGACGGAACGGATGTATTTTCTGAAGAGTAGATGTCTCTTAACCACCACGGTAACTAAAACTGCTGTCATTTAGATCTCGCCGTGGTAAGACAGGAGGAATGTAATAGCAAGTCCTGCAGACCGCACGAGTTCGAAGCAGTCAATCATCTCGTTTATGAACTAGAATTGGTGGCTTGAGAATCGTCGACATGATCTGAAGCCCTCAACTACAGCGAAAGCTTTGCAACGCGTCCACCTGGTTTTCTTGCCACCAAATACTCAAAATATCAGACTTCTTCACCGAATGTGTTTTGACTTTGGCTGATTTCGCGGTTTCACGTGATTCAAATCACTGAAGTATTGATCCGAGTTCCCAGCAGCGACACCGCCATGGAATTCTTCAGCGACATTGGCGGGGACCCACTTAAGCCCTCTCTCTTTGAGCTGATTGCACAGGAGCAGCTCCGAGACTTACTTCAGCCTGCACTCAAGTATGTATTAGCGGTGAGCCTAGTTTCAGCTCTATCGTGCCTTGTAGTACTCACGTCTGTAGGTGTTTGCTCAGCGCTATCCCCGCTACTTGATCCGTATCGTTAACAGACATGAAGAGTTTTACGCGGCGATCATGCTCTTCGTAGAGCGTTACTATCTCTTGAAATACAGTGAGAATTTGGTGGTGGGAGTGCAGAATACCTCTGACTGCAGTCTCAGGCGCCTCTTTTGCGGAGAGATTTTATGGGCTCAAGCGATGTAGGAAAGCTTGGATACCAACTGAGCGCTCAACTGCTGCAGTAGGTGGGATACCTCAGGGAGAAAGGCTCAGAGGCAGGGAAATATGGCGTTCCCTTTTCTTTCTGGTTTGTGCTTCGCGGTCCAGCCAAACTATCAGGTTGTTGATGCTGATTAGGTCGCTGTTCCTTATCTCAGAGCGAAAGCTCATGATTATTATGAGCAGTTGGGCGGAGGCGTGTCCTCGGACATACTGGACGATGGCGGGAGCGTCCGAATACCCAGCGACGAGGAGGTATGACATAGTGGAGGACAACAAGCTTTCCTTCTGATATGAGATCCCGCAGACATTTGCAAAACGCTGGCGTTATGCCTACAAGAAAATGTTCCCTTGGGTAAACACTTCATATGAAGTTTGGCTACTGGCATACAACGTAGCATACTTGTTTGAACGTTCGCCGTTCTATCGCCCCTGGTTAGCCTGGATAGGGGTTGACCTACGCAGATTGGGACCGGATGATTTTGTGAGTCGGGATTGTCTCCCTTGCCATATTCTCGCTCTTATGCAATTTCAAAAGCGTTCTGAAAGTCGAAAGCAAGAAGCACTCGACAATGTCAATATGCAGTTGGGCATAGTGAAAAGATTGCGTCGCGTTCTGATGAACTCTCCACGAATGATCCTCGATTCTTTGAGGTTTCTGCTACCGACTGCGATTTTTTTTGTCAAATTCCTGAAGTGGTGGTACTCTCCTGGATCCCCTGCGCGTTCACTACCAAGTTCCCCTCTCGGCCCGGCAGTACCACCCCCGCGCATGCTTCCGCCTCACCCTGATGGAATGCCCGTGGGCGACACGACTTTCGGGCATTGCCCATTGTGTAAGAACTCCATCAACAACGCTACTGCGCTGCCATCTGGTTACGTTTTTTGCTACCGATGTGCTTTTGACTACGTCGAGCGCCACGGTACTTGCCCAGTAACCTTATTACCAGCCGAACCCTGGCAACTGAGAAAAGTGCTCGTTTGACATGGGGCAGCGATAGTTGTTTCTACATATCTATTTCCCCCGGGGACCTCGGGTGGAGATATGGGCCGAGTGCTTTCTGGCACGCCTCCTGACAGCATGTATTTACTGTTTGTTGTGCGCACGTGCATGATGGTAGCAACCCGGGAGTGAAACCGCCTGGCACCAAGCTGGCGGCAGCAGTGATCGATTTGTACCTATCCGAATCAATATCTTCTATGTTCCACAGCATGATTTGAGACGAGCAGTCAAAATTTTTTTTACGAGGCCGATACTTCTCTCTCAGACATTAAACCTAGTCTCCCCCTTGTCCGACCCTGGTTCTCGATATAACAGTAGCCGATTAGTGTTATGAAGGTCAGTTGCACGCTCGTGCCCCAAGATCCGAGATTCAAATTCTCGTTTGTGATCCTGTAGTTTGGCAAGCAAATTCAGGCTGAGCAAGTGCCAGGATGGTCTGCATACTACCTGGACTACAAGTTCCTCAAGAAGATAATATCGTCTCTGGCCGCCAACCGACCAGCATCGGAGGCTGCTGCGTTGGCATTAGGAATCCGACCTGCCGATATCTTTAATCCATCAGGGAGCGCTTCTGCGATCACGGTACTGCCCACTGCAACCCAGGATGTCGCGACAACGCCCGCACTCGGTGATGCTGAACAACCTCCGATATTATCGTCCCTGAGACAAGATGATGATCGGGGTGCAGACTTTCATGCCCATAAGGCTGCGTTCTTTTTCAAGTTAGAACGAGAGCTCGAAAAAGTGTGTAGGTTTTCATTATCACTTTTTTTGATTAGCGAACCTAGGTTACCCTCTGTTTAGATCAATACTTTCTACCTCCAGAAGGAAGCAGAACTGAAGCTCCGTCTTGAGACCCTTCTCTCAAAACGGCGTGCGGCTGCTTTGAGAGGCCTTCCTGATGGCAATGATGGCTCAACTCTGAACCATGTTGAATGGAGTGCAGTGGAAGAAGGGTTCCGGCTGCTGGAAAGAGATCTGGGCAAGTTGCAGGTGAGGATGCTATTCCTTAGTCTTTGTGAACCTGCTAACACAGATCCCTAGCATTTTATCGAGATCAATGGGACGGGCTTCCGTAAAATCTTGAAAAAGTGGGATAAACACTCCCGTTCATCAACGAAAGAGTTGTACCTTGCTCGTCAGGTCGAGGTTCAGCCTGTTTTCAACAGACAGGTAACATCTCTTCTAATCAATAATACTGTAATTATTCTGATAGGCATTAGCTCATCTCGGAATTTTCTGATATTGTGGCCTCCAGTTTATTGGACATCACAGACCTCTCGACCGGGTTACGGTTCGAGGGCGCAGCTGCCCGTGACACACTTGATCTTCAGCTGTATGTGGAACGAAACGTATATTCCGGCCCCTTCCGAGAGTTTGAGCTTGACTTGCGAAAGGCCGTCGAGAATTCTGATAGATCATCCATCAAGGATCTTGTGCGCCACTCTGACATTCTTACTTCACAGAATGGTGGCAAAAGTGACGTTACCCGTGTGCTGTGGAAGGTTATAGTGGATGCACCTCCGGGCCTTGCAGACTTGATTCTGGAAAGCGTTGGAGTTCCCTTCGACTTCAATTTTGTGGATGATATCAATGGAAGAACTTGCCTCCACGAGGCTGCGGCAGCGGGAGCGTTACGGCTTGTGAACCTTTGCCTCGAGAAGGGTTCACAGAAGGACAAACTCGATGTTTATGGACGCTCGGCGCTGCACTACGCCGCTATGCATGGTCATGCTGACGTTTGCAAGCACCTCGTGGAGGCCAACGTGCCACCACATGTCCTGGATGCGGACAATTGCAGCCCCCTCGTTTACGCAACACTCCGAGGCAGTGTGGAATGCGTCCGGTACCTGGTGTGCGAACAATGTGTATCACCTTCTCCAGAGTCTCTGGTCATGGACAGTCTGGTTCCCCTGTCTCTGGCAAGTCAACTCGGACACACCGATGTCGTTGCCCTGCTCTTGAAAGGAGGAGCTAAATGTCTGCCTAACACAAACGGCGAATACCCTATCCATCTTGCCGCCCGGGAGGGGCATGCGGATGTGTGTCGACTATTGCTGGATCAAGGAGGGTGGGACTTCCCGGACAAATATCACGAATGGACGCCGCTCTTCCATGCTGCTAGGAATGGACACGTGGCGTGTTTAGAAGTCTTACTGCAAACTGGTACAAAGGTCGACAGAACGGACGAATTTGGACATCAAGCTATACATTATGCAGCCTGGTATGGACATCGGCATTGCGTCCAAGTTCTGTTCGCCGCGATTGCCAAAGTCCCACGTACTGTCAGTTTCAAGAGAAGGTCTGGTCTATCACAATCTGTGGTGGACATGCAGATTGATATGGAAGCTGACGCAATTCCATCCCTGTCGCTACCCCCGCCGATAATGCCTCATCGGGTTTACGGACACAACTACCTTGACAAAAATCATTTGGTGACTGTCACGGTAGGTTTACCCATCCCCTCGCATAGCAAGGGTGGTGGGAAGGGAGTGAAACTATACTCTCGCTTGTCGGAGTCCGTGTTCACACAGAGCGCATATCTGCCTTCCCTAAATCGATTGAAAATGGTGATCACCGCAGGCCCTAGCGTGAATGCAGTTCCGTACACCGTCTCTCTACCCCAGAAGGATGTGCAAGATACATTTATCTTTCAAACCGCAGATCTCAGCGTCCTTTCCTTGGAGTTTTCCATCTATCCCAATTTTGGAACGAAGACCATTGGCCGTGCTGTAGCGCATCCGTCCATTTTTCAATTTCCCGGAGATCGTCCCATCACCTTATCCATACTGGATCATCGTCTACATTGTATTGGCGAAGTAAGCATAAATCTTCACATGGTACCACGTTGATTTGAAGCTCCATATAGGTCACCTTTTCCGTTACAGTCACCTCACCTTTTCAAGGAGTCACCCTCGAGGTTGGGGGTGCGGTAGAAACGTACTGGAAATCCCTTACCTTACCGCAAAGTGGCGTCCTCAACCCTAATCCACGCCTAACACTTCCTTGGAGACATTCTCCCAAGTCTCCGGATTCTATCCATACGTCGCCTTCCATTCAATCGACTACTGGTTCTCCAATCCACACAGTTACGTTGTCATCCTTATCAGGTCATTATGTCCATGCTGTAGTGCAGGTCACGCGAGACCTCCACCCGGTATTATACTACAATATGCTGCTGCCCGAGACACCTTTTGATCTACGAGTTGCCGACGTCACTCTCTCGCAGTTTGAGGCCCTAGCCAATAGACTTGACCACGAAGAACAGCTTATTCGTAGGGTGAACTCAGGCCAGGAATTGCACAAAGTACTACCGTGTTTGATGATATCGCTTTCTCGGTTTATGCAGGTAAGAGGCCACTCACTATCACAGGGAAGATATGCTCTTCATAATGGTTTTCATAGCTTCTCCCTGCCCATTTGGGTT
Source organism: Pisolithus orientalis (assembly GCF_024613125.1). Classification (NCBI taxonomy): domain Eukaryota; kingdom Fungi; phylum Basidiomycota; class Agaricomycetes; order Boletales; family Pisolithaceae; genus Pisolithus; species Pisolithus orientalis. Next base: position 1,825,673 of record NW_026260782.1, on the reverse strand, counting down.
TGACCCTAGAAGTGGCCCTTTTCCCGATAACTCGGGCCTCCAATCAGTATACCAATTATCGCCTAGATCCTAATGCATCTGTTAATGCTATCCTCCGTACGATACGCCAGACCTCATCCTCACTTGGCGGAGCGTTCGCTCGGCGGCGTATAGCTTTCACATCATTCTCTCCGCAAGTCTGTGCCGCACTAAACTGGAAACAACCGAATTGTGGGTATTTTCAATTCAGTTGCTCCAGTGTTCGAGGTGCCTTTAACAGTCATATTTCTTCAGATCCTGTCTTCTTCTCGTCCCGCTGTGGTCAAATTGGCGAAGACCCTATTGTTGGATCTACGCCCAACCCTGCGCTTCGTGACGTAGGGGATGATTACTATGCCTCAAGTGTCTCTGCTGGCGTGGAATTCGCGAAGATGAACAATCTTCTGGGCATCTTCTTTGATTCTGAACTATTGGTAATTGGTATATGGTTGTTCCGTGCATTCCCTGACAGATCCTATTATGCAGCTGCAGGTTCCCTCGCTCATTCAGGGTATACGAGACGCTGGTCTATTGGTGGGCATACACGGTGGACAGGCCACATCCGGCATTCCGGTTTGCTCCACGGAGGGCGCTCAGGTCGATGCCTATATCCGTGATGGTACGGTAACCTACATGGATAATTCGGCAGGAGAACAAATCTGATATTACAAACATTGTATATTCTATGGTTCTAAAGTACGGGAGTGGCTATTGGAAGTATATTTGGGTTGTGGTTGCCATGTTGTAGCGTAATTCCGGCGTCTCTATAATGTGGTACGACAAATGTGCCAACACTCCGTTTCAGACGGACGCTTTGTAGAGCGCCGCATATGAACCGCCCCTTTCCATTAATTCTTCATGAGTACCAAACTCTGTTATTGTCTGGAAGAAAAAGCGAGACGGTCATTAAACTCTGGGTGGCATAACTATCATATATGAACGTACCCCTTGCTCCATCATTGCGATCTTGTCGGCGCGACGTGCGGTGGAAAGCCGGTGGGTGATAAAAATGACGGATTTAGTTCTTTTACCAGATGGAGAACGAGAGATGTCTTCGATGGTATCGAAAATCTTGTTTTGTGCATGCCCGTCCAAAGATGAAGTCTAGAGAGTATCATTAGCATGCCCGAAAAAAAAAAAAAAACTAGATGAATGAGAAACCGCTTACAGGTTCATCAAAGAGTAAAAGTCCAACCTCTGGTCGATCAGCTCGCATAAAGGCACGCGATATTGCTATCCTCTGCCACTGCCGTAACGGAGTCAATGCTTAACGTAGCGCTTTACTAGTCCATCAGACACACCTCGCCACCAGACAAACCATGATGTTGCCGTGAAGGCGCGCCATAGCCTGGATTCGAACCACAGTTGGATGTGTACGGCATGGTATCATATCCCGAGGCATCCAACTTCGTCCTCAAGCCATTGGGCAGGATGTCCACGAACGAGTCCGCGCCGCCAAGGTGGACGGCACGGGAAACAGCGGATTGCGATTGCAGCTTCTGCACATATCCGAGGCCCACGTTTTCCCTTACGGTGGAGTTGTACTTTGAGAACCCTTGGAAGACAGTAGTGACGTGACGGTGATACTCTGCCGGCGACAGGCGTCGGATATCGACACCATTGACGGTGAGCCCACCTTGGTCAAAATCTATTATTCGCAATAAAACCTTGGCCAGTGTGGACTTGCCTATATCCAACCAGAGGTCAAATCAGGAATCGGCATTGAGAGGGCTGAAACGGAACTTACCTGATCCGTTGCATCCCACAACTGCAAGGGTTTCTCCGGCATCCAAACTGAAGCTCACGTCTTTCAAGGCAGCCTCTTTACTACCCGGGTAAGTGTATGACAGGTTTCTCGTCACAAGTTAGACGCGGGAACGAATGAAAGGAAAATTATAAACACCTGGCTTCCATTTTCATGCCGCAGGGTAGACGGGGGAAACTCATAACGTCCTCATCAGCGGGCTCCAATTCTGGGTGGATATTCATCGCAGCACAAAATGCTCCCATTAAGAAAATGCTTTGAAATGCCATGCGTGCCGTTGTTAGGAGATTGCCGAATGTGAATACCACGGCCTGAATGGAACTCCGGTAGAGTGCCAAGGACCCTAGTGACGCGGATGACGATTGGAACATTAACAATAGGGGAACCTGCAACCATCTTTCTCATTCAGTCATCTCACATTAATGGCAAAACGCTTACGTTTTGCAACGCAAATAGGAGGTCCGATACATTGATCTGGTTCAGGAGTTGTGGCAGGGTCAGCTGGCTTGTTTGAGATGTCCGATCATGGTACATCATCGTCCTCCGCGCATTAGCCCAAGACTGAAGAATCCACGGTCCCAGGCCGAAGAGAAGCACTTCTGGACGGTGGGAGTCGTTGTAAGCCAGATTCCGCAGTCTTTCTTGCCGTTCCGCAGTTCGAGCCTCCTCGGTGGTGTAATTAGAATCTGGCACGGATGGCGTACTGCCGCAACGATTCATGAACAACGGAAACAAGGCAGAAATAATTGACAGCAGCAGCGCTCCCATATTTGTAGAGCCACCGGTTAGGGACAAGAGGACTAAGAGATGGGACGCCAGTTCAGAAATGAGACCGAGTACTTGAATGAAGTCAAACGGTGAAAGCAATCCAAAACTTCCCATGCCATTGAAAGATCTAACGAATAAATCGGATTCCTGGAGACAATCACGGATTACAGGATCTGCGAGAGTGGGGATATCGAGGCATAACCGCTGAGCAATCTGTTGATACTCGACATAGAATTTGGCAGACTCTTGGACGATGCTCTCATTCGACGTGCTGAAGATAACGTGTTGAGGGAGCGGTGCATGGCAAATTAAAGAGGACACGTACGCAAAAGTATCGATGGCTGTTTCCGCAGCACGCCGAAAGATTTCAGCAACCAAAAGACGCAAGAAGCGCGACCAGGAGAAACATCCTGAGGATACAAGTGTTTGCAGCTGCACGACCAGATGTGAGTATGACCATGAGATAGAGACGAATGGTTGTAGTTACCTCGTCGACGATCATTGCCTGCGAATAGCCCCTGAAAGCGGGGAAGATGGCACGGATGATGTGGAGAACCACCATTAGGGATGTCCGAACGGGATGGAGCGACCACAGTGCCTTTACAAGATCGAAGACACATGCGCGAAAGATAGTGAGGGCGAGCCTGATGTTTTTCTCGTTTATAGGACGCTGTGCACCGGGCATGAGATAGGTCCCCCTGCGACGAGGGACGACGCGTGAAGCGAGCCATGACTGCAGCAGGCAGCGACAAGAGGGGGGTGGTGCAAGCTTGTGCTGAGAACGGTGCCTGTTCGGATGAGAAGGATGGGAAGATGACCAACGTCCGAGCCGACGTTGAGGTTTCGGATGGTGACACATATCTGGGGGCTGGCTCGGAGGGCTACATGTCAAGGGGGGTTTAAGAATCCTGGAAGAGCCACAGGTTTGACGGATGTTCACGTCAAGATGGCAATTGTGACGGAAGGAGCAGGTCCGCCTTACCTCGCCAGTGAGATCCGAGGTGATGTCTGAGCGGTGTAAGACGAGTTCGGCAGAGGAGACCCGACACATACTTGAAGTTACTCGCACTGGCTGATGCTGAGAAGAAAGGAAAGTTGGATTTATATGAAACTTTAGGTTCATTTTAGGAATCAAGGACAGTGCTGCGTGAGAGGTAAGGAAACTGAGGGCCCACCGGGCGGTCTGCTGTCCCTGCTACCGGCGCCAAGGCCTTGCTCATCGTCCGAGTCGTGCACAGGCCTGTCGCGTGTGATTGTGGCCATCCCTGGCGCCGTACCAGCCCGAACCGCTCCACGCCGGGTGTGTCAGTGTGAGACGAGGCAGCTTTCCTTTGAGATATCCGTTTTAGGTGGCTCGACCATCCCCACCCACGTCCTCCCGGCCCTTCCACTGTGTCCTCCCCGGCTATCCTTTTCTCCCCTGCTTCCGATAATTATCCTCTCTGTTTACCCGCCAACTGCCCCCTTCATTAATCTATTCAATACAGATTCCTTTTTTTCCCTTTTCTTTTTTGAAATTTCTACCGTCCCACATGCCCACTCATAGCGAGCTCTTGTCTGACGGTTTACGCCAGCTTCAGCTTGAACAGAGTCAGCAGTCATCCGAGGCCCAGCTGTCTCCAAATGGTGTCGATCATCCTTTGCAGGGTGATCCGGCGTCTGACCCCTCACGAGACACCGATTCTCAGCACCCTTCCCCCACTGCCTTAGCCCTGCGCACTCCGTGGCCTCATGTTCGTGAAGGTTACGGGTTTCGAACGCCTTCTGGTGCATCGACTCCTCAAACGTTGGTATCCCAGCCCGGTGAGAGGGCGAGTCCCCTGCCCGATCCACACGGCTTGGGCTGGCCGGGTAGGCACTGCCATCCTCTTCATGCTTATTGTGCTTAGTTGTTCCCCGTCAGCCAAGTCCACTATTTCTCGTCTTCACGCCACCCCCGCGGAGCGTGCTGTCCGCGAGAAGAGAATGATTGCTGCAGTTCGAACCATTCTCGAATGCATCGGCGAGGATCCTGATCGCGAGGGCCTGCTCAGAACCCCCGAACGCTATGCAAATGCCGTCATGTGGATGACTAGGGGTTATGAGGAACGCCTTGTGGGTCAGTCTTCTTCCTTTACTTTTTGGCGTGAGCCGTAGTAATACCCTGCATACATGCTCCGCTAGATGTCATCAATGATGCTGTGTTTACGGAGGACCACGATGAAATGGTCTTGGTTCGTGAAATCGACTTCTCCAGTCTGTGTGAACATCACCTTGTCCCGTTCACAGGGAAAGTGAGTGTGGTGGATCCCCAGCTAGCATTGAATCTCACGACCAACATGTTCGGCCGTATCATTAGGTTGCCATAGGCTACATTCCCAACCAACTGGTCCTTGGTCTTTCCAAGCTCGCACGTATAGCCGAAACTTTCAGCCGCCGTTTGCAGGTCCAAGAACGGCTGACCAAACAGATCGCTATCGCAGTTCAAGAGGCAATCAAGCCACGTGGGGTGGCAGTCGTCATGGAGGCAACGTGGGTACTTTCTCTGCCAGTGGGTCTCGTTCTCATTCTTCTGGTCCTTGTTAGCCATATGTGCATGACGATGCGAGGGGTGCAGAAGCCCGGCTCCATAACGGTCACATCGTGTATGCTAGGCTGTTTCAGGACGCAACAAAAGACTCGGGAAGAGTTCCTTACGCTAATAAAGAAGTAATCCCACCAACCCTGGGCGATTCAACTCGTATAATCGATTCAACTCGCGCTAACTTTATTATCTCATAATTCACATGGGTGGAGAGTGGGCTGGGATCAAACTGTCAGGGCACCGATTACCAGAAAAGAGCTGGTAGGAAATGTAATGATATCCGGAAAAGATTTCGTAGGCAATGTAATGATATCCTGAAAAATTAAAGACACAATTGGCAGTGGCACAGCTTAACATCACGAGCACTCATTGGTCCTTTCTCCCGGGTCGTGACTTATCACCTGCTTGAGGGTCAATTGGAAGCGTCCTTCTGGCTAACCCGCCATGGACAGGGGTGTATCGGTGACGATTGATTTTCGGTCTTTTCAGTGGCTGTGACGATATGTCACCTGGCACTGAATTTGGGTCACCCATCTCCTTGTCACGTTCTACATGAATGTCAGTTTCAGAGTGAATTTACGTTACTGAAAACTGTGCATGACCAGTCACTTACCTGCTAGAGTACGCTTCCTATTATCACGGTCATCATCCCTAGGGGGAAGCTCGGAAGAACGGTAAAGGCCCGTGGGTGGAACCGAACGAGGAGCCTCTTTCTCGCCTATCCGCGAACGTAAGCTGGGTGGCATGTCCGACACATTGCTCCCTGAACCAGGTCCTCCTTGAAAGCTGGTGGAGTGGTCACGCTGACTCTTCCAGTCACCACCTGATCGGCTGGGAATATCACCCTTGCCGCCACTCCTAGACGGGTCTGCGGCTGACATGGCTCTTGGTGCAGAGGGCGTCGTAGGCGGGAGGTTTTTCGGGCCGTCTGGTATTCGTTTCTCAATAGGCTGTGGTCGCTTCGTTAGAAACGTAAGAATAACTCCGAAGTAGACGAAATACCTTGTCTGCGGGAGGTGGACGAGAATCACCGTCTGATGGTTCACGCTCCGTCCGGCGTCTATCTGATTCCCTACCTCGGTCATGACTTTCCTTTTCGGAGCGTCGACTACGATCTTCCCTGTGACTATCTTTCCGGGAGCTCCGCTTGGACGTCCTGTCAGCCTGCCATCGATGCTCAGCAACTTCAGACAATAAGCCCAATTCGGAAACCAACCTCATCATCAGTGGGTCGTCGCCTTTTACCGAGTGCGTCATCACTTGGCTGTGCCGTGCTCCGATGTCGGATTGGATCAGGGCGAGTCGGAACGGCTCGACCTTCCGGTGCTGAAGTGGGGCCGGTAGGTATGATCATACGACCTGACCCATCACGCTCCTTCCTCGATTCACGGTCACGATCTTTATCATCCCGACGGTGTCGATCACGATCCCGGTCACGATCCCTGTCGCGTTCCCTGTCGCGTTCGCGTCGCTCACGGTCCTTCTCCCGATCTCTTTCCTTCTCTCGCTCCTTGTCACGCTCCCGATCACGGTCGCCATGTCTATCGCGCGTCCGCTCTCTGTCACGTTCGCGGTCGCTTTCCCTGTCCCGATCACTTTCACGAGCCCTGGTATTCCTCTCCCCACGTGACATAGTGAGTGCTCCATTGTCCCTTCGAGACATCCCACGAGGTTCCTGTCGCGGTTCTCTGTCAGACGACCTTTCCTCACCACGATCCATATCTCCACGATCTGAAGGACGTCCACCACTCGTTCGACTTTCTTGACTGTGGTTTCTTGTTCCTGCACGGGGAACAGGAGATGACGAACGATGGTGCGGCAGCGGTGATGATCCCTTCGAGCCAGGCTGACTACGCGATTCCACTGGCTTACGGTCACCATCAGGCCTTTCGGAGGAGCGCTGACCCATAGTTTGCTTCGCAGTTTCGCGAAGTTCTTGAGCCGACAACGTTTGACTTGGAGCAATGGGAGGTGGCATCGATTCCCCAGGTGATTCTCGGGGGCTTGGCACTGCACTTGGGGGTGCCATTCTACTAGGTCTGGACGGTGGAGTTGGGGTTGGCACCCGCGTGTCAGTGGGGGTTCCAGGAAGCGAAGGCTGGCCAGGGCCAGTGGAAGGACGGGCTCCCAAACGTGCCAAGTCAGGTTGCTGAGCTTGAGATACCCTGTCTTCCTTCGGTGCAGACACAGCATCTACGTCCATGCTGTCTGACTTCGTAGCTGGTTTCACTTCATTCTCGGGCGCTGGGGACTGGCTGTCCTTCTCTGTCCTTACCCGTTTGACCTTTTCAGGCCGAGGTATACTTAAGCAAGCATGCAGTCAGTACGAAACGACATTGGTAGGTAAAAGAACAATACCTATCCATCGCCGACTTGGTTGAATTAGCAGGAGTGGAAGGCCTGTCATGAACCATCTGAGATGATCCATTGACAGCCTGGGCCCTGGGTGCAGTTGGTATATTCGGAGTGGCAATGGGACCATCACGACGAGTGTCGGTCGTCGAAGCTGGAGCGGTAGCAGTGCTAGTTGCTTGAGTTGCACGTGGTTTGTCAGGCAGCTGTGTAGCAGGTTTCGGCGACGCTGTAACACCGTTTTGCTGCCATCCGAGTTAGCCCTATGAACTACGAACTAAAGCTAGGAAATACCTTTGGAACCGGTCTTGGCACTGCCCACAGAGGTTCACGTTTCTTCAACGCAGCAGAGTAACTGCAGGAACGTTAGCAGAAGATTTAGCTTCCAAGCACCACTTGGCTCACGCTCTGCCCAGAATCTTCAGGTCTCCACGTTCCTCACTTTCCACTAGTTTTTCAACCATTGCATCGATCACGGGTCCGTAATCGCTACTAGCGGCCATCGGAAAGACAGGGAGTATTTCCTTCAAGACGATAATGGTATTGTAGACATGCATAAATTCCCCCGTTTCGATACAACTGCAGAGGCTCTGTGACAATACGTTAGTCCTTCACTTTCTGCAATGTTAGATGACGTACTCTTCCTAGCTTCCTGTGCCACTTGCGCAGGATTTGCTTGAAGCTAATCCAATTCAAAACATCGTCGGGTCGGATGTCCGCAAGATCTTTGTTTGTCCAGCGGGGTTGGAAACCGGGAAGAAGAACCGCTCTGCCAGCTATCTTCGTCCTGTTGTCTTGGACGTAAAGCTGCTCGTCCTGTGCCCATTTCCACAGGTCAGCAAGGAGACTTAGCAGGAATCGACCTGGAAACAAAAGTCGGCTGCCACTGCAATGAGGATGTAGTGCATATTCATACCATAATTTTTGGCTTCGTATTCACTACAAGAGAAAATCACGGCCTTCACATGATCGCCGAGTAACTGCAGAAAGATTGTGATATTCTGGTAGAATAACACAATAATATTGCTCACCTTGTCGTAAACCATGAGCGTCGGAAAACCGGGAGTGCCTTGAGTGTGTATCACTTTTATAATCTGGGCACAGTAATCGGCGTCCATAGGCGACAAGAGGCACCTTGGTTGGATGCAATGCTCGATGATCGCAGAAGCCAGCACAGCGGACCGGTGTTCGACTGGGCTCCAAATGAGATGAAGTATATATTAACTATGTATGAACGATCTCACCGTGAGCAAACCAGTGCTGTTTCTCCCGTGCTAGACGCTTCAGTGTGAAGGATCTCGAGTCCAACTGCTCTTTGAATTCCTGCGCAAGCGTATTGACAAAGGAAGTGTATCGATCGCGCCTGGCTCGGTGCGCACTAGCGCTAAGCCGCTTTGCCCTGTCAGTCGAACGATCGGCATGAATGTACTTGTGATCTTCCTGATGACTTAAGGTTCGGAGAGCAGCACATTCTTCGTCGTATCGCGAGGCTGGTGGAACAAGGTCGTACATTGACAATTGCCAGAAAGTAAGATAGAAGGCAGGACTGAGAAGTATATCACGTAAATACACCGAATATCGCAAGGCGTGAGTAAGAAGCGCCTACCCAATGACATCTATGGCATTGCTCTTCGCGATTTTCCTAACGTCGTCAAATAGTGCTTCGAGCTCTGGAATCCATGGACTCTGCTTAACGTATAAGGTTTCCCAAGAAACATGCAAGGCGAACAGCGGACTACACACCTCGGCTGTGGGAATCGTAGTATCTGTCTCGAGCTCCATCGCAGAATCCTCTCCACGACTAGCCCTTGATGAAACCTTCTGGTCATGGGAGTCTCGTGAGGTGTTTGTCCCATTAGGTGTATCTAGTCGGGGAGTCGCGGAAGGGTCACGCTTGGCGGCTGTGAGATGAGCCTTGAGCCGTTTCTCGGCCTCTTCGTTTGCAGCACGTTCTTTCTCCTGTATCGACAACGCAGTTTTCTATCAAATGGTCATCAAGAGAACAAGGCACCGAGACGGCGTCCCCCTACCAAAAGAGCGTGATTGAGCATTGGCCTGATAATCTGCATGCAGATCGGGGCAGAAATCCCATACAACTCCCCAAGTTCAGCCAGCGGTGGAAGAATCTTCTTCGCATAGTCCTCGGGAGTGATCACAGAGGGAGAGGTAAGAAGCTCCAAATATTGTAGCAGTACCCCATGGATCTGAATTCAAGCCACTTCTGAGACCATGAAGCCAGGACGACGTGACGCGCAACCTACAGTGTCGAACAGGCTTGCGAGAGACTTCAGATGGGCATCCGGAGCCCGGAACACGCAAGACTGGCGTTGTTGAGCGACTTGAATCAAAAGCGGCAATGCGAGGTTGTTCTCTAATAGCGTCTTCCCCAAACGATGAGGACCCTTTAAGACCGCATCGCTAGGATCCAAGCGGGCGCCTCGAGTTGTTGAGGCAACCGCTTCGATACGCAGAGCCGGACCACCAGCCATGGCAGAAATCTGCGAGTCCGAGAGGCTCGGCAGCGGCTCGATACCTGCCATTTTCCAAATAAGCTCCTTCAGCACGACTATGTCCGTTGTTTGACCATTGTACAACTGGTGCACGACATATTTCAACAACGGAGATAGGTCGGCGCTGTACCGGCGGAACAGCATACCCGTGAATGATGCAAGGCCTGCAATTATCAGATACATTTTTCAAAGACAAAACCAGAAAAAAAGACCTACTTTGCAACCAGTCCGAAATATTCACTCCATCGTCCTTCACCCGGTTCTTGTGCGGATTCGATAGCGCGTCCAAAATTACAAATACCAATACATCAAAACCCATGTTTGTGACATATCTAAGGGCCTGAATAACCACACTCGCGAGGTTGTCGTACGCCATGATCTGGTTTACAACGTTTGTGAAGAAAATTGCGGGGTTAGAGTGTACCAATTTGGCAACGGTGCCAGAAAGGGTGTCAATTGTATTGTGAGACAGCCGCCTCAAGATACCTTTCGACTCGCGATCTGCTTGCACCTGTCGTATACGCAATTCGGGGTGCGAATTATACGTCTTTTGCCTCCATTCTCCATAAAGCCTCCAGCGAGAGGTTGTTTCGTATTGACGAATAACGTTCCAAATCTCCACCGTACACACGGCGTTACCTCGAATGAGTGGGAGGGCGGGAAGGAAGTACTTCCTCAGCATCTTGTACCAAAAAAGGCGCACAGGGTGATTGGAGTCAGGTTCCGTGGATGGCTTCTTCGTCACTGGATCTAGTGGTACCTAAGTGATTGAACTCAGGCTGCTATAGTATTGTATAGGTAGGTTACTCACAGTTGCCATCAGCTGAGACCGTCCAAGGCGGGTCACTTTGGACACAAACAACGGATCGCGGGCAATATGTGGCCCAATGAAGCTCATGAGAGGTTCAATGATATCAATTAGGTCACTGTGAGTAGTCGACATCGGAACTCGCTCAGACCAATCAGGGAAGAAGAACACAAAGTCCGTGGAAGCAGTACTCGGAGGTGTTGGTGCGGTTAAAGTGAGCTGGGGCTTGCGAGTGGGAAGTTGGATCACACCATTAGGGCCAAACCTTGCGCGAGCCCGAGTGAAGCTGAGGTTCCGCTCCTTCAATACGAAGGTTGAGTCATAGACGGGAGCAATCGAGTGCTTGAGGATCCTGAGCATGATATCCGCAATCTCTACATGGGCATCAACTAGCCAAGGAAACCTCGTCAGAATAGCTACGGCGGGCCGCAGCGCCCCGACAGCGAGTAGAGCACTGGCGAGGCCAGCTCTCTGGTTTGGTGCTTTGAAAACCGGTATTTCCTTCGTTTCCTCTGGAGCCTCTGCACGTGGTTTCTGTCCAGAGTTTGCAGACTCTAATGGCCCGGCCATTGCCAATTGAGTTACCTTGGCCGTCGAAATACGTTCTTGTACCTGATCGAGGTAATCCCGTCTGTATGATTCCATATCTGCATCTGGAGGCGACAACTATATCTCGATGAGAGCTCGAACGTCCATAAATTCCATAAATGGCATACATGAGGATAGAGGTCATCCAATGTAATGAATCCCTCGCGAATAAGGATGGCAGCTGTGAGGTATACATTCCGTTGCGACTGCTCATTGGCATCCGGACACTACGAGACATGAACCAACGGTACACGAACAAAAAGCTAACCACGAACCTGATAGTGAGCAAACTTGAATCCAAGAACCTGCGCCAACACCTGCGAGCCTGATTTGTCCGTGTCACATTCTGAACCGGTATGGCCTGGCAATAACGATTCCGCTATCCTCAACACTTCATCGAAGGTCTTTCCTGTATACAAGTCAGGGACCGGGTTGACTGCTATGGTCGCCTCCAGCTTCGCATCAGTGGGTCGCTTATAAGAGCCTACCCATGGCGAGAACGACAGCAGCGAAAGGAAAAAATGATAATGTGTCGCCAAATTTACGGTGAGAACGTCCAAAATGATATCGAGGGCACGGTTTGGATCTAGGTCGAAATAGCCTATGAGACTCATCACCTTTGCCCATACTGCGCGGGCCCGCTCCTGTATAGACGCAAAGCTCTCCGTGGGTCGAGCGTCGAGTGAAGAATGCGAAGGACCCAGAGAACTTGTTATTTCCACGGTGAGCTTACTGTAGCCCTCCGTCTGCTCGCGAAGCAGGTTGAACTTATTTTGTTTGTAGCTATGCAAGTTGTTGTCAGTTATAATAGTGGTCGCTCAAAGTTACATAACTTACAACAACCCGGTCCGAGTCCGTATTTCCTTCTTGTCGAACGCAGACCTGTCAGTAATGAGACCAATACTGGCAAGGAGTGAAACGTCGAGTCGCTCTCTGCACAACGCAATATCGATTATGTTTGCAGACTAGGTTGAGTGACGTTGGAAATAGCTCAGAGGGTTGGAAAGTCTATTTGCTCACCAAAAACCTTCTAACGATGTCTGTTAGTATCTCCTTGTCATGTTCCAACGATTGCTTCGTTTGTGAGGCTCTGGAGGCATCCTTGGACTCTTGCCCTGCGGGCGGAGGGTCGGGAGTTGCAAGAACGGTTTTTGAATCCGTCAATAGCTCGTCGAGATGAGCATCAATGGACCAAATGAGATCGACAAACATCTCTCCGTAGGCATCGTTGTTTGTTGAACGTCCGCGTTGGGCAGATGAGGACGGGAGAGAAAGGAGAACGGACTGCACGAGATTAGTCACGGCGTGCGGAGTAAGTGGAGGTTTTGAGGACCAGGTCTTCAGGACAGAGAATATCAGCTTCTGATACGCAGAATTCAATGTCACTGCATCGTTGGGATTGACCGGGCTCGAATGCAGAGCAACAAGAAAATTGCGACTTCAGACAGTCCTGTGAGCTCTCCTGTGCAAGGCATACGGTGGCTCACGTACCATTCAGCCTCCCCTCCCTTGGTCCAGGTCTCCAAATACTTTGTTATTTTGTCAATGACGTCCATGAGTGCGAGTACTCCGAACGACGAGCACACAGCAACAAGAAGCTTCCTAGCAGCTGACCCTAGCACGGGATAGGCATTGTGTTGGCATTGTTGACACTTATTGTGGTTTATTGACCAATAGCTTTGGTTCCAAACATTGCTACGGCCTTGGAGCTAATGTTTCCTCATGGCCCAGGTAAGCTTTCAGCAACGGAACACCCTATGTACTGCACTGTAGGGAAACTGGGATCTGATATACATAGCACGCCCAGTCAGCTAGCGTGACATACCACATCCATCCTCGCACCATATTATCATTGAAGTCGTTAACTCTTTCTGAGGGCAGAATCATTCCACGTTACATGAACGGTAAGTTGATCGCCGATGTCTGCGAGGGGTAGTCCATATCACAGTTGGGAGCCAACCTGCACATGCACAACCCTTGTGTCCTCTCGTATAAGTATGATGCCAGCGCATGCCTAGAAATCTACACATACTACGTAACGTTATACATATGTACATCCACGCAAGCGGGTCAAAGGTTAGAATGCAAATAGCTCCTGGCACTTTTGAACACCTTGCCATGCTCCTGCAAGTCAACTAAAGTGCCTTCTAGGCAAGTCCAATCAGTTCAACACTCAGAGGTAACAGGCAAGTCGTCACTGAAGCTGACACAAGCTCGTGAAGCCCACGATGTTTGTGCCAAGCCTGGCAGGGGTACAGGTGAGGCTTTCGCGTGTGGCATAGCCTACGCGCAAGCCGCACAGCTCGATCTTCCGCGTTCGGTATTCTTCGTTCACTATGGTCTTGTTCGGGATGAGAATTCCTGCGACTTCACTGTTCCGTACCGGTGATCATATTCTAACCGTTACCGGTTCGCCAAGTCAAAAACGCACCACCCCAGTTCATAGGAATGTTCTTAATTGCTCACGTTATGAAAGTCCAGACTAACGCATCGTGGCAATTTGCCACTGCCATTCACACACACCACCCGAAACTTAAAAGGGAGAACTCTCAGGAAACACCTGTTCCACTCTTCCGCCACCCTCCAACATGGATGTAGAGAACAGCGGTGCTGTGTCTATGCCCAGACGGGGATATAGTGAAGCAATCCATGGTGGGTCGGTGGGACCGCTTCAGACGTAAGGGGAAGAAAAATGTAGGCGTCTTGGTGAGCGTCAAGAACATCATGACTTGTTCTTGTAGGTCTGTAGCATTTTTTTTTTCCACCGTAAGTTGAAGCAGCGCTTGCAGGGCTTAATGTCTTGCTTCTCCTGACCCCGCTAGCATGGTGGGCTCACTTCAGCGGGCGATTACATTATTCAATTGTTTTTTCTTGTGAGATTGTTTCTACCGCAATGATGCAAGAATTCGAATCCCCTTTCCCTCTCCAGTGTGCTTTCTCTCCATCATCCCGCATGAAAAGCTGTTCGACTTCTATGGTGAACAAATGCACCTGTACCTTGGCAAGGACGTAGGGGACCTGCTAACCATCACACTCAATAAGTAAGTGTCTGCCATAATCTGCGCGAAACCTAATTGACGCGTGCTGCAGTGTTGTGGAAGCCACGCTTGCAATCATCTTGCTCACCAAGTGCAGGTATGCCAAAAGGTCTCATTCGAGGCTACACTGATTAACAAACTTGGGTCGACAGGTTAAAATTGCTGCAGTCGACCATCACTGGTGCGGGCGTTGTAGTCACAGGACAACCTGACCCTCAACCATTGTTTTATAGGTGTTGTTGTCCTACACCTTCTCCTTATCCCTGGTGCCGCCTTTTTTACGGGCGGAGCGCAGATTTGGGAACAGGATTTACACCCTGCCCATACTCAGCTCAACCATAGTCTGCTAACTGTTGGGTGGGTGTTTTGCGAGTGAGCACTATGTATCCCAAACGTAACAACTTTTGTCAGCGTGCTAGCTCTTCTGCTCCCCGCTGTTCTCTATGCTGGAGCAACGAGCGATTCCGCTTCCAGCTCTACTCCATCTTCTGAGGTATTGCAAACAGACTTCTTGCAAATGAGTCGAGGTCTTGCTGTGATTCTTCTCTTAATGTAAAGTAGTCGTCTGGCCGCGATGCTAGTTTCTCACTCGCTGTCAGCTATATCGCATCCCGCATATACTACCACAATCCTCCCGGAAAGGGCCATAACATGCTTAGCCACCCCGATGCACCAGAAGAACTCAGGAATACGGAAGATAAACTGGCAAGCACGGAACCTGAAGTCAACCAATGGGTTTGTCTTGCCTTTCTCGTCGCCAACGTCGGAGTCATGGCTGCCACTGCAGAGTGGGTAAGTGCTGACCCTTCAGCTGTACATTATCATGTTCTAAGATGTGTAGCTTTTGGACAGTATTGACCCTGTGGTGGAGGCTACAATCATGACCCAAGAATGGTCGGGGATAGTTCTTCTCCCGATAGTATCATTTTCGGCAGATGGGGCCATTGCTGTTGGGTACTTCATACACCGCAACCTGAGCCGCTTGCTGAAGTTCAGGACGCCTGATCCACCAACCACCCTGGCCAAGGCTGAGGCCATCGATTTGAGCATCCAATTCTTACTATTCTGGACTCCGGTCGTGACTTTGTTGGGCTGGTGGACGGGTAAACCTTTCAACCTCTTATTTGGTAGGTAACAATCTTCAAGGTGCCGTGTTCCTTCAGTAATTGATCTTTACTTCCCTCAGACTGGTTTGAAGTAGCTTTACTGATTGGCGCATGTTTCTTGGTCAACTATGTAACGCAAGATGCCAAAACAAACTGGATAGAGGGCTTTGCATTGTTGTGCTTCTACACCATGATAGTATGCATTTCAGTATCTTCAGTGCTTCAGTCCTCTGACCGTTTCATCGTCCCAAGGTGCTCTGTACCTGGTTCTACAGTGGCCAACCTGCCATCGCTAGCCTGCTTCTGTGTCCTGGCGAAACTGTGGAGGAATAGTGCCGACCTCAGCGTCAGGATTAAACTACCTCTTGAATGTATATACCATAATGATACGCTGATATCCTCTATGGACAACATCTAAGTTAGTCGTTACAAAAGGACTCCGGCTGCCAGGTAGCTACTGCTCTATTTGTGATCAGACGAGAGGTCGATCCAGCTGATTACCCGACACCTTCCTCCCCAAGTTCTCGACGGCGCGTTGAATAATAGCAGTTACCTCACTTCGAGTGTAATCGATCTCCATTTCTTGCGTGATGGCCTTCCGACCAACAAGAAATTTCTCACCTGTGGCCCCATGTCGTCCACGGGGATTTTCAGTGATGGAGTGTGTATGTAAAGCTTCGTTCCCCTGGGAAGAACTGAACGAACTGCGGGCGAGCCTGCCCTCGTCATTGGGTAAAGTGTCCAGAAGAGTGAGGATCCTCGCTGGAGGTATTGGATCTCCAAATGCAACTCCTAGCTTCACACCAAGTTTGGGAAAGAACTTGAAGGGAAATCGCCGACCTTCAGGCATTAACTTATCAAAGCCTGGCGGCCACGTGAAGTACGTGAGATACAGGAGGGCAAAAGACCTACCAGTTAGCCACATCGGTATTATGATCGGTAAAATATTGGCCTCTATTATGATGCGTGCACTGCAGAAAAATCCAGATGAATGGACTGGGAGCGGTTTTAGGTGGAAGTCCGACACGCACACACCCCATTTAAATCGCTGCAAGTGCGCTACACCGTTCACTTGGGGATAACGTGGGGGCTGGCAAACTTTGCCTTCTCCGAATAGATGAACCTAATTTATTTAAGCAACAGCCGTGGGTGGGGGAAAGACGTGGGACGCACCCAATGACCCTGGTTGAGCTTGTCTATTGCTGCATCTAGGGCGGGCTGGAAAATACCTTCTCCGCGGAAGGTTTCTATGACCTGACCGTTACGAAAGAAAGCAGAGAAGACACTTCCTGACCGGAGCGCGGGGTCAAAATTCGGGAGGGCCTCTAGGATATGCATCACCGTGAACTTACGGATTTGTGAACATGATGTCCGATGCGCCCAACGCCCACCGTATCGTACGTGGGTTCATATAGCATCTTGAAGGCAATACACCCCATGTGACAGGGTCGTCAAGGCTGATAGGACAAAGCGTGGGTGAAAGGTGCGGGAGAAGAGCAGTCCATACACACGTAGACAAATGATTGGAAACTACATACCCTCGAAATTGTGAGTGCAATTCAGCAAGGATGATGAGAATAGAAACCCACCGGTTATCAAACCCTGGCCTTTGCGCCTTGATTGGTCCTGGAGGGCATCTAAGAGCACAGGCAGGTTGCTGATGGTAATAGAACAGAGACCCGAATTGAGGAAGGCTTTGCAAGTGAGACCTGTGGCCGTGATGACTGCTGTGGACAGCAGTTGGGACATATATGCACTGGACAGCCACGTATCAGTACCTCAAGTCACAACGACAATGACAACTTCATCAGCAACCGCCTCGCGTCGAGTCCAGCGACATCGCGGAACAGAAGTCTGATAGATGTATTTGTCATGCTGACTAAGCCACGTCTAAGGCGGTATTAGTCCTCCAAAACCAACGCCCCAGATGCTACTCGTCCCCCGTTGACCTCACCCAGTCTGCCTCTGTCATCACGACGTGCGACGTTCAGCTTCGCCTCCTGGGTGCTGTGCGCCACTGCTGCCTAGCCACGTAACGGCTTCGTCATGTTCTCCATGTGTCTCTTCACCCTCCTCACTACCATCGTGCTACTATTCCTCTGTTCGCCAGCGGTGCGAAGGTCTCTCATAGCAGGTGACGACGCCCTTGACGCACACGAGGCTGGAATTGTTTTCGTCGCGTCTAGTACGTATTTTGAATTACCGTTACCGCTATCGTGCTCATTGTTCGCCCAGGGAACCCCATCAGGGAGACTGGTCCTCCCGCATGTATGGCAAAATTGATAATGCTAAGACATAAAGTGAGCCTGGACCCAATGCTTCCTTTTCACGACGTCGAACTCTCCCCCATAGATGCAGACTAGCACACACAAGCGCAGAACTCCCGTACGCCAGCCACGAAATTTCGCACTTAATCAACCTCCACGTCCTCGTGCCTCCTGGGTGCGGTTGGGTAGACCGTTTGGAGGGAAAAACTACCACTGAAGTCAATTTGTCAATCCATCTAACGACCAAGCTCTCCGAGATTTCTCGGGTTGGCTATTTATCACGGCGATACCCTCTCATTCTACCTTTTTTTTTCTCCGTATCTTGTCGTAGAGATGCCTTTACTTTACAACATATTCGTATTATTTCCGCTTTGTTATATCTGGTTTGTTTCTTTGTGGGTTTTCGTTACATACATGCTGGAGGGGACGAAGAATACAAATGGAAATGTAGAAATTGTGCTAACCAAATCTACTACTCCTGTCGGACACCGCGGACAACATACTGGGCGCTTTCGACAACCTGCTGGTTCCAGCCCTTGGCTCATTATCGGCTCCGTTTGTCACTCTCGATCTCAAAGAGCCGCATCCACTCTTCACCTTTGCATGACCTGTGACGGCAGCCCCAGTTGCCGACCGACCCGTCCCATGGTGTCGGCCACCTTGATCTTTCGCCCATGATAACCATTGCTTTTGCTCCGAGTCGTTTTCGATGGATCGTTTTGGTGCCTATAATGTTGTATCCAGAGGATCTTCTCAGTGTCTCGAATTACAAGACTCACCTCTACATCGAAGTCGACGTTGCCATGATTTGGCCGGCGCGAAGTTCTGGTCGGGCGTGACATGACTTTGACTCTAACACCCACTGGGTCATCTGCGGTTGGCTCGTCAATCCAGTCTGTATTCGTAGGATCAAGTGGTTTAACCGCCTGTAGAATACGTGTCAAACTTTCCGCCGGACAATCCAACGCCGAATTCTTACCGATGGGTTTCTAGCAGCCTCCCGCACGCGCTCGAGTACTTCAGAGACTGAAATTGATTCTGGCTCGGGCTCGTCGTCGTCGTCACTCTCGTTTGTGGGAGCGTCACGTAGATGTTTGAATTCGTCATCCCCGTCATCTACCAAGTCGTGGTGGTATGTATTGTAGAATGCCCTCGTTTCCTCGCTTTGACCTGTCGAGGAGCGGGAGCAAGGTATAAGCTACGACGAAAAAAAGAGATAATATTCCAACCTAAGGCTTCAAGATTATCACCATCGATCTTGCGCTTCTTGTTTACTCGCTGCCGAATCTTTCGGTCTGCCTCATCGTCCTCATCATCGCTGTCTTCGTCCAAGTTTAACCCACGACCCAGGCGCTTCTTTCGGTATTTTCCTTCAACAACTTCTTGGTGGAACCTCTCGCGTCTTTGATCATCTTCCGCCTCGTGTTCTCTGGCAGAATGTGTTCAGCCGTCAGCACATTCCACTTTACTCGGTACACACCTGAACTTCTCCTGGACAAGATCGGGTCGCTCCATTTCCGCGTCCATCACGGTATCATCTACAAGCCCTTCCACCATTTTAGCTTCATCTTCCCCGTCCTCCTCCTCGTCATCCTTCTTGGGACCGCCAAAGCCGAACATATCGTCTTCATCCGACTCTTCTGCTTCTGCTGCCACAAACTCGGAATCCTTTAGCTTTTCCTTCGGTACTTTCGGCCTTTTCGAGGCGTTGCCCAGAACATCCAAGGTATTGACCTTGGGTGGATATGCCATTATGGATGCTGGCTCACGGTAAGTAGGGTTAGCCGTAGGTGGCAGAGGGGATGCACTGCGTCGTCTTAGTCGCCTCAGTGGCTGACGTCCGGGAGAGTCTGGAGTAGCCGTGAACGACAATGTACCAAGTGGTACGCGCTCTGCTGTTCGTTGCGTCGCATCCACCTGCTGGGTCCCGATATACCTAGAAATCTGTGAAGGTGTCATATGATACACCTGAGGACTTTCGCCCTCGGGTCGAGTCTGGGTGAGGAATCTTGACTGTCATCAGCAGCTGCAGCGGTTTAACGTCTTCACTACTTCTTACCCATGGTCATTGACATACAACACCTCTTTCGGTTTTTGCTCCTTCTGCGCGGCAGCCACCACATATTCTTGTTCTTTCTCGAATATCATGTCGGCCTTGTGGCGAAGTGTGCTGCTGACTTCTAGGGCTGGTTGAAATCCCACATCAAGGGTCAAAGATAACTCATTTCTGCTTGGACTAGGGACCTTCCGAGGACCTGCGTCATCATCCTGTACATAATGAAAGATCATGAACTTTTTTTCAAGCCTCCAGGGAAAGTAGAGAAACTGACAGAGAAAAGCTGCGACAATCCACGGTTAGCAGCATTGAAGGGCATGAGACAGGCTTCAGGGCTGCGTTTCACTGATGTTTCCACGAGGGATAACAGGAGAGGTTGGGGTTTGAAACCAGGTGGATCGTTTTCATCGTTCCCTCCTTCGGAAGAGATCAGACTGTGCCTCCAGAAACGTTCACTTCGCAGACTTGCAGGTGAACCTAGACCTCCCTTCGGGGATGATATTGTCCGAGGTGGCGTCGATGGCCCACTCCGAAGGAGGCATTCTGTGAATGAATTTCTTGACGCAGATGCAGGCTGCAAAAATGGATCGTCGTCCTCCCTTGGCAGCTCCTTCAACGGTGTTCTTATGATTTCTTCCTTCTGCGAGGCCACCATGTGGTCGTAATTGGCTGGAGAAATGACCGACGGGCTACGCTGGACACCACCTTCGAGGGAAAAGAGTGGTCCCACTCGCAAACCCAGAACTGGCCGTGTCGATACGGGCGAATGCCGGACGACTGCCTTATTCTCCTTGTCTTCGCTACGATCGAACATGAGTTTAGTATTGTTTTCCTTGTCATTCTCATCCTCTGTCTGCGAACCAGTGGAAGAGGCAAACCCACGATTTTGAGGCGCGTCCTGGCCAACAACCTCCGACGTGGATGTGCCGGACTGCTCGGGTCGCACGTTATCCTCATCATCGGAGCCGAGAACCATCCTCGTAGACTTGCGTAACCCAGACTGACGTCTTAAGGGTGCTACATTTTCCTCGTCGTCCGTTAGCTGCGCGCTCTGGTCCGAAACTGTCATGGAATGCTCCTCTCTGTCACTGTCAGTGTCGCCTTCAGCTTTCACTGCTAGTTCAGCGTTCGGGGAACCTCGAATGCTGGGAACATAATCGCCATCACTTTCATCATCACCCACTCCACTGTCCATTGCCTCTGCCTCCTCTGCTGCGTTGAGTGCTCTGTGCGCGTAAGTTTCCACCGCTTGCGAGAGCGACGCTTGGGTGGTGTTACTTTCGCCTTCTCGAAGGACACGACCCCCCTTCTGAATCCACTCTTCCTCCCGCTGCTTAATGAGCCTCAACTTTTCCTGTTCGTGTTGTCGCATCATCATGCGGTCAAGTTCTTGCTTGCGCAGCCCCTCTTTATCAGCCTTACTGTCGCGGGCGAAGACAGGCTTCGCCAAGTGTTTCAATTGTTGCTCGGAGAAGATTGGCAGTGAAGTTCGTTTTAAGCCGCTGCCGCATACTTTTGAGATACCTTTGCGTCCCATTGCCATGGCCAGGACCTTCATCTTGACAGGACTTCGTTGAGATTTGTCTGCTCTCCGCTTCGCCACTGCTTCGCGTGCGACCGAGTGCATGTCGTCTTTTACAATTTCCAGGTCGTCGTCCTCTTCAGTGGCATTTGAGGAACCAGTTCGGCTTTTTAAAAGGGCCAATTTCTTTGCCTGGAGACTCTGTCGTAGCTCTTCCACTTTGGGCTTGTCCTGTTCTTGTCGGATGATGTGTCCAATAGGAGGCATATCCTCGTCAGAGGACTCCGCAGGATTGGCAAGCCCTTGACCATCTGCATGGCTACCCGTACCTGGAACGGAGTCTGCCAAAAGGCGCGTCGGTCTGCCAAACAAGCCTCCATTGTTCAAGGGATTGGAGGAGGGTGAAGAGAACTTTTCGATGGGATCCGAGGGTAGCTCTGCTGGGAGGGTCGTATTTGGGATGCGTGTGCCAGGATTCGCATGCCTTGAAAGACCAGCGTGAGCTCGATGAAAATGACACGACGCAAAAGATCATACTGGACGCGTGCAAAAAATGAAGCCTTTGTGTACTTCGCTTGATCGGTGCGAGGAACCTCAACTGGACGACTGGCAGCAATGCGCGACGATTCTATAGCAGCCTCGCGGCACGCTTTCTTCGTTGGTGCCTGTCATCAATTAATCAACGAATAGCACGTGGCAAATATATGAACAAGTGAATCACCTTTGTTTTGATGCGATGCCCGGAGCTTTCTCGTCGCTTTCCTTTGCTTTCTGGCCCGGAGAACAGGCTCGTAGATAGACCTTCACTATTAAATCGTAGTGGTGGAACGCTTCGAACGGGTGCTTTGCCCTTGGCTTTACTGCTCTTCTTCGTTGTCGGCATCTCAATCTCGGAAGTGGGTGGCGTCGGCGGGGAGTGCAAGTGCGGCGTATTAAGGCTATGACGGACTAGGGGAAACAGAAGATGAATTACTTGGAGGGTCTGACTCCGAGTCCGATACCGCTGGGTGTTTTGCGCGTCCTTTGACTAGTCTGGAAATGATGGGGGAATTGTCAAGGGAACTTGTTGTGGCATTGGGAGGCGATGGCCTTAGAGGCGACAATGAGCCACTGGATGGATCCTCGGACGTAAGCGCCTTTTCATGAGGTAGAGACGTGGTGTCCGGCGCATCCATGACACTCCGCACATCCATCTGAAGAGAAAGAGGAACTTCAGCGGCTTCTGGGAAAGCCGGGAACGATTTGGAACGTGGAATCTGAGGGAGTGGCTCATCGTGATTGTCAAATCCCTCGTCAATTTCCTTCATCTGGCGCCTAAAGTGGAACTGGAAGTGCGACGTGGCTCCGGGGTCGTCCGATTCCTCATCGGATGAGGCATTCGACAGGCATTGCGACTGCCCGTTTGGTTGTGGAAGGTACTGTCCTGCCCACAGCGCTGTCCTGAGTGTGAGACGAGGCGGACAACCACTCAGCAGCGGGTTCCGCAGTTGATGGGTGAGCGGCGGTGTCGCGCTGAACCTGCTCTGGTTCTGCGTTCTTGCGCTTGCCGTAGACGAACGTGGTGCGCTTTATGGGTTGCGCCATGGGTTCTGACGTGTCTTTCGTGGTATTGTCTGCTCCGCCCATGTCGCAGGAGGTAGAAGAAGAGCTGGCGACCCCCAGACCAATAGCCAGGGCAACAAGTACGTCCTTCGGGATGATGGCAAGCGTGACATCCCACGATGTGACAACCACACCAGACGCGTCGCGACGCGTCAACTCAATTTACGATAACGTGACCTGTGCTCAACTCACGTCTGTCCATGTCGGACATACGTAGATGCTATCGACAAGGGCGCGTATCTCAGACGCCGTTCTTCGTGATGGCCCGCGTGAAAGACACAGGCGGGGAAGGGTGTGGTCCGGGTAAATGTCCTGTCAAAAGTGGAACAACGGGCTAAACATCCAAGCGAACGTCCCACTAGTTGTTGCGGAGATAAACCAAATGGGACTAGCAATTATCCGACATCCTCGTCTCATGGAGGTGGGCAAAAATCTAATCACGTCGGCCGCGCAAACACCAGAGACACCCAAACAGCATCGCACCACGATGCAATACTTCTCTGACCTGCCCTTCTTAAGATCTTGAGACTGCGTGACTACTCGACGGAAATGTACTGAGACCGCTGGAATGCCACATCCACCCACGTTGCGCTGTAAGAAGTGAGAGACCTACTAGGATTACGAGGGAGATAAGACCACCAGCCCGCTGGTGAGCGGGGAAGGGAAGACCCGAAATGGGAACTGACTGTACAGTATTTCAGCCACCGACCCGGCAACCTCCGTCCCACCACTGTACACCCTCTCGGGGACCAGGCCAAAATCTCGCAGCCCACCCCGTCTTCAAGACCCTCCCAAGATGAGGTGAGTATCGATCAATCAAATCTACGCCGCGACGAAGGATCTCATTGTGCACCGCGTTTTCTAGTCACCGTAAGGTTCGTTGGAATCGTCAGGCAATTATGTCCGCGTGCTCAAACTACCCGAACAGTACGAAGCCCCCCGCCACGGCTCTCTCGGATTCCTTCCTCGCAAACGTGCCGCTCGTCACCGCGGAAAGGTCAAATCGTTCCCCAAGGTATGTCTATTCTCAGAGACGCGCGAGGGGTTTTCGATCTTGATTTTTTATTTATTAGGATGACCCTAAAAAACCCGTCCACTTGACCGCCTTCATGGGCTACAAGGCTGGTATGACCCATATCGTCCGCGAGCTCGACCGTCCAGGATCCAGTATGTCGCGATTCTTCCCTTTGAAATTCCTATTGACTTGTTTCGCAGAGATGCACAAGCGCGAGATTGTGGAGGCAGTTACGATTGTCGAGACTCCACCAATGATTGTCGTTGGTGTTGTCGGTTACGTCGAAACTCCCCGCGGTCTCCGCACGCTCACCACCGTTTGGACTTCCCACCTATCAGACGCAGTTAAGCGTCGGTTCTACAAGAACTGGTACCGCTCGAAGAAGAAGGCGTTCACTCGCTACGCCAAGAAGCACGCCGAGGACGGTGGCAAGTCCACGGCTCGCGAACTCGAGCGTATCCGCAAATACTGCACTGTCGTCCGTGTCCTCGCACACACTCAAATTCGCTTGACGGGTCTCAGCCAGAAGAAAGCACACCTTATGGAGATCCAGGTTAACGGTGGTTCGATCGCCGACAAGGTCGACTTTGCATACGGCCTCTTCGAGAAGCCGGTCGAGATCCCTACCGTCTTCGAGCAGAACGAGTGTATTGATGTTATCGCTGTCACCAAGGGTCACGGTTTCGAGGGTGTTACCCACCGTTGGGGTACCAAGAAGCTTCCTCGCAAGACTCACAAGGGTCTTCGCAAAGTTGCTTGTATTGGTGCATGGCATCCTTCCAAGGTCATGTTCTCTGTTGCCCGTGCTGGTCAACGTATGTGTTCAATGTGTTGATCCGGGATGGCAACTAACCCAACGAATCACGCAGACGGCTACCACCACCGCACTGAGATAAACAAGAAAATCTACCGCATTGGCCGGGGCGACGATGATGCTAACGCGTCGACGGAGTCGGATGTCACGAAGAAGTTGATTACACCCATGGGTGGTTTCCCCCATTATGGTATTGTAAAGAACGACTTCTTGATGCTCAAGGGTGCGATCCCCGGTACCAAGAAACGTGTCATCACCCTCCGCAAGTCTCTCATGGTTCACACCTCCCGCCGGGATCTCGAAAAAATCGATCTCAAGTTCATCGACACGTCCTCGAAGTTCGGTGTAAGGAATACCATCCTATCATGGGAGTCTTGTTCGCTCACGCGTTTGCAATATAGCACGGTTCCTTCCAAACCCCTGCAGAAAAAGCTGCGTTCCTGGGGACGCTCAAGCCCCGGGCTTAGTCGCACCACATCCGTACTTAGGTTTTATATGTTCTGCTATGCTTCGGTTCACTTTCTATGCAACGTAGTCCTACGTACCACCAATGCCATTACTTTCCGCATGCACAATACGTAAATTTGTAGGATGGAGTGTGAAACCATGAATACTTTTGAAGCAACGATAGAGTCGGCGGCCGATTTTTCTCGCTTTTGCAATGTTTTTGCAGGCTTAGTAGCGCTCTGTACCATTGGGTCCATCAACGTTTCAACACTAGCAGTCAGTGCCAGTCGCGGTAGGTTCTACGAGTTGATACCTACGTCTCATTCAACTCAATCACGACACAAGGATGACTGCACTGGATAGTTATGCTTGCAGGGTCCAAGCTGGGCCTAGGATGTTTTGTGTGGAGTCTGCCTCGTCCAGCGCAACGACGC